>NW_027203381.1:80386993-80551993 GCF_024711535.1 Dipodomys merriami
ATGTTTGAGATGTGATGAATTTCTCTTGCAACCTTTACCATCATTCAACTTGTCTCTGTCAGTCCTCTATCTTTAGTTTATTTCTTTCCATATATTGTCTTCAAAGAAAGAGCGATTAGAACAAAGGTTGGCCCTATTCTGTCAACATGTCTACATTTAGAAGACCTAGTCAGGAAAAAAATGGAAGTCTTGGTCTGTAGAAAGAACTATCTGACATTTTGGTTCTTAATCTAGAATACTATGTTGAAGGATAGACTCAAGTTATATGATAATTTAAACATTGATTAAATTCATACTATTTTCTAGTCACATGCATAAGTAATGGGTTTTTATAGAGGAGAGAAAGGTAGGAGGAAGAGATCAGATAGAGATGGTGAGTAATGGTAGTTCTACAGTCATTTGGAGGCTAGAATGCTTGTACTCTCCTTTCCTTCAGGACTTGAGCAAGTATCTCACGATGGTTTTACCATCAGCATGGGCACCTTTGTCACCATAGCACCAGCAAACACAGATTCTCTGGGAACTTTGTACTTCTTTCAGCTTTATAAAGTTGTCAGGTGTCCATGAAAGATGATAGCAATAGTATTCATTCATTCATAAGTGAAAACCAACTGAAAGTGTGAATTCATAAGCAAAAATGTCATCAAGGTTAAATAAAAGGAACCATCTTGATCTCACAGTATAAACTCTAATAACATATGCCTCTTCACAATCCCCAACAGGGGAAAGTCTGACAAATGGAAAGGTAAAGAACACACTGGCGGTTCACTGTCCTTAAAGATCAGCTGAGGGTGAGAAGCCCAAGACAAGAGACACAGCTATACAGGCTATGCATTGTTTTTCTTCTTTTTAACTTTCAAAGCATTTTAGGGAGAAACAAGGTGGAAGGAGGCCACACGGAGGCTATGGCTTACTGCTAGAGTGAAAAAGTTCTGCCTCTTATCTCTGAGGGACATCAGAATGTTGGCTGTTTGATTTGGGCCAAGGTAAGAGTAGAAGAATTTATGATAGTGATTACTGTGGTACTCCCTGGGTGGTTTGTTTTTGTTGTTGTAATTGTTAATGATGGTTTCCAACTGACATAACAGATTAAGTCAGGATGGTTGATTATGTAGTCAGAGAGAGAGGCATTAAAAACCCTGCTCAGAAACTTTACTTTGAGCTCTCCCAAAGTTAAGATTTTGGGAGCTAATGCTGGAGTAGTAGAGACAATCTAAATAAGACTTGGAAAGCTTAAACAAAGGATACCTCTCAGACCTCTTCTGCTTGCTACACTGTATCTTCTGGCTCTCAATAAAAGTATACTATGAATATGTCCTCTGGACTCTGCTGAGCCTTTTCAAATAGATGAACTTGGAGGGCTACGAATGTGGCTCTGCCGGTAAAGTACTTACCTAGCGTATCAGAAGTCCTGCTTTGACCACTAACACTTTCAGTAAACAATATAATTTGGGAATAGCAGGCAATCACAGATGGAGTCAGGACAGAGAGATGGGAAGGCCATCAGCTTGCTTCCTCAAGCCTTCTTCTGGGCAGGTATAAGAGAGAAAAAATTTCCTTCAATATTAGCAATTATAAAGCTCGACAAAATCAAGTCCACCTCAAGTGACAAGACTTCCACAATGGGATTTGGGCAAAGGAGCCTGCTATAAGCAGAGGACGTCTGCCCTGAGTGTCTCCTCCACATGGGTCTTAAAAACCTATAGAATGGGATCTATTTGGCCAAAAATTTGGGGCTGTGGTCTAAGCCACTGGCCCTCTACCTCCAAGTCACATTTCTGCTTCCTAGTCTATAGTTCAAAAATCAGGAGAGCCTTTTTATAATGTAAGAAAAAAATGATCACCCTCTAAATGTTGCTATGGGTTAGTTGTCCCGAGTAGGAAGGAAAGATGTTTATTTCTTCTTTCATATGACAAGTGTTCTCTATAGTCTCTTAATTCCAAGAGTCTCTAGGATATGGTTTCTAGACCTTTCACCTTAATTCACATTGTCTGCCATCTTAAAACAGTGATGCCTGTAAGGATCCCAGGGAAACCACAATGGAGCCTCACATTTTACCTCCAGCTTTACCCCATGTCCATCTCTCAGGATGTGCTCAGTTTATAGAAGTAAACATTAATTTGAACAACAAGTGCTTTTTAAGAGGGCAAGTGGGAGAAACAAAGGGGGAACAAATTCAGTAGTGGTACTCAGTAGACACAATGTTGAAAATGAACTATACCTGTGGGTGGGGACAGGAGGGAAAAACTGGGAGAGAACTAGGTAAGGCATGACATTGTCTAAAAGGGAATGTACTTGTTATCTGACATATGTCACTGTAACCCCTTTGTACATCACCTTTATAATAACAAGAAATTCAAAAAGGGAGGATGGGAAAAAGTAATTCTAAATTAAAAAACTGTCCATCCCCATGCACTACTGAAATCTGCTATTTTTGTAGTTTTATCTGTTCTATTGGCAAAACATGTTTTATATGTTATGTTTCTAAAAGTGAAATCCTCTTATACTTTTATTTTTAAAAAGAACCACCATAGCCAGGCACTGGTGGCTACTCAGGAGGCTGAGATCTGAGAATCACGAAGCCAACACGGGCAGGAAGGTCTGTAAGACTCTTATCTCCAATTAACCACCAGAAAACCAGAAGTGGCACTGTGGTTCAAGTGATAGAGCACTTGCCTTGAGCTGAAGAGCTCAAGGACAGCACCTAGGCCCAGAGTTCAAAGCCCCACAACTGCCAAAAAAAAAAAAATCGCCATAATCTTCCCATTATTCATAACTCTGGTGGTAATGTGTATGATAAGGTAAGCCATTTTGATTTCTTGAGATATTGAGATCTACACCAGGGGCTGGGAAGGTGGCTCAGTGGTAGAGTGCTTTCCTTGCATGTATGAGGCCTTGGGTTCGATTCCTTAGCACCACATAAGCAGAAAAAGCTGGAAGTGGCACTGTGGCTCAAATGGTAGAATGCTAGCCTTGAGCTGAAGAGCTCAGAGACAGCAGCCAGCCCGAGTTCAGGCTCCATGACTGACAAAAAACAAAAAAACAAGATCTATTGCAAGTTTTATTTTATTTTTTTATTTTTTTGGTTGGTCATGGGGCCTGAACTCTAGGCCTGGGCACTGTCCCTCAGCTCTTCAGCTCAAGGTTAGCACTCTACCACTTGAGCCACAGGGCCACTTCCGGCTTTTTCTGCTTATGTGGTGCTGAGCAATCGAACCCACAGCCTCATGCATTCAAGGCAAGCACTCTAACACTGAGCCACCTTCCCAGCCCCATATTGCAAGTTTTAAAAAGTGTTCACAGGCTGGAAAGGTGGCTCAGTGGTAGAGCGCTTGCCTTGCATGCCTGAGGCCCTGGGTTTGATTCCTCAGCACCACATAAGCAAAAAAAGAAAAAAGCTGGAAGTGGCGCTGTGGCTCAAGTGGAAGAGCGTTAGTCTTGAGCTGAAGAGCTGAGGGACAGCGCCCAGGCCCAGAATTCAGGCCCCATGACTGGACCCCCCCCCCCAAAAAAAAAGTGTTCAGGTTTTTGCATTTTTGGAAATTAAAAGTATTCCACATCTCACCTTATAGGACAGAGTAGTGACACAGGCTATGAATTTAATAATTTTACTTATGAACTTTACTATCATCATTCATGTTATTTTGCATATCACAGATTATATAAATATTATATACAAAAGTCATAAAAACTTGAAGAAAGGAGGAATGTGTATGCTGCATGACATCTTGTAATTCATGTTTATAGTATAAGACTTGGTAAACAAACAGGTTTGTCAGTGAAAGCCTATTTTTTCCATCATTATCCAGCTGTTTGACCTGGACCAAGTCACTATTTTTTCACTTTTGAATTATTTATCACCTGACTGCTGGGCTGGTAAGAGTCAATAAGAATCAATTGGCTGCATGCAAAAATATCATGAAAAATACCATGCACTCAGGATGAACTACTAGAGTAACTGACTTACTGATTACCGGCTTTCCTACTTTTATAGTAATAATACTCATGTTAAAAGTTAACATCTAGTTACAAAAAGACTCTTTGTGAGGCAACTCAGACATCAGTCTTACTGACAATCCGGTGTGATTCCAAAGCCAGTGTCTTGACTCATACTTATAAAATAAATAAAGATATTTAACAGTCACAGATTTAATTCACAACTAATAAAATACCTTTTTATGTACAGTTCTTTAAAAAGTAACAAGTTAAAGAGGGAAAAGAATCCCTACAATGTCTTAAAATACAATGGTAATTGTGATGACTTGGGAACTTTCATGTAAATAAAGCTTATCTGTATACACAATATAAAAAGATAATCATTAAAAAGAAAAATTTTCATAAATTCCTAAAAATGAAAATTCTCAAATTTTGTTTTTCAAAAATTGCTTTTTAAGCAAAACATTGATTGACTACAGACTACATTATTCCAAATCTACACCACGATACATCCTTGAGACAATTTTTTAGAGTCTCATGCTTTTTAATGGCAACAAGACTATCTCTAGGAAACAAAATTTTTGAGGGACAATATTTACAATAATAACTAAGGGGAGACTATGACATGCAGACCAGCATGGCATAATCATAAATATCTGGTGAAGTGATCTCTCTATTTATAGAGTCTAACATGATAACTCAAAAGTTTTTTGGAACCGTGAAGGGCATAATATGAAAATTTGCATTGTTGTCGTGAGCTATTAATATAGTCTCTACGTTATTGTTTCTACATCAATTCTTAGAAATCTCTCACTTTTGGAGATAGAACCATTAGGGAGTGTTTAAGTATATGCAAAGAGTATTATGTTTTAGACTATTCTTAGTTTATCAAAATGAGAAGATATATATATTGCAAATATTGCAAATGTGAAAATACAGTGGTGAGAGCTGACAACCAATTGGGTACTAATTAGAAAGTGTCTTCATCTGATTCATCACTTTTGGGTTTGGTAAGTCTTTCCAGTTCCTCTCCATCCTAAAAGGAAACATGAAATCAGTAATTAAAACAAAATTAAAAAGCATTTTGTTAAAAATCTATCTATCCACCTATCCATCCAGCCGCCCTGCATCTGTTTATTTTGTATTACTCGGGTTTATACTCAGGACCTCAAACTAGGCAAGTGTTCTACCACTTAACTATATGTCTAGCCCTTTAGCTATGCCTCCTACCTCACTGGGATGAGAGGACTGAGAGGCAGGGTTTCACTAACTTTTTGCCCTGGCTGGCTTTGAAATGCAATCTTTCTGATCTCCACCTCTAGACCAGCTTGGATTACAGCTGTGAGCCCCTGTGCCCACCTAGAAGTACTGTATTTTGAATCATTACTATGAGGAAGCCTTTCTTAATATACAAAGCAAGAGGGCTGGGAAGATGGCTCAGTGGTAGAGTGCTTGCCTTGCATGCATGAGGCCGTGGGTTTGATTCCTCAGCACCACATAAGCAGAAAAAAAAAGCCGGAAGTGGCGCTGTGGCTCACGTGGTAGAGCACTAGCCTTGAGCTGAAGAGCTGAGGGACAGTGCCCAGGCCTAGAGTTCAGGCCCACGACTGGACTCAAAAAAAAAAAAAAAAAAAAAAAAAGAAATGTCAAAAAAAATATACAAGGAACCATATTCATTAAGTCATGAGTCTTATTTCATTAAACTGCAAATATGAATCTGTTCAGATTAAATACTTGGAAAATTAACTTCTGAAGCAAAATGAGATGATTAAAAAGTGAAAGGCATTCAACTCAGTTCCTGAAGTTCAGTAACCCACATGAATGTTAACCAAGGAGCACCACCTGCTGGTCTTGAGGGGAAATGATCCAAGGGTGGAGAATGGGATAGAAGCTAGGCCTTGCACCTAAAGTGATTTTACTTACAAGTTAAAGTAAATAGCATTATCAGTCCCTGGAAAAGAGTAGACTTCGGAGTGGACAATCTGGCTGAGACTGGGGAGTCTGGGACACAAGCTTCTATTTATCCCCCCTTAATCTGCTGCATTACTATCTCAGAGATGTGACATCTAGTGAAGGCCTGAAGAGTAAAATGAGGAACACTACGTAGCACAGTTCATCTTGTGTGTTTTTAGGAAAACTGTAAATCTAAAGCTATGTAAGATAATCCATTCCTTTTTTAACTTGAATTATATTCAACAATTATAACTGACATAGTCAAAATAATTGCATAATCATCTCCCTAGAAAATAGGATTCTACCACTTAGAGGCATCCTCTTGAAAACTACCTTCATGGTAAAGTAAATTCTGTAACTTCAGGGAGGATTGAAAAACCAGGTTTTCCATTTAAGAAGATTTACCAATGTAAAAGATCAACTTCTCTGAGGAACTTGGCTTATTTTTCCAACTATTATGCAATACAGCAAGGAACAAGGAGTTAGATCTCTTAACTCCACCACTGGTTTTTCACTTATTATTTATCCATTTTAGCCTGTTTCTTTAATCATAAAACTAGGAAGACATGACAAGATTAGCAGTGAGGTCTTTTTTAGGTCTGTGACTTTTGTAATATTCTGGTCCAATTAAGATACTGCATGCTGGACAGACTGTGGTTTCAACTTTTTCTCTGCCTCTGACAAGTGTTGTAATATTGTAAGCAAAATGAGATGACTTGACAAACAATACAAGTCTAGTGAATGCCTAGATTCATTTTTTTAAAGTCACAGATACACATTGTTTTTGACAAACCAATGATGAATTTTTTCTTCTTAACTAGCCATATTTTGAATTTGTGAAGTGCAAGCAAAATGGAATCGCCTCGGAAACTTACCCCACTGGAACGCTCCCAAAGATTGCCACTTAGATCTCGGATCCTTTCTTGCCTAGGTACGTACTCTAGACTTTGAGACTTGCTGGCATTATAAATAAATATGGAGAGAAGGGCAGATGGGGCTTCCAAGAAAAACTCCAGGGAGGGCCTGAAGTCAAAGACCAGGACAGACACTGCTGTGATGATGACAGTGGTGACCTGGGCCATCAAGACATGGAACATGTTATCCAGAAACTTCAGGATGAAAGCCACTGCAAGGCCCTGGAATGCAGTTACAAAAATAAGGGCTATTGAAAATGCATTGTGGCCATAAAAAAACCCACAGTTCTTAATCTGATCCCGGTTGCTGCTCTGCAGGCCCAATGTCAGCCCATTAAAAACAATGCCAAAGAAATAGAGTTTGCTGTTCTGTATGAAGATGCTTTCCGTGAGCTGGTTCCCTTCCTTCAGTATCTTTTCATTGTAGATATTGGCCATTGAAGACATAAAGCACTGTACTATAATGAGAACATGGCCCAAGCCTAAACGGATGTGACCGAAAACTCTGGCTGTAGTGTTCCACTTAGCTTCAGGAAAAGTCCACTCCTTTGTTGTGCAATTATCTTCCCTGGAACATTCGTTTTGGAAATGAAGACAGGAATTGGATGGGCTGAAAAAGGCATCATGATGAAATCCATGGCCTGTCAGGTTATTGTGTGAAGTTTTAGTCCCAGTAGTTAGGGCCACAATAGACAAAAACAGAATCAGAAGGGAAGCCCATTGTATCCAGCTTAGATGCCGCCTGTCCAAAGAGGAAAAACAACATCTTACTTCTGTTCTCTCTCCCTTTGCCACTTGAAAATTCAGAAGCTTGAGTACTTGGTTGAATAAACTGAATCTAGTAGTTACCAGTACTCTCCATAGTTCAAGCTCAAAGGAAACCTGTTGGTGTTATTTATAATACTGGTTCTCAGTCTAGTTTCCCAAGGAACACAAAGAATATAGATGAGCTCCAGATAATCTTACATCTAGATGAATTTCTCCCTAGAAAGATCAAATCTCTCAACAGTATTCATGATCATTAGAATCTTTGAAAAAGCTAGCCACGTGCATTATACAACCACCTGCAAGGATAATAACTGCTACTTGGGGCAGTGTTCACTTGTGTTCAGTTCACAGAGCTCTAACTGTGCTTTCTTTCTTTCTTGAGCCCAATAACAAAGTTGTGAGATATAGAAGACACATTATTATTCAATTTTGCTGACTCATTTGGTTCAGCAGCTATGTGCTGCTTACTTGGGAGATTAAGAAGACTTATCTCCCTCCAGAGGAATTTATACTTTAATAGTGACAGAGGAACATTTGAACTTGCAAGTCAAGTTCATTTCTTCCAAGGCAAAATGACAGAAGCTGAAAGATGAAAAATAAACTAAAGTTTGCCATGTGACGAGGAAGCTGGTTATATATCCAGGAGGAAAGAACCTACTTATGCAAAGGCAACAGGAAAGCATGATGTTAACAGAGAAGAGCATTTCTCAGAGAATTCTGCAAGGCGTCCAGGGAGGGCAAAACCTTGATGTTTGCAGACAATTACTCAGGTAAAGGTGTGAAAAGCTAAGAAAAGATAATAATATACACACAGGCACAAGTGTAAAGTTACGGATGAGAATCAGAAGCTGTAAGACTTTTCTTATCATGGGAGCTTAAGTAACTTTCCTATGAAAATGTCGGAGAGGGCTGGGAAGGTGGCTCAGTGGTAGAGTGCTTGCCTTGCATGCCTGAGGCTCTGGGTTCGATTCCTCACACCACATAAGCAAAAAGAAAAATGGCGTTGTGGCTCAAGTGGTAGAGTGCTAGCCTTGAGCTGAAGAGCTGAGGGACAGCGCCCAGGCCCAGAGTTCAGGCCTCACAACCAGACCTCCCACTCCCCCCCCCCCCAAAAAAAAAAAAAAAAAGAAAAGAAAATATCAGAGAAAGATTTGTGTTATGGTTTGTATATCTTCCTCCCAGGCAATCATATCTTTAAAGATTAATTATAAGATTCCTTAAAGCATAGAAGAAAATGTGCCTGATTTCACCAATCATTCTATATTTTTTCTTTGAAACCAGTAATATGCACATGACCTCAGAGAACAGCATACCTGTTTACACTGTCATGAGTTATCATGTATGTTATTTTCAAACAAATAGAACTCAGTGATGGGGATAGCATAGCTATGTGCCATGAGGTAAAAAACTGAATTTATCATTTCAATTTCTGAAGGTACACTGGAACACAGGAACATATTGGGTAGGAGAAGGCAAGAAGACTGGAAAGAGGAAATAGAGATAAGGTGGATATTCAGTTTTTAAAAGCCATGTAATCAATTATTGCACGTGACAGGCAGATGAGGCAATAACAATACAATGTAGTGCCCTTGGTAAATTCTAATTTCTGGAAGGTATAGATTTTCCATTAATTTTGACATTGAGAATAAAGAAACTGACCCTTAAATAAAACTAGTTACTGCAAACTTATTATTCAAGGTAATATTCCTAGGAAGAGAACAATGATTAAGGATTAGGCTAAACATGATGGGCTTTCACAAAAGGATATGAAGTTTAATAAATTACTCTGTCAAATCAGCATGTCAGAGTTTATTCTGCAGTTTACTTGACTGCCTCACCTAACTGAAGCCTGGACTAGAACCTTTTTTGTGTTCCAAGTAAACCTAATTTTCTTTCATTATCATGGATATGTGTCTCTAAATTTATTAGAGGAATAAATATAAGATATTTTTGTTTGTGTACATTTTCTTAGGAGTGAATTTTTTTATCCTGTAAAATGAATTTCACATTGATTTTAAGGGTTTCAAAGTATTTTCAAATTGTTAAAGAATTACTTTTGTAATTCAAAGCTAAAGCAAACATGATGAATTAACATTTTAAAATAACATTTGCAATGTTATTTTAACATTTAAACTGTACTAAGTACACTGTTTAGTTTGCAATCTCTCACATTAACAATGAAATGTTTCCCCAGAGTAGCACAGTAAAAAATAAGAAATTTAAAGGGATTGTAAAATTAAAAGAAAACAAGCATAACAAATGTAACAAAAAGTTAATTTTATTTATTTTTTGTCAATATTATTGAATAGCAAATTAAACTGGGATTAAATCTCTAGGTTTCTATATCATCATTCTTTTCTGTCTTAAGATACTTTGGTCTTTGCTTTTTAGTTGAGTCAATTTGAAAAACATTTGTACTACTCAAGATCCTAGAAATAATAAAAAAGGTTTAATGATAGTCATTTTAAAAGTTTAAAAACTTATTTTTATTAATTTATTAATTATAATGTTAACTAGTTAGAATTTAAGTCATATGCTCAAGTGGCTTATTAAAGAAGCTGTCACTCTATTACCTCCAAAGTATAACTGCATTAAATTATGATAGGAATCTCTTGGTTCTCTTTATTGTACAGATTGTGCATGAAAAGCTCATAAAATCTTCATTAAAAATCTGGCACTAAAAATTATAACGCAATCATGTATTTATAAGATGCTCTGGACATTTTGTATATTAGATCATAGAGGACTAAGGCAAGCTAGCACTGGAGTTGCTTTCCATATGGGTGAAACAATGTGTCCAACCCACAAAACCAATTAGGAACAAAATAAGGTCTTAGGAAATCTGAGGGCTCAAGACTTTGGGTCAATTATCTGAAATCAGTCGGTAGCACTTTAAAATATGATATATTCTTTCACAGCAGCTTACTTACTTGAGCACTATCCTGAATAGAAGAGCTGTTGTTATAATGCTAAAATTTGAGAAGATAACAGCCATGGCCTAGAAAGAAACAGGAGATAGTATTACAATCCAAACAAAGTACTGACCTCAGGAATCTCTCAGCTTAGTAGTTCACCTGACAACAAACCCTCTTAGTCAAAAATGAGGGGGTTATTGGGGCAGCTGTTTCACTAAAGGATTAAATTTCATTTTCATTGCTCAAGTTTATGCAGATAGGATCAAATTATTGTCCAGACTTTATAAATATGTGTTTAAGTCAAGCCAATGACAATGTAAATAATTCATATGTAGATCTGTAAATATTTATAAATTCTACTGGTTTAGAAAAGTCCCGTGCTTATGAAATACACTTTTCACAGCTGACAAGGTACTTCACAGGCTTTATGAAACTATTATCATTATTATGTTGTTGTTGTTGTCTTGGGATGGAACTCAGAACTCCTGGTCCCTTTTATAGACTTACTATTGCTTCTATGGGTTGAGAAAACAGAAGTATTGTCAGGCTTATTCATGTGGCAAGAAAGTCTAGGGAGACATTTAAGCATCCTTTTTGTTTAATGCTTTAAATCAATTTTCCTAGTTGGAATGATGTGACTTAAAAACAACACTTCTACTTAACAGTTCTTTGGAATGACTCTACTTATTTTAGACATTTCGAAATGTTTTTGTGAATCCAGTCATAATACATGAGAATATAAATCTGAACCTGTATAAGTTTTGTTCAGAAAGTATGGAATTCTATCATTGCTCTCATATTTGGACCTGGGAATATTAATAATTTTTTTTACAATAATCCTATGTTCTAGTACACTCTGTCTTCTTCTTTTAAGTTTATTAAACTACAAAGCGTAGCCAGATGTGATGGTCCCTACCTGTAATCCCAGCACTTGGGAGACTGAGGAATGGGGATTTCAAGTCAAGACTACACAAGTCTGGGCTACACAGAAAGATTGAATCTAAAAACAGCCAACCAACTAACCAACCAAATTATAAAGAGTATCAAGCTTTTATTTATTTATTTATTTATTTGTTGGTCATGGGGCTTAAACTCAGGGTCTGGGTGCTGCCGTAGAGCTCTTTAGCCTGAGGTAAGCACTCTACCACTTCAGCCACAGTGCCACTTCTGGCTTTCTGATGGTTAACTGGAGATCAGTCTCATGGACTTTCTTGCCTGGGTGGGCTTCAAACCACAACACTCAGTCTCAGCCTCATGAGTAGCTAGGATAACAGGTGTGAGCCACCACTGCCTGGCTCAAGCTTTTTTTTTTTTATTATAACCATTAATGACAGAATTCATGTCTAATATGCACTTTTTAAAAGAGTAAATGCAATAAAACGAGCAACAATTTCAAGAGCATAACATGGTTTTTCTATTCTTTTTCACTTGTTTTGTGGTGCTCTGGCTTGAACCCAGTCTTCTGCATGCTAGGCAAGTATTCAACTAATGAATTCCATACCCAATCCCTTCTACTGAATTAAAAAATGCTTTTAGTAAACTCCCAGTTTTACATATTTGTGGGTTATAAAGAAAGCTAATTTAGTACATAAAATATAATATATAATGATCAAATTAAGGTATTTAGCACTTCTACTTTCTTAACCATTGTATATTTCTTTGTACTGGGAGACAATGAATTGGTTCTCTTAGTGTATTTTCAGCAGATAAATGTTTATAAACCCCAGTTAAAAGAAAAATATGAAATGATGAGGAAAGTAGCTTGTAACAGTGGGAAATGGTGATATTCACATTAAGGGCAACTAACAGAATAGCCTGCCTGGTTTGATGGATTCTTAAAACTCTTTCCATGTAATAGTATAGACTAATCCAATTATCAGCTCTTTGCTTGAAAACATTCATGCATCTGAATCTGATTCCTGAAGTAGATCTGGGCACGGAAGTTAAGAGTATGTCATGTGACAGTTTGTAATATCTGTAATGTACATAATCAGGAAGGAAGTGCAAAGCAATCCACATTAGAGAAAAATAAGGAAGTACAATTTGGCTTTCGTAATGGGAATGCAGGAAAGGAGTGTGAATTTAGAGCTAATCTGTTGGGTGCAAATAAAATAAAACAAATATTTATTAAATGTGAATAACCATACTCATAATTATATAATAATTATATAGTTATATAATAACTGTATCATGTAAATGTACTATTATATAGGTACTTTCAGATCTAAAAAACAAAGTAGAAACAAGAATTTAAGAAAGGACACATTCTATGTGGATTGAGCAGTTACTACCAACAAAAATCAGAGCTGAAAGTAACTTCAGGTATTCAACTAGCCAAGGTCTGGGCCTTTGAGCTCATTTTTTTTTCTATTTTATTGATACATTAACAATAGCTGAGAGTAGTCTGGGTAGCTACTCAGATTCTAAATTATGGGAAAGCATCAAACTCTTGTTTCTACAACAGTGTTCTGCTGAGCTTTCCTTTTCAACTCATTCTAAAATTGATCTGATTAGTACTTAACAGGTTTAAAATATGCCAATAAAGTTCCTATGTGTAATCAAAATGCTTAATCTGTCTTTTTTAAAGAAACTTAACACATATTTTGTCAATAAATGCAATAGAAACCTTCATTTATAAAATATTAGGAGGAATATGTGTAATCAAAACTGAGTAATAGATAAAAGCAGAAGACCAACCTCTTAAATTCTGAGTACACATGTCTTTCCATGTTCACACAAAGAATGCCAAGAAAAGAATATTCCCAGAATTATCACTTATACATGGCTTTCCTATATGGAGTAATATAATTCCTACTATCAAAGAATTTATCGGTTTAATGGTAAGATTAACAGAAAAAGCCATGCAAAACATGAAGTACATTTACAACAGATGTAAGAAATAGAGACATACAGAATGTGTGATTTCTGTGTTAGTCATGGAAGTCTGCATGGAGGTCTGAGATGCAAAGACTGAGATTAGAGGATAGCTATAAGCCAACTACTGAAAAATTATATAATGAAGGGTGGAGGAAACTTCTGATTCCTTGGGCCAGGAACAGCTTCCCCATAGAGGTCAGCTCAGTTAGAATGCTCAGTGCAAGAATCTTGCAAGCAAGCTGGTAATTCAAGATTCTGTGATAATTCTGGAAAAAATTCAGCAAGACCAGTGAGGACAAAAAGGGACTAATGAAGCCCAGGAAAAAGATAAAGTAAAAAAATTACTTCTGGAGTTCTTTTCCTTGAATCTTATTTCTCCAGTCATATTTTTACTTACAGGTTGGAGATAGGATAGAACATAGAAGACAATCAAGTTATCCAGGAAATAGAGAAAAGCAGGAATGGACCACTTCATGAACTGAGAGAATTCCTTCCAGGAAGCACATCTCAAATGTCTACTTTGATGATTTTCTAAAGGGAGAAATACAGCAATAAGCAAATGAGCTTCACTGAGAATGTCTATACTTTACTCTCTTTAACCTGTCTTTGTGTCCCATCACTGGTGGCCAGCAACACTTTTAGTAACACTTAGTTATTAAGTGTTATTATTTACCATGTCTCAGGATACACATAAGATCAATATGAGATCAATAAGTTGGGATATATAGAAAAAAGTCCAAGTTTTGTACTGCTAATTTTCCTTTCAGGGAAGGTCAGAGAACTAATAAAGTAGAAATATGTATGTGTGGAAGAAGAAATAATTAATGTTCACAAATCCCAATGTGAGTTATATTCAAGCTGCAGATTTCCAAAGACTTAGGAAGTTACACTCTAACAAAGAGAATATGAAAAGAAAAAAAAAGATAGTATAACTTGAAGCCCTGCAAGTAATGAGCAAGTTGCATGAAATGAAGAAATGCATTCTATTCATTAGAAACTCTGTCCAGAGTGAAACCCTTGAGTATGAAAGCCATCTTCCTGAACAAGCATCTCAGATCATATTCTGATTCCAGCAGAACACTAAGCTGTTGCTGCCTTCCCTAAGGAAATGAACCACTCTGCAACACAAAACCTATCAAGATAGACAGTAGAGGGATTCAGAAAATCCTGCAAGTATATGAAAACTTGCTGTGCTAAAATCACCATGGAGGAAACATGTGGAAGTAGATTAATGGGCAGGATAGAGAGTTACTGTGCTAACACAGCCCTTTCAACACTGCTCTGCATAATATTCTCTTTTGAGTCCATTTCTCTTGTGAGTGTGTGTGTCTCTATATATGCATGTCATACATAAAATTGACTTTAGTTTGAATGTTTCTGGATTATGTGATTTTTTTTTAGCAAGCATTGAATATTATTCCAAGACTCACCTTTCTTTATAACACAGAGAGACACCAGCATACAGAAAACTAGCTTCACCAGTTCTGAGCACACATTCACAGTAGTTGGAAGATAGTCATACTTGTTCTCTGAAATGCAACCAAGATTTCTTAACTATAAATTGTATGCTACTTCTACTTATATATAGTTAATAGTTGTTAAAAGGTGGATTTAATTCCTAGTTCCATTAAACTTTTTCCAGCTGGCACTGCTTTTCTAAATACTTGCATCCATTTATTTATTGGATCCCTTATTGTCTTCAATTTTTTATTATCCTTGAATTTGGTAAACAAGTCTCATGTTTTCCTTTGTGTTACTCTTACATTATGTTGAACAGACTAGGAGTGAAAGCCAAAAAAGCTCTGCCTTTTAGACAGAATATTAATATGACTTAGTGTTTGACTTATCTAATGGTTATGAATTTTCCTGCTGAATTGTTTGTGTGTGTGTAGGGGGCAGTGCCAGGGTGTAAACTCAGGGCTCTGGGGCTTGCTTAGCTGGAAGTTTATCACTTGAGCCATGCTCCAGGCCATCCTTTTGTGTTTTTGATTATTTGTGTGAGAGAGAAAGAGAGAGAGAGAGAGAGAGAGAGAGAGAGAGAGAGAGAGAGAGAGAGAGAGAGAGAGAGAGAGAGAGAGAGAGAGAGAGAGAGAGAGAGAAAGAGAGAGAGAGAGTGTGTGTGTGTGTGTGTGTGTGTGTGTGTGTTTTGTTTGAGATGGAGTCTCCTAGACTTTTCTGCAAGGCTGGCTTAGAACCTTGATCTTCTGGATCTGTCTCCTGAGTAGGGTTACAGGTGTGAGCCACCAGATCTTGACTAAGACATTTCTTTAACTCAGAATTTTCCAATCTGTTTCATATCATGATTTACACAGAAAATATTAATATTCTTTAATACTATGTGATACATGGTAAACTGGAACAAAGGAAAAAAGCTACTTTAGACAAGAGGCAACTGACTGAAGTATTTCTAAGGTTTCTAGGCTATTTGTGCCCATTAATAAGCTATGAAGCTATGCCCTAACAAACCTACTGACTCAAGAAATGAGGTTTAGCTAGCATGCCTTGGTGCTAATTATTACCTCTATCATTTCGAGATGTTAATGAACAACTTACTTTATTATATTTACCAAGGACATATATGAGCTTTATTAGGTATTCTTTTCAGGCATGGTTTTTCCCTTTTTGAAAACATCTTTTTGTTTCTCCTAGTTGAATTAAAATGCAAACCGGTCAACTATAAATGCCTGCTTGACATCAAATTCTCTTTCTACACTCTTCCACTTCTCTGAAGTGTCCCTTGAACTTCTGAATCTATGCAGAATCAAGTTTGTTCTTGATGTGCTATCTGTAAACCTCTGCCACCACACTTGGCATACTGTACTATAACTTTTTATGTATGTCATACTCTTAGAAATGTAAGCTCCTAATAAGAAAACAGCCATGTTGGTCACCTTCACAGGTTGAAAATTTGATCTCTGTAAGGTCTGCCCTGTGTTATTCAGGCCCAGTGTACACACGTCCCTACCTTTTGGCTAAGTTTCCACAGAGTACCTGCATTACCTAGGTAACTGGTACACCTGGAAGCAGTCACCTCCCCCTCTTGCTAGGTCATATCCTGGGCCACCTCTGGATCCAGTGTGGCCACACCTTTCTCCCACATGGCCAAAGCTCTTCCTGTCCCTGGCCTAGATAAGTCCTGGTCTTTTCTTTCCACCATTCTTCTTCTCTTCCATGCACAGTGGGAAGCAGTGCCTGAATACCATGTGGTATCAATTCATCAGCTACCTAATGAAACCTATTATTTAATATACCTTACAGTCTTCTGCACTTTGCAGGTGTAGGCACTTAACAACTGTCTACCTGGATTTAATATTTGCTTGTTCTATTTTCTCCATAATTTAAAGTCTAGTTCAAATACCTCCTCTCTTTTCTTGGCACAAAGGCAAACTCAAGTCAGTTTGTTATCCTCAGATGAGACTTTTCATTATCTATGGCGTTATACAGGCAAACTAGTATGTGTACATGTACACAAGGATGCAGGGCTTGGGTTACAACTTCTAAATCCTTGTCAATGTTAACTCATTCTTGCTTTTCATTGGTTCTTTCTGACATTCTTTTCCAGGTTAATTTCAACTGTTTGTAATCATTCCAGTACAGCTTATCTCCTAGACTCTAGGAATAGAAAATAAAGTCTCAGCTCTTTAACATAGCATATGAAGCTCTAAAAATAAACCCCATCTATATGGCATTTTGGTATTTCTGTGTATCAACTGACAGGAAACCAGGGAAGAACTCCCTAATACATTTACACTGCACAGTCTGTCTGAAACAGAATAAATTCCCTTTTCCTTTACTGCAGGTATGGTCCCTCAGCTTTTTTGCTCCAGGCTAAGGAGCTACCACTTGAAACATACCTCCATTACTGTAATATAGTTAATTGGAGAGAAGAGTCTGGAAATAAGGGTCTTGGGACTTCCCTGTCAGGTTGGCTTCAAACTGTGATACTCAGATCTGACTCCAAAGTAGCTAGAATTTCAGGTGTGAGCTACCAGCACCTGGCTTTGATATTGTTATAAATATATTCTCCAAGTGCAACTAAAGAGATGAAAATGAAGGACTGTTTCAGCAAGGAAAAATTTACTTCTGCGGTGAAGCCAAAAATCTGGCAAGCTCACTGATCAGGCAAGCAGTTCCCTATTTATTCCTAATGCAGCAGGCCTTCACCCTCTGCTCCAATTGGTTGAGCTCTGGTTTCACAATCCGCTTGTGATTGGCTAGTTTGAAGGGGTTTAAGATAGATTTACATAAGGCAACCACTAAAAGATTAACAATACTTAAGCAATCTCAAAACACATCCACACCCTCTGCTATTTCTTAACGAGTTGGGTCTTAATTCCATCTTAGTACAACTTAAGATAAAACCTTCCATTTCAAAAATTCTTCCTCATTCCAAAGCAGTTCCTCTTCGCTTTCAATCCTTGCTGCCATCTAATGTCAGCAGAATAATCAGCGAGAGCCAAGCCACAATGCCTAAAAGAGCTTTTGAGCAACCAATTATGATAGAAACGACAACCTTTCTCACAACATATTTCCAATACTGCATTTATTAAGAATATTTTCATAATGTGTGTACATGTCTCTCCTAATAAAACCTATGAATTCTTAGGGAAAGGCCTATCCTTAGGCATTTTGAACCCTACTAATAATATTTAACTTAGAGTTTTAAAGATAATTATCAACTAAAGTTGGGCTTATATATACATATGGCTCCCAAAGAAGACCATCAGTCCAGGTAATGATGTAATGATTTTATGTGTTGTAATGAACGAAAAGTATTCAATAGTTTGTGGAAGTGAAATATTTGCATAAATTCTTAGATTAAAAAAATGTCTTGAGTACATACCTACAAAACCTTATAATCTGTAGTGCTACACCAATATAATTATAATAATACCTCACAAATGTCAAGTGACTATATCTTCCTAGTTTCAAATAAGCTACAATTATACAATTGACTACAATTAAACAATTGTCCAGAAACACCTGTTGAATGAAGTAAAAATCAGGTACATGTTCTGTACAAAGAGTTTGATTTTGTACTTAACTGACCCAAACTTCATTGTGTCAATATTTTTCTTGTAGAGAAATAAACAGCTAAATACTAAACATGCGCTATCATTCATATGAAGCAAAGTCTTCCATAAGGTACTATTAGTTTTATTTTATACACAAAGAACCCAAAGATAAAAAAGATCAAGTGTATTAAGTTCTCCATACATATACCACATCAGAACTTACCTTCATTGGCAGAATATTTTACCAGTAAGATCCGACTTGAACTTAAAGCAATGAATACAGCACCCAGTAGGAATGTATACATCGTTGAGGAACATAACCCAGGACGCCTACAGCACTTTCTTTCCATTCCAATGCTTTTTAATTGCCTTGAAAAGAATACTTTCATGAGCAACTCTGTTGGTAGACCTAAGGATTAATTATGCACATTGCTAACATCATTGCTTGTGCATTAACAGAAAATATTTAGATGTTTGGCCTCAACTGTATATCATATTCAAGATAGCTGAGGAGTATAGGATAAACAGTTGGTAGAGGAAATGAAAAACTCAAAGTCTGATAAGGAAAGATACCGCTCGACTGGAAACGAGGGGGCAAGTATTTAAGTGAGTGACATTGTGGGACTGCAGAAAAGCAATTTATTTCTTTTTCTAGCAACGTTGCTAGAAATTGCAATCTATTTTCCCTTTTATTTGAAAAAACATAGTGGGTCTTACTTGACTACAGTAATAACCAAAATGCAACCTCTTGTTAAATCAGTGCAAATGAGATAATTTTAGGACTCTATGAGTCTAACAGGGCGTTTCTTTCTTATCTTTTGACAGGAGAGTACACAAAATCTCAGGGAGCATAAATACTTGCCTTAAGTATTGACCTACAGCCGGCAGGGCACACTGCGCCTGAGGGGGAGGCGGGGGAGAAATGCCCAAACCACCCACCAGCTGGGCTGGGCGCAACCTGACAGGAGTGCAATGAGTCACCTACCCTTAGGAAGACCAGATCCACCTCCACGGTCAGTGCCGCTTACACATGCGCAGTAGAGATCACAGGTGACAGCCCACACCCTGTGGTGCCCCGCGCACGCGCAGTGCTGCGCGCCAAGGGGGCGCGGTTACCTCGGCAGCTCAGAAAAGCTTCTAGTGGGAGAACGCACATCACAGAGCTGAGATAGTGACTGTCCGTAGTTCCCTATAGTAGCAGTCACAGCTTAGAATCCATGGGCGAGGAAGCTTACGAAAAGGAAACGAGGGTTAAAAAAAAGCTTCTTTCTCCAGGCGTCCAACTCCGGAACCAAAAGCTCAGGCCAGGCACCCGAGTGAGAAATAGCGGACCCAGCGGCCACAGCGCAGGCGCACTCAATGTTGCATTTCCGGGGGGGGGGGGGAGAGGCGGGCCGTTCCCGCCCCGCGCGGCGTTCCTCAGGTCACGTGCCGGGGGGAAAGGGGCGGGAGGAAAAGCCGGTGTCACGTGAGGCCCAGTGGCGGCAGAGGCCGGGCCTAAGGGAGTGTGAGGTGGAAGGGGGAAGCCGGAAGGGGTGGGAGTGAAGCTGAGCAGGGACAGGGACTGCTGCGGAGTGGGCGAGGGCTGCGCGTGCACCCGTCTCCCCCCTCCACCTCTGTGCACCTTCCGGGAGCCGCCGCCGTCCAGCGCGGACCGGTGACCGCCGGGCCCGGCCCCGGCGTAGGGCGCTCGCCGCCCCTCCCCGGGTGCCGTCCGACCCCGTTCCGTGCCTCGGGCCCGGGCCGCTGCGCGTCGGCGTCGGCGGGGACATTTTTTGGACTCGCTGGCCCCGGTCCCTGGGCGCCCTTCCTGCCCCGCCGCGGGGCCGGCCGCCGCTCCGGCCCCAGGATGCAGAATGTGATTAACACGGTGAAGGGAAAGGCTCTGGAAGTGGCTGAGTACCTGACCCCGGTGCTCAAGGTAAGCCGGGCCGGGCTCGACGGGGTCCGGCTGGCAGGCCCCGGACGCCCCGCGCAGGGACGGGCGCCCGACGGCAAAGGGCTCCGGGTGGGACGTCGGGTAAAGTGCACCCCCCTCCCACCTGTTCCCGCGGGGGTAGGTGTGAGGGTGGGACCCGACCCAGCCTCGTGCCTGCCGTCTTGGGCATAAACTTCGAAGGGAAGCTCTGGGCGTGCTCGGGTCCCCACCCGTCTGTCCTCTGCACGTCTGATCTGGGTACGTCGGGTTGAAAGATGATTAGCAAAGATGTTAATTCTAATGTCAGAAGGCTTTTAAACTTTGAAAAGAAGGCTTTTGTGTATGTGTGTGTGAAATCAATGCTTGGTAGCTAAGTGACAGAAGGTCACACTTCCAAGTTTCGCGGAAAGTCAAAAGTATGAACTAGGTTGGTACGGATAGGAAAGAAGTGAATTGAACTAAGATTGAACTAACATTGAACTAAGATAAAGATCGAAATCTTCCCTTTTCCAAGCCTTAAAAAAAATAGAGTTCTAACTGACTCTTAATGCACTGAACGGGTAAGGAACAGCCTTTGGCTTCCTGAATCTATCATTTCAAATGTACACATCTATACATACATACATGCGTATGTACAAATAGATAAAGAAAACAGTACAGCATTTTTAAAGTAGAAGCTGGTGCATTAGCAGGCAGAGTAGTGAGTGCAACTGGTTTTTATTTCAAAAATGTCTAGAACAGCATTCAAGTTTTCTTTTTAGAACACCTAGGGTTTTATTGTTGTTCTTGGAACTTCATTTTGTTTTCAGAAAAGCAAGCAATAATAACGAATGAATGGCAAACTCTTTGCTTACTTTTGCTTTTGTTTTGTTTGGTTGTTTTAAGTGTTTGACTAGAATTTTTCTAATCTTAGGGTGGAAAGAAATACTCTGATAAGGTAGGAGAGAAAGTGGACAATTTTACTTTGTCCCCTTTCTTTGATAAAGGGGTATATTAGGTCTTCTTTCATACTTATTTCCAATCTCTTCTGAAATGTTACTTTATTGTGCCAACTAAGAAACAAGAACTTATAAATGGGAGCCTTTTTTTTTCTTCACTTTTTTTGTTCATCGTGGGGCTTGACTTCTGGGCCTGGGTGCTTTCTCTAAACGCCAGCTAAAGACTAGTGCTCTACTACTTGAGCCACAGCACCACTTCTGGTTTTCTGGTGGTTAATTGGAGCTAAGAGTCTCGGACTTTCCTGCCGGGGCTGGCTTTGAACCTCGATCATCAGATCTTGCCTCCTGAGTAGCTAGGATTACAGGCGTGAGCCACTTGTGCTGGCTTTCTTCACATTTTTATTAGTATGAATTAGTTGTACAAGGAGGATTTCGTTTGTATATATATTCATATAATGTGTCTTTATGAAACTCACCCTCTAAATGAGAATTTTGTCTTGCTTTGTTTTTATTTGTTTACTGTGAAAGATTATTTGGCTAGCTATTTAAAATTTGAAAGTAATTTCGATATTTGAACCCTGAGCTTCTTTTGAATGTTATGTTACTCTTTAAAGTATTGTATCTACCTGGGAATATAACATCTACCTAGGAATATAACATCAATAATAAAAAATTGTTACAAGTTTTTAGTTTCAGAGTAAAAGACTTCCCAAATTAAATATAAAGTGGTATTTTATAGGACAGTTGTTGGATTTATGATGCAGAATTGTTAAAAGGGATTAGTTTTTCACCCAACTGTGAGGGAAATGTTAGCATGTTAGTATGTGTGGTGTATACTTTTTAGTGTAAAGGAAAGTAGAATTAATGATCTTTCCTTCTCTTTGTTATACTTGTGATATACTGTTGCTTAACACAGAAAATCCTTGTAGTTTCCTGCTAGGCTAGGGAAAGCAAAGGAGGGAAGAAGTGATGACTTTAGCAAGCAAAAGTTAAACTGTGTTTTTTATTTAGAGGATTTATCAGAAGTCATAACCTCTTTTACTGTTTTGTCCCTGGTTTACATACCTGCTCAAGCCAACCCTGACCTCTTTATGAGCTTTGCTGCTAGGATTTTGCATTTATTCTTTACTTAGATTGGAAATGCTCTTCCTGTTGTAGCCTTAGGTCTTTTAAGACCTATCTAAGTAATGCTTGGCACATAGTAGTAAAACAATGAATAATGTTCAGTAATGAGTTTTTCATTTTTTATAGGCTACCACAAACTTCCCTATGACAAAGTTTAGAAAAATTTAGTTAATAGCATTCTTGATTAGAGGAGAGAATATTGTCTTTGAGAATAAGGAGAAATGTTAAGTGATTTCTAATATTATGAAGTTTAAATAAGACTGGGTAAATTAAACACCTTTAACATATTTTTACATAAAGATTTATTACACAATCACGGTAAGTCTTAATATTTTTAACTTTTTTCTTAACAGCTATATCTTATTGTATTAGTCACATATTGTAATCAGTATTGCGTATCTTTGTAGTCAAGTACTGCTGATATATATACAGGTTAAATATGTAGGTATCATCATATCTAGATATATACTTGCCATTACCTAAAGGATTCCAGGTAAGTAGTTGTTTCTACAACTTTTTCTTTAATTGAAAGTGAGAGATGATATAATGCAGCTACTCTTTTTGCTTTCTTTAGGAATCAAAATTTAAGGAAACAGGTGTAATCACCCCAGAAGAGGTAAGTATTGGAAGATATTCTGAAGTCTTAGTTTTTTTAATATTAAACTTGTTTTTTTTATATTATATTCTTACTTTGTAAGAAACTGGGTTGCTTTGTAAGAAGATATGTTGAACTTTCTGACTTGAATAAAAGCAGATTTGGGTGACTATATTAGTGGCTTACACAAATTTATACTTCCCATAGAAGAGAAGATGTAACTTCCTTCTCAAATTTGCTACCACTTCTCATGTTTTTCTTCAGTTCCTCTTTGTTTAGAAATGAAGAGAGGGAATGGAGAAGAGGGAATGGAAAAGATTCCCCCAGGCATTTACCTTTTTTCATGTTTGTGTTCTATCAGCTGTGCAGTGAACTTGCTAGTGTTTATTCTCTTGGCTCTGACTATATCAAATGTAGAATTTTTATGCAATCTATTTGGGAACTTTGGTCCATACTTTGATATTAAAATTGTTTTCTTAATATTCAGCATGGATTTCTTTTTGCTCTTCCCATTGTTTGGCACTAAATTTGTTTTTCTTGTTAATGATTCTTTTAAGAATATGATAAAGCCTTTAAAAATTGTTATGTTTCAAAGAAAAATGAAAGTGCTGGGTTAATAAGTCAGTTGTTGAAGGCTTGGCTAACGTGTCCAAAACTCTGGATTTAATAACGTTATAAAATACAAAGAAAAAGGAAGAAGAAAACATACGAAGTCTCTGTCATTGATATGTACTTAATATTTTCAGAGATTTTCATTGAGGTTTAAATTTTTATATTTAATAGTAAAGTACATTTTGGTACTTTAAATTTAGTAATTTCATGGTAATTTTATGTTTTGGGTATCATTTATTTCAATGATAACAAGTGATAAACCCATGCAATATTTTTTTCCAAAATTAATTTGAATTTTTGTGGATATTAGGAACATAGAATTTAATAATAATAGAAATAAATCTTCAGCCTCAGTTTGGTGCTATTTGCATTTTAATTGATAAATAGCTCTCAAGGTTACCTAAGTTTGATGTTTTGCCACCCTATGTTTCAGTAATACTCAATTTTTCTCTTTTTTATGTTCCTTGTATATGCTGACTAGTTTGTGGCAGCTGGAGATCACTTGGTTCACCACTGTCCAACATGGCAATGGTAAATAATCTTTTTTTAATACAATTTAATTGTTTTATTAAGGTGTTGTACAGAGGATTACCATTTCATAAGTCATGTAATGAGTATATTTCTCCTGCTTCCCCTAATTTTCCCCTCCTATTCCTGTCTATAAGTTGTAAAGTTCTTCCACATAATGTATACTGAATACCATGATTCCATTTGTTCCTCCCTCACTATGCCCCCTTTGGCCCTCCTAAAATGACAAAAATACCAAAAGCAAAAATGAGCATTACCACCATCAGCAACAGTGAAATCCGCTGTGTTTTTATTTCCTGAAGTTCATTTCAGTAATAGGTTTTTTGTTTTTTGTTTTCACTGGAATTGTGGTGCTTGAACAATGGGTGGGCCTGGGTGCTGTCCCTCAACTCTTCAGCTCAAGGCAAGTGCTCTACTATTTGAGCCACAGCGCCACTTCTGTTTATTGGAGATCAGAGTCTCATGGACTTTGCTGCCTGGGCTGGCTTTGAACTGTGATCCTCAGATGTCAGCATCCTGAGTAGCTAGGATTACAGGTGTGAGCCACCTGTGCCTGTCAATAAATAGTATCTTAAATGTTCAGATGAATTAGGCCTTTGCGTTCCTACCCTAAGGATATACTTCTTTAGTCTGATTGTGTGAATGCCTAGCATCTTGTATAAATTATCATGTCAAGTTATATTTTAGATCTAGCTTCTGCATATAAGAGAAAATATGCACCTTTGTCTCTGAGCTTGGCTCATCTCACTTAATATCATTTGTTCTAGGTCCATCTAGTTCCCTGCAAATGATATTTCTAATGGTTGTGTAAAATTCCATTGTGTTTAAATACTACATGTTTTTGATCCACTCACTTATTGTAGGGCATGGGTTGTTCCCATAACGTGGCTATTGTGAATAGTACAGCAGTGAACATGGATGCAAGTGTATTTATGGTATCCTGGCTTGTGATGTTCTGGATAGATGCCCAACAGTGGTGTGGACTTGGGAAGATTTATGTTTAGTTTTTTGAGAAACACTCCAGATTGCTGTCCAGAGTGGCTATACTAGTTTTACACTAGGCACTAGGCTTCCTTTTTCCCCACATACCTGCCAGCATTTATTGTTTGAATTCTTTATGTTGGACAATCTAACTAGGATGAAATGGAATCTCAAAGTTGTTTTGATTTGTGTTGCCTTTAATGGCCAGGATGTTGAGCATTTCCTCATGTGTCTATTTGCCATTTCTTAATGGTAAGGAATCTTAAATGACAGTTGGGAAACTAATGAAAGGTATGATTTCATAATTTTTTCACTTTGCAAATAGATGAGTGCCTGAAAACCAGAATGGCAAGTTTATTAAACAACATCCTTGTGATACTGAAGAAAAAGTGGGTGTTGGATCTAGTTTATTTTGCTTTGTTAGCACAAGAGATTAACACATTTGAGATAAAGCTATTCTTTTTCTAGGTTTTCTTTAGGAGCTTCTAATTCTGATCTTGGGATTCTTTAAAAAAATAATGATCAGAAGTTTAGTAAATTTGATCCTTTGTTTTAACATTTCTGACAAGAACAGAAACACCAATTTTGTGGAGTTTCATATCCTTCAAAACAAGAAAATATGACCATTTAATATAGTCTAACAAATTCTCAATAATGACAGAATACTTTAAAACAATCACAGTTTCATTGTTTTTAAGTACTAATGGGAAAAACTCCCTAAGAAAGTGGTCCCAATATTTGCAGAA
Organism: Dipodomys merriami; assembly: GCF_024711535.1. NCBI lineage: Eukaryota > Metazoa > Chordata > Mammalia > Rodentia > Heteromyidae > Dipodomys > Dipodomys merriami. The sequence goes on from NW_027203381.1 coordinate 80,412,816, forward strand.
TAATTTTATTTAGGTGAGAATCATTTGAAATTAATCACCTGTTTGCATGAACTACTTCAACTTGTTATATCCTTTCTTCTTAATACTTTTTTCAATTGTAATTGAAAGGTACACTTTAGGTTGTAAAATTAATAGTTCTTTCTGGATCCATCAGAAAATTGAGTTTAAGGGCAAACTGCCACTTGAAATCTGGAGAGACGGGCAAATAAAGACAGCAGATCAGCATACCCTAGCTTTATCTGTGCTCAATTCTATAGTTTAAACTTTAAAATTGAAGCTTATAAAAGCAGCAGAACTCAATCATATGCTCTTAGGCTTCTGAAAAACACCACATGATACCTCAGTTCTGAACAAGTCTAGTACACAGATCACAGAAATATCTTTGAACAAATCTTCATAGAGTAACTAGGAGAAATGTTTAAGCTGGTTCAGACCCAAATAGTGCTCTGGTGTCACTTGACTTGATTTTTGCTTCTTCCTTCTGATTATGTGACTAAACAACTTTTAAACCTTAGTTTACTTACCTTTATGTTAGGAACGTTAATGTGAGAGTTACCAGAATTGTCCAGAAAGCGTATTAGAGTTCTGTCCTGTACTTACTACAAAACATCTTTGTTTTTAAGTGTTACAATTTTCAGTATTATCATCTGTGATTCAAAGGATCTTTTGTCTTGTAGGTCCAATTTTAATACAGTGATAGAAAAAGAATCTTATCAACCACCTACTCTGTTATGTAATTTTCTGAAGCTGTTTTTGAGTGTGTGCTTTTGATTGGTACTTCAGGATTTAAAAATCTGAGAAAACTATAGAGTAGAATACAACTCATTAAGGAAGATACAATTTTGTTTTGTTTAAAGGCAAATATATTTGTTACTAGTTTTGGTCTACTACTATTTTTTATTTTACCATTTTTGGCTGATATTTAATCTTTTTTTTTTTAGCTATGTCGGCATCTCTTAATGTATTTTACTTATATTATGTTTGGCTTTTTCTTACTCTGACATTAATCAGTTGATGGCATTTTTTGCCAGCCAGTTCTAACATGACTTTCTCAGGAGTGCAGATTCTGTAGTTACATGTAATGTCATCTGTTCCATATTTGACTTTTAAAGTATATTTTGTTATTTTCATGCTTTTCACTGTTTCTAAAGGGCCACTGGGGAAGAAGTGAAAGTCAAAGCATACCTACCAACAGGCAAGCAATTTTTGGTAACAAAAAATGGTAAGAATATATTTGTAGACCTTGCAATTATATTGGAAACACCAACAAAAACATTTACTTATAGTTACTAATCCTAATTTGTGCTAAAGCTGTCCTTAAATTTTATTTTAAATTTGGAATTTAAATTTAGATTTGGGTTTTCTATTCCTGGAATGTTTCTTTTAGTTATTTTGCAATAAAAGAAAAAGGTCTATTTGTTAAGGTATGGAGGAAGAGGACCCTAAAAGAAGTGAGAATTCTCCTGAGTTATTTTGAAGTTGATTTCAGAGTCTTTTTAGCTATTTGGTTTAAATTCTCTTTTTATATAGAAATTTTTCATATAAAATGTCAATTCTACATTTGACATCTAAGTTCAAATTTAAAGATATTGTTATCTATGTTCCTCTAAACGGTTGCCTTCGGTAGGAAACATGTTTGGAAACAAATTACGTCTTATTTATGAAGTTAATTTTAAAAGCTATCTTACTAAGTTTGATTGTCATTAAATATCACGGCTTAATACATGAATTTTGTTCTGATTTTCCCCATGTACAAAAGGGAACATATGAAAACAAGTTCTTTTCTTTCCTATGCTAAGTATTAGGATTAATTTTCCTTGTTTTTTTTTATCAAGAGATTAATAGCAGCTTGTTGACCTCTGTTATGTTTTTGTGTTGTAGTTGTTCCGTTTTTAAACCTGTGGACTAATAATAGTCACTGGTTATACATTGGCCTTACGGAAAATTTGTACCAGTGTTGCATAAGAAATTAAAATTTAGCAGTTCACAAGAATTTTAAACTGTTAGCCATTGTGAATCACTACAACTTAAATATGAATTATGAAGTTTGCACTGAAAATGATTTTAGCTTTGTAATCCTGAGGTCACCTCTATCACCAGTGGGTATGACAGGTGGCACTTCGATGTTCTGAGAGTACAGCTATTAATAAAAGATATTCATTAGCCTGAAATTGAGCAGTGTCATCTGTCTTTAGCTTGCTGTTCTTCATGGTCCACTACGATAAAGGAACACAGATTTTCTATTTATCTTCTAACAAAGCAATTTAGGGAAAGATGAATATGGTCAAATAATTATGTCTGTGAGCTGAATGTAGCTCTTAATCACTTTGAATAGAAGTGAAATAAATTCACATCATACTGTGGCAGTCAAAATATGATTTTTGGAATAAACCTTTTTGCTAATGAATTTGTGGTTGTCAGATTGTATATTAGTAACTGTATTTACTATTTTTATAGTGCCATGCTACAAACGGTGCAAACAGATGGAGTATTCAGATGAGTTGGAAGCTATTATTGAAGAAGATGATGGTGATGGAGGATGGGTAGATACATATCACAACACAGGTAAGAGAGTATAGAATGAATAGTCTTGGTAAGCAAAGAAGATACATAAGTATACTTCTGTTCCAGCAGACTCTAACCTACAGTAGTAGAACAACAAACTGAAAAAAGAGAAAACAGAAAAGTCCTTATAGTATACTAGATTTCTGTTGTACCTGCTGCTTCTGTTGCACCATAAAAATATTCATGTTTTTTTCATTATTCTAAGTAGAGCGAAAATAAAGCCAATCAAAAATATTGAACATATATATATATATATATACACACACACACACTTTGCTTTAGAATCTTTTAGGTGTCATGCCCAGTGCTCGATTTATAAGCTCCTCTATATCAGTATACTGTGCTATATCAATATACTTATTTCCCCCAAAGAATTAGCATGTAGAAGTGTTTAAATAACTTTGAATCACTACTAAAATAAATTTTACACATTGTAAGGTTTGTGAAGGTGAATTTCATTGTAGAATCCTCAGAAGCTGTTGGATAAAATTTGCTAAATAGGTCAAATTAAAGGATTTTATAAATGTATGTCTATAAAATGTAAATCCATTATTTGAAATCCTGAATATGTCTTACTATTCTAAGTCATAAAACTGTCTTGCTACTTCGTACTATGCAAATACACAAATGTGATATTGTGTTACTTCCATAGCTAATTACCATTTATTACTTAATTTTAAGGTAGCTATGTTTAAAGTATAAATCCATGTTCTAAAACCAAGGTTTTTCCCTCTGGGTTTTAGAACTAGTATGTATTCTTTCAGTGGTACTTATAGTATTATTTCTCAACTGTGACACTGTTGGCTCAGTGGACATTTGGACCTTTCCTATAGATGCCAGTAGCATACCCTAGTTATGACAGCTAAAATTGCATTTAGACATTGCCAAATCTTCCATGAAGGGCAAAATTACTATTCTTGAGAGTTAGAACATACCTCCTTAGGCATTCTCCACTTAAGCTTTTTGCCTTATAAAAATTGAATGATGTAAGAACTTGGGAAATAGCAATTCAACATCTTTTTAAAATAATTTCAACAATCATTCCCCCCTCCCTATTCTTTTTTTCTTTGCAAAGATCTTTCAGTAGCTGTCTAGATTTTCCATGGTTTGAAGAAGTAGGCAGCACATAGTCAATAAATTGCCTGTTGACAGTTGGAGAGAGCACCTCTTTTTGTCAAGTTACTCTATTGTCTGGTTGTATTTGGTATAATGATCACTACCCCAGATTTCCAAGAACTATTCCAGGGCTATTTATCAAAGAGTTTCTAGAGACGTGGATACCTACAGAAAAGTTTGCCCTAGTTATAGAGGACAGGTAACATCATTTTCACGAAAAATAAATGGTACTAATACTTCAGTTCATTTAATGTAGGTAGTAAAGTCTAAGTAATGTTTATGAGAGTGCTTAATCAGTGCTTCCAACTGACTTAGGTCAGTTCCCCTTGCTTCAAATCTTTTTTTTTTTCCGTGTGTGTGTGTGTGTGTGTGTGTGTGTGTGTGTGTGTGTGTGTGTGTGTGTGTGTGTGTGTGTGTGTGTGTGTGTGTGTGTGTGTGTGTGTGTGTGTGTGTGTGTGTGTGTGTGTGTGTGTGTGTGTGTGTGTGTGTGTGTGTGTGTGTGTGTGTGTGTGTGTTGGTGTTCATGCCCTGTATAAGTCACAATCTCCTAAAGAAACAGAATAAGATTCAAATAGATGTGACTATAAATATAGATAGGTAAATTTGAAAGAATTAGCACATGCAGTTATGTAGTTTGGCCAGTATAAATTTTGCACGGTATATCCTTAAAGGCTGTCAGTCTTTTTCTTTTAAGATTTCCAATTGACTGAATGAGATTCAATGATGTTTTCCAGGATTGTCTGCTTTACTCAGTACTGACTTAATCTTTACATGTAAACAGTATGTGCACAGCTTGCTGTAGACTGGTGTTTGACTACCATCTGGGCATCTAAGTTTTAGCCAACCTTCCTTAACAACCCTTGTTTGTGTTACCCTCATTAGAATCATTTGAGCTTTGTTTTTGCCAGCTGTGTCCTACTTTTCTTAAAGAGTCAGGTTTAATGATTTATTGCTGTATTGCCTTTTGAAAAATGAGGAAGTTTTTGTTTTATATACAAGATTCAATGAACCATTTTGTAATATCAGTTTGATTTGCTAACATTGGGAGTTAACTGTTGCAAATCCTGATCATTACTTAGTACTTTTAATACAGCTAGTCTGAAGTAAAAGCTTCAATACTACACCTGTGAATTGTGACATCTTCCATTTGTAAAAGTAAGCTATTAACATTTGGCTTAGTATATGTTGAACAATATCAGCATTTAAGAAGACTATCAAAATATGCTTGTAATGCATATGAGAAATGGAGAATATTATATATTTAGATTTTTCTCTTTTTCTGTAGTGATTTTTAGGTACTATTTTCTTTGAATGTCCTATTCTTGTTAAATTGTCTAAATGACAGCACCGAGACTTTGGGAGTATGTAGCCATCTAGTGATGTTCAGAATAAAATTCAAATAGATGTAATTATAAAAATAGGTAGTACTTGACAGACAATAGTTTCTGAGGAATTTGATCAATGAGGTACGGTGTAGAATAACTGAACTAAAAATCAGCTCATAGATTTTAATTCCAATATCAGAACTGTATATAAGACTAGCTGATTTTTGTCACTTCACTGGAGACTTTATTTCTCCATGGAGAGAAACTGTTACGCTTACTTTACACTATAGTGTTGATGAGATTTTTTTAAATGGTTTTTAAAAATTTCTTTATTGAGATTAAGTAATTACGTAAATTTCACAATATTGTGGGATAGTGATACTTAGCTAAAGTCGCAAACATTTTAACCTTCACAAGGCAAATTGTCATTATTATGGTCTATAAAGCTTGTGAACTCTACAGACTTTGGCAATACAGCTATACAACAATACAACTATTTGTTCCAAATTCTTTCCTTTTGCTTAGTGTAAGTTGTTCTCTCTTTCTCTCTCATTTCCTCCCTCCTGTAGCTGTCCTGGAGTTGTTTAGTTCGCTTTCATCAATGTCCAGTGCAGCTGATGGACCCCTCTGCTGTATTTTTTCACCCATTTCCTTCTGATTCTGTGCCCTTCTAGCTTCCCTCAGATGTGCACATGTCTATGCCCTATGTAGGACATATAGAGAGTCATCTAAAAGCAATATGACAAATTAAGAAGAGGTCTTTTGTTTCTTGAGTCCTGTTTACTTTGTTATATCTCGTGTTTTGAATTTATCATCCACATATCAGGGAGACTATGCTGTTTGTCTCTCTGATCTGGGCTTATTTTGTTTAACATGATTTGTTCTAGTTCCATCCATTTCCCTGTAAACGCCATTATTCTTTCTAATGGCTATGAAATATTCCATTGTATATAAGTACCACAATTTATGGATCCCTTTATCTGTAGAGGGGCATCTGGGTTGTTTCCATATCTTGGCTATTGTGAACAGTGCAGCAATGAACATGGAGGTGCATGTGTCCTTGTAGCCTGGTTCCTGTTGCTCAGGGTAGATGCCTAGGAGTGGTATAGCTGGGTCATATGGAAAGTCTGTTTAGTTTTCTGAGGAACCTCCAGATTGCTTTTCAGAGTGGGTGTATTAGTCTACATTCTCACCAGCAGTACAGCTGCATCTCTGCCAGCATTTGTTGTTGTTTGATTTTAAGATATAGACCATACTGACTGGGGTAAGGTGGTATCTCAAAGTTGTTTTTATTTGCATTTTCTTTATAGCCAGGATGATGAACACATTTCCTCATGTGTTTCTTTGTCATTTTTATCTCTTCTTCTAAGAAGTCTCTCTTTAGCTCCCTTGTCCATTTAATGATTAGTTTGGGAGGGATTAGTTTCTTGAGTTCCCATATATAATGGATTATTGGTAAGATTTAAATAGGGTATGGAAACACTTAGTAAAGTAGCAAGTCCCAATAAATGTAATACAGTTACTACTGCTTTTGAATATCCTTGACTTTTTTTTTTTTTTTTTTTTTGTAAAGCAACTGTTTATTTTATTTTTGCCAGTCCTCGTGCTTGACCTCAGGGCCTGGGCGCTGTCCCTGAGCTTGTTTTTGCTCAAGGCTAGCACTCTACCACTTGAGTCACAGTGCCACTTCCGGTCTTTTCTGTTTATGTGATACTGAGGAATCAAACCCAAGGCTTCATGCATGCTAGACAAGCACTCTACCATTAAGCCACATCCCCAGCCAAGCAACTGTTTATAAAGCAAGAGTCTGACAACCTCCTGTTGAGCATCTTGAATCCAGATGCGCTTCATAATCACCTGGTCCTTCTAGAAGCCTGCAGCCAAAGGGTGATGGAGATTGCATTCTTAGGCCTGATCTCTTTGTGACCTTCTGACTGTGGTGTATGTGTGTGTGTGTGTGTGTGTGTGTGTGTGTGTGTGTGTGTGTGTGTGTGTGTGAGTGAGAGAGAGAGAGAGAGAGAGAGAGAAGAGAGAAGAGAGAGTGTTGTGGGGCTTGATCTCCATCTAGGTGCTGTCCTTGAACACTTTTGCTCTACCACTTTGAGCCACATGCCACTTCGATTGTCTGGTTATCCTTGACTTTTGAAGCAAGCAGCCCATTAACATAACCAAGACCTAAAGAGAAAATCTTGATATATTTAATTAAATTTTAAATATGAGTCTTGTAATCTTTTAACCTTTTTACTTTCTTAGGAGATGATGTTAGAGATTCGAACAATGAAAATGAGAGATAGTAAATGAGGAATGATTGAGGAAGATATAATTCATTGTGAAACATTTTTATTAGTAAAATGAAAATAATGGTGATATATTGTTTGTAGCTTGAGGTAGTATTAGAATTATTAGTTGCTATTAGAATTTGTAAAGATTGTTAATATTTGCTTTTTCACTTCAGAGAAGTTGAGAATTTAAAGTTCTTATTGCTCTTATTACAGTAAATGGAATGTTTACACCTTAATTTTGGTTACTGTTTTCTTTTGAATTTTAAACAGGTATTTCAGGAATAACTGAAGCGGTTAAGGAGATTACACTGGAAAGCAAGGTACTGTTTAACTAGGTAATATTTCTAAAGTTAGTGGTCTAGTTTTTTGTCTAAGATCACCTATATCTCTCCTATCCAAATGTTGCTTAGTGTGATTATCATACTCTTTTTTAAAATTTTATTTTATTGTAAAGATGCTATACAGAGGAATTACAGTTACATGAATAAGACAGTGAGTACATACTTGTGAGCAACTCCAATTACTTTTATCTCCTTTCATTTTTCTAGGACTACACACTGAAACACTACGGCTTTCTAATGCTTTCCTTATTGTTTGTAATTTTGTAGTCTCCTTGAGAAGATCATTTTAGTGCTGGGGGCTTAAGTACTTTTCATAGAAGATGATTGTACATGTGGAGTATTTGGGAAGATTACTTTGCTGAACAGCAGATACTAATACTAAATCTACTTAAATTTTGTAAATAAATATTGCAAGCAGTTTTAACACTTCATTTTTTTTTTAATTTGGTGATAGGGTGTTTGCTTTTGTTTTCAAAAGTTTAATTGTGTACATTATCCAAAGTCATGATACTTTGAATAGCCAAAAGCTAAATTAAGATGTTGGGGGAAGAGTAAGATATAATTCAGTGGAATTTTTCTGCCTTAAAATTTTCATTCAATTCTAGTTGTATATATTAAATTTGCTTTCCTTTTCTCAGGACAATTGCACTTACCTTCATATTTTTTAATATAGTTTTTTGAAATGATACAAAAAATACTAAAAAGTACTTTTGCTCACCTTAATGCTTGCTTGCTTCTCTTTCTTTCTTTCTTTCTTTCTTTCCTTTCTTTCTTTCTTTCTTTCTTTCTTTCTTTCTTTCTTTCTTTCTTTCTTTCTTTCTTTCTGTCTGTCTGTCTGTCTGTCTGTCTGTCTGTCTGTCTGTCATTCTTTCTTTCTGTCTGTCTGTCTGTCTGTCATTCTCTGTCTCTGTCTCTCTCTGTCTCTCTCTCTCCTTCTTTCTTTCTTTTTTTAAATAGTTCTTTTAGAAAATAGAATGTTTGGACAGAATATTTTGGTCCTGTTGTCCATAGCTACTAATTTAGGGAATTCTTTATTTTTTCGGGGGTCCAGTCATGGAGCCTGAACTCTGGGTCTGGGCCCTGTCCCTCAGCTCTTCAGCTCAAGGCTAGCATTCTACCACTTGAGTCACAGCGCCATTTCCGGCTTTTTTTTTTTCTGCCTATGTGGTGCTGAGGAATCGAACCCAGGGTCTCATGCATGCAAGGCAAGTGCTCTACCACTGAGCCACCTTTACAGCCCTAGGGAATTATTTTGTGTTTTTGTCTCTTTTAATCTTGTGGTTTGTAATTGGAGCTTAGAGAAAGTATAAGAAAGCAAAATGAGTTTTTTTTTCAAATTTTTATTTGGGATTAAAATTTATTGGCATGTGAATTTATTCTCTCCCTTTTATTTTACAAATTAATGGGTTTCCCTATGACATTTCGTATTTAGGTTATACTTAATCCTGCTCTCTCTCTTGTCCTCCCCTTTCTTCTGGTCTCTCTCCAACAAATAATCTCCCTTTTACATTGATGCTTTTTCTTTATTTTGAGGTCTTGATTCCACATTTGAAAGACCTTTGCTTTTATAATCCTGTTTCATTTTATGTTATCAGTTCTATTCATTTCTCTTAAAATAACATAATTTTATTCTTCTTTTGGCTGAATAATACTCTATTATATATAAATGCCATAATTTTTTCATCTGCTGATGGAAACTTATAGTCAAGTTATTTTGAGTTCATAAATTGGCTAATGTGAATATATGTAGATCTCTCATATGTTGACTTTGTTTTGGGTTTATAAGCAGAATAAATCCTATGGCACTTGTTTTATTTATTTATTTTTGAGGAGCCCCTCCCCCCATGCAGATTTCTTTCTTCCTTCCCCACTGAATTCTTAACATCATTTATTATTTTGATGATAGCTATATGAGTGCCATTCTGGCTGTATGAAAATAACTTCACTTCTCCATTCAGTGAGAACTAAGTGCATTTTCCTTGTGGCTAAGGATGTGCAACATTTTAAAATGTATTTATTTATCTGTTCAGTTCATTCACCCTTTTTATTGACTTTTTGGTGTTTTTTTGAGTCCTTACATATTCTAGATAAAAAAATCTCTTGTAGAATGAATATCTGGCAAATTCATTCTTCATACTGGGGTATTGTTTATTTCCTATGCAAAATGATGCAATTGTATTAATTCTTACTCTTTTTCCTGAGCAACTGGAGTCCAATTCAGAAAGTTATTGTCTGCCTCTGTTTATAACTTGAAGCATTTTTCCCTACAGGTTTCAGTTTCAGGTCTTATATTGAGATCTTTCATCTACTTTCAATTGATTTTTCTTTAAGGTGAGAGACAGGTGTCTAATTTCAGTCTTCTACACCTAGTTATTAATTTTCTCAGCACCTCTCCAGTGTATGTTTATGGCACCTTTGTTGAACATCATGGGCTTATTTCTTGAACCTCTGTTTCATTGGCTTTGTGTCTTTATCTGTGTCTTTTCTGTCTCTAGTAGAATCTGAAGTCAGGTAGTCTCATATTTCCAACACTACTCTTTTTGCTCAGAATTGTTATGACTGGAATCTCTTGCTTTCATATGCATTTTTTTCTATTTCTATGAGGAATATCATTAAATTTTGATGAGGATTGTATTGAAAGTATAAGTATTAAAAAGTAATATAGCTATTTCCACAATTTTCTGCTGAGCTGTAATACAGTACTGAACTGGAACATAGGAGTCTTTCAGCTTTATATCTTAATTTTTTCTTCCGAATTTTATGTTTTCATTGTAAAAATCTTTTACTTCTTTGGTTAGAATTATCTTTTACTTTCTTGGGTTTTTTTTGGTGTTTTATTTACTTTTTGATGGTATTATCAATGAAGTTATTTTCTCTTAGTTTGTTAATTGTGTATAGAAAGATGACTGATTTTTTCTTAGCACAGGAAAGTTTATCAGATGTAAGAGTCCTCTAGTGGAGCCTTTAGTCTTATGGTAACTTTTTTTTTTAATGTCTACTTTTGGAATGTTTGAATAAGGAGAAATAATGCAAATGATTTTCCTGCTTAAGAAGACCATTTACTCCTTCTACTGTGTATTATTCCAACTGAGAACAACAAATGGCTTAGTAGTGTGGATTATATAACTTTTAATCAGTTTGTGGTGGTTCTTCAAAGCATTTTAAAATAATGGTAATTTTCATAGCATCCTAGCTAGAAAATACTTTTCATGTTACTTAATACCAGATTAAATTATATTATTTTTATTTAATCTATAGAATACTTGCTATCTGGATCCAAGTAGTAATCTTGCTTGTTGAAATCTTCTCTATTTTGCTATATTATATGAATGTTACTAGCATTACTATTCTCGTGAATGACAACTTTGTCAGATTTGTACTTATTTAATGATCAGCCATTTTTTTGTGGGGGGGTTACATTTTGAGTATAAAGATAGATTTTGTTTCTAGGGGAAAATAAACCATCTTTAACAAAATAGGAAACTAAATGTTCAGATTATTAATCAATTTTAGGTTTTCAAAATACTAGTTTTGGGTAAATTATGCCTGTTATGGTTGGCTAGTGATTTTTTCATAGTAGACTTAACACTGTTAAGAAATCTAATGTTTTAGAATATAAAGTTTGATAACTTTTGAAAAAGAAATTAACATATTAGAATGCAATACTGTTATATTTACATTTTTTACTAAATATATTATGATTTATAAATATAATTTTTAAAATTATAATTATAAGCTATCATAACTTTGAACTGATTTTCTAACTAATACATTGAATATTTAAAACTACTATATTGGGCTGGGAATGTGGCTTAGTAGTAGAGTACTTGCCTAGCATCCACAAAGCCCTGGGTTTGATTCCTCAGTACCACATAAACAGAAAAAGCCAGAAATGGTTCTGTGGCTCACAGGGTAGAGTGCTAGCCTTGAGCAGAAGCAGCTCAGGGACAGTATCCAGGCCCTGAGTTCAAACCCCAAAACTGGCAAAATAAATAAATAAATAAATAAATAATAAAACTATTATATTGTTTGTAGTTCAATTGACAACAATTTTTAAATGGTTAGGTTAGATGATTTATATGTTTCCATAATGCCTTTGGTGTTGTTTTAGTCACAGCACTAAAAATGTTACTTTTAATATTGATTTATAGATTTGTCATCCTCACTGGAATTGGAATTTCTTGAGATAAGAATTTCTTATCACTCTTACTTTCACTGTGGTTAGTGTTGTGCTATCACATGCATGTTTAGTGTTTCAACTGAAAGTAAATTGAACATACTTAGATGACTTTAAATATAATTAATTTCAAAGGACAGTATAAAACTCCAAGACTGCTCAGCACTATGTGAAGAAGAAGAAGAGGAAGATGAAGGTGAAGCTGCAGACATGGAAGGTATTCTAGACTTGCTTTAATCCCATGAGAATATTGATTCTCTTATAATTGGTAATCATATGGAATAGGATTCAGTTACAGTGAGATTTAAATTTTTAACATTTAGCAGCCTAGAGGATATTTTGTTTAAATTTCATCTGGGCAAAATTTATTTTGATCTCTAATTTTGACTGTTTTATTTTATTTAGAACATAATCTTGTCAGCATTGTTTCTACTGGGACAAAATCACCAGGACTACGTCTTTGAAGTCTTTAGCTGTTTTTATTTTTCTGCCCAACTGTTAAATGTTGCTGTATCTTAAGATTTCTCCCTTTTCATTCCTCTTTCCTTCATCTATCTTCCTCCTTTACTCTTTTTTCCCCTCCCCTTCCCTCCCTTTCCCTTTCCTTCTTATTCTTTTTCTCTTCTCCTCCCCCACCCCTACTTTTTGTTTTGTTTTCTTTTCTTTCTTGGCAATGAAGAGGAACCAGCATAGGAGATAATGAGGAAGTAGCCAGTGAGGTAGGAGGAAAGCCAGGATATAATACCTTAAAAGCAAAGGAAAGAAAATCCTCCAAGGGCACAGGAATAAATCATGCCTACTAAAGGTCTATTAGAATGATGTCTACAAAAATGAAAATGGGGCATTTACCATTGGCTGCTGTCAAATGGAAGTTGCTGATAAACTTAAGTGATTAAACTACCTTTTATGTAAGGCTCCCTCTTAACTGCATTTCCACTTTCTATGGTTTCAGTTGCTTATGGTCAATTATAGACTGAAAAATATGGCCTGGAAAATTTCAGAAATATGATAATTATGTTTTAAATTACATGGCATCATGAGTAGCGTGATAAAATTTCATGCTTGTTAGCATGCTCATCTCATTCCTCACGCTGTTCCATCCATATTGTGAAATACCCTTTGTATAATATACTGATGCTATAAATGCTACCTGCCTGATAGTCCCTTAGTAGCTGTCTCAGTTACATGACTGGTTGGTATTAGTGCTTAAGTCAAGCTATCCCTTATTTTACTGTTAATGGCCCCGAAACACAAAAGTAGTGATGCTGGTAATTTGAACATGTCAAAGAAAACCTATAGAGTGTAAAGGTGAAAGCTCGACTTGATAAGGAAAATCTTATATTGAGGTTACTAATCTACAGTGAGCAGATCTTTTGTTCATGAAATTATGAAGAAGAAAGTTCATGCTGATTTTTCTGATACATGTCAGGATACAAAAGATAAGTCCACATAGGTATTAGCTGTTTAGTTAATCTGGAAAAAACATGATAGGATACTATATCATTTGTGGTTTCAAGTCTCAACTGAGGGTCTTGAAATGTATCCTCTTGAAATTAATAAGCCATTGCTTATATAAATAGCCTTGAAAACTTATGCTGCCCAGTCGTTAGGAGTCTATGCCACAGTATTATTCAATTGATATTTCAGATAGACTATAGTCCAGACCAGGCATTCAGCATGCCTACTTTCTCTGGAGTTTGTCATGTAAAGAATCTGCTTTCTGCTTTGGAAGTGTGGAATTAACTCACTAATATTTGTTCAGTGTTTTCATTTAGAAATAAAGCAAGCCAGATGCTGGTAACTCATAATCTGTAATCCCTGCTACTCAGGAAACTTGAGATTGCAGTTTGAGTCCAACCTAGGCCTGAAAGATTGTGAGATTCTTATCTCCAGTTAACCACCAAAAGCCAGAAGTAGAGCTGTGGCTCACTTGTGGTAGAGTATACTAGTTAAGCACTAAGGGACAGTATTCAAGCCCCTGAGTTCAAGCTCAGAGCCAGTACACACACACACACACAAACCCAACTCCCCCCTGTGTTTGGATAATACACTGGAGTAATATACCATTTGTTTAAGGAGCTTTCTGGAGTTTGATTGATCTTTATTCCTTTATAACAGAATATGAAGAAAGAGGACTGCTGGAAACAGATGAGGTTTGTAAATTTGGAGGTTTAATGTGAATGAGTGAACATGGGGATTAGCATTCTTTAAATAGCATTCATCTTTCAAAGTAATTTTTATTTGGTTCTAACAACTAAAATTTAAGCATTGAATTTAAAGTTCATTTTTAATAAAATACATAAAGTGGGAAAAAGGGTTTCTGTAATTTTGCATTCATGTTTTTTTAATGGCTAGTCATCTTTCTCCATTATTATGTGCCAGGCTACCCTAGATACAAGAAAAATAGTAGAAGCCTGTAAAGTTAAAGCTGATGCTGGAGGTGAAGATGCAATCTTGCAAACGAGAACTTACGATTTATACATCACTTATGATAAATATTACCAGACTCCACGATTATGGTTGTTTGGCTACGATGAGGTAATAAATAAATAAAAATATCTTTCTATGTAAGCCTTTTAAATTGTGTCATTTTATTTCTTTGATAGGTCTATAGTATATATGATCTTTCAGATATTAGAAGTAATTTGTCTTAGTTTATAATTAATATTTAACTTACTTTGAATAAATTATGAGTTATTCAGTGGGACAATCCTAAGAAACATGAATGATCTCTTTCCGTCATGTTCAAAAGATGAGGGAAATTGAATTCTATAGGTAGTATTAGAAAGGGTTTGGGATTATGTTTGTTGGCTATATCACATTTTTCCTTAAGAATTTTTTACTATACTTAAATTAGAGGATAATTGCAATAATCTTAATTTGTTTAATTACAGTATATAACTGTAAATGAGAAATCAGAAAATAGATGAATTCTTACGGTTTTAAATGTTTAGCCCCAGCTTTTCTTTTTGTGGATCTTTTTAGATTAGAAGGTGGCTAATGTCCCACAGTACAGAGCCATTATTTCCTCCACCGCTCCTCCATACTTTGATCTAAATAAATTGTAGCCTTCCCCTCAAATAATGTGGTAATTCTGACATTCTAAATTGCGAGTGACCTGAGATAAGAGGATAAATAGAAACAATGAAATTTAAGGTAAAAATTTTAAAAATAATTTCAAAGTACTTTTGCATTTTAGCAACGGCAGCCTTTAACAGTTGATCACATGTATGAAGACATCAGTCAAGATCATGTCAAGAAAACAGTGACCATTGAAAATCACCCTCATCTCCCACCTCCTCCCATGTGTTCAGTTCACCCATGCAGGTCTGTGTGTCTATTGGGAAGAGGGAGAGAGTGTATGTGTGTGTGTATGTTCCATGAGTTTATTATTTAGGAATCTGTAAACTTAGTACCCAAATGGGAAAATTTATTTTATAAGCAAATAAAGTTCTCTTTTTTCTTTTTCTTTTTTTGAAATGTTCTTATGCTTAGTTAAATATAGAAGAGAAAGAATCTGAGTAATTTAAGGCACTAAGAATATTTCTGTTTTCTGTGGTTAGTTACAGAGTTTTTTTGTGACTGTGAGGCATAAAGTTACCCTCCAGTTTCTGCACTCCTTTATTCTTTTAAGTATTCAGACTTAACCTCATGTAGTGGTTTCGTTTGTTTTTGATGGTAGTGCTAAGGATTGAACCCAGGCCTTTCTCATGTTAGGCAAGTGCTGCACAAACTCAGTTATACCCCACCCCTTTTGTTTGTATTTTGTTCTGGAGTTACTGTCTTGCTAAATTTGCCTGGTTTGCCCTATATTCAAGGTCCTTCTACCTCTATATCCTCATTAGTTGGGATTACAGGTTTGTGTGACCATATTCAGTTCTGTTTTATTATTTGGCATTTTCTTAGTATTAATATATTCTCACCAAATAAAGTGAAGCTGTATGCTTGGTTTGTTCAGAATTTTTCTTTTAAAAAAGCTACATGCTAATTTCTTTGGATTGGCTATTTCTAACAATTTGAATTTCTATTTTTAAGAAAATGCTAATTTTCTTTGAACAAATTAGATGAGACTTTTAGGTTCCTCCTCCCTACTATTTTAGGTTTATATTGTTCTTTGTTTTTAGAAAAACAACAATACTTTGTAGGCATGGTAATACATATACATCTGTAATCCTAACACTAGAGTTTGAGGCAGGATAATCTCAAAGCTGTAGATAACCTGGGCAATCTATAGTGAGACCTATCTCAGAGAAAACTGAAAAATGAACAAATAAAGAAGTTTAGCATCATCTTCTCATTTTCTGCCTACTCTTTATTTGTAAGTTTTATTCCATAAGAAGACTACTTTTCTAGTTTATTTCTTTCAAGCACTTTAATATTCCTAATTGTGAAATTTATTAGGAGTCATTAGGATTTTTTGTTTGTTTTGTTTTTTCCTTCTGCTTTTCTCATGTCTCCACTTTCACATTTCAGGTCAGAAGAGTGTAGGCTGAGGCATATGTGGGTCAGTTACTGTGTCTCCTGTTTCTGCACAGTCATTATAAGAATTCAGCCTGTGAAAAAGGACAAGAGGCCTAGTTTCAATTTTAAATTATCTGCAAGGTTTTCCTTTTTTGGGAAGTAATCTGTTGGTTTCTGTTAAGATTTAATATTTTAAGATAATGCTCGTAGAAGAGAGATGTGTCTCTGAGGTGTAAATTTTCTTCAAAAAAAAATAAATGGTCATTATTGACAAATGATTACGAAATGGGATATAAATGTAGCAGAAAAGCTGAGGGCTTATAAAATAAAACGAGAATATTTTCAGTCTTTCCATTTGCTTCCTCAGACTGTTAATACATGTGCCAATCGATAAAGTACTGTTGTCTTCTGAGTGATTACCTCTTGTGAAGAATTGCTCATAAAACTGAACTGACATTATTTAAACCAAAGGATGTATGAAAGACTTTATTTTGTATGTTGTATATTACTATTACTGTTTTTCTTAGCATTATATGACTCAGATTAGTTTATATGACTTGGCTATTATGCTTTGTGGCAAAGGAGAGACTTATTGGTGCATTAGATAGGACAGAACCTTCATAATCTGATAAGTTTATAGTACCCAGTAAGACCAAATAAAATGTGTGTGTGTATGTGCATGCGTGCTGGTAGTGGGGCTTGAACTCAGAGCCTGGAGCACTGTCCTCTTTCTTCACAAATGAAAATGTACTTTTTCTACTTTGATTTAATTGAGATAGGCTGATAACATATGTTCTTTGCTTTTAGGCATGCTGAAGTGATGAAGAAAATCATTGAGACTGTTGCAGAAGGAGGGGGAGAACTTGGTGTTCATATGTATCCTTATGTGTGTGTATAATTGGTAGAAAAATGGCTACTGTGAATATTGTTTGTTTTAAAATTTTAATATAACTTTCAAGACACAGTACTTGTGAAATTTTTTTAAACCCTAGTAAAGTTATATGGTGAAAGGCCAGTCATGTTCAGTTGATTAGAACTATTATCCTTGTTACAGAGGTAACCTATTAAGTATCTTTTTAAAAAAATATATTTTCGGGGCTGGGAAGGTGGCTCAGTGGTAGAGCGCTTGCCTTGCATGCCTGAGGCCCTGGGTTCGATTCCTCAGCACCACATAAGCAAAAAAAAAAAAAAAAGAAAAAAGCCGGAAGTAGTGCTGTGGCTCAAGTGGTAGAGAGCACTAGCCTTGAGCTGAAGAGCTGAGGGACAGTGCCCAGGCCCAGAGTTCAGGCCCCACAACCGGACCAAAAAAAAAAAACCATTAAAAAAAAAAAAAAATATATATATATATATTTTCCAGTTCTTACCAAAAATGTGGTTTCCTGTCAGGTAAAAGTAATGTTTGGTTGTGTCAATCTGAGATCTCTCTGGTGCAAAGAATTTTGTTTGAACAAATAGATTAATTAAAACAAAGAACAGGAAATGCTCTGTAACAGATTCTATGGCAGGTACATATATAACCTAGATGCAGTCCATTATGAGGGATTTTCATTTTATTTTTCCTGTTTGTGCTAATGTTTTCATACTTTTATCCTGCCTTACTTTAAATTCACACAAGTTATAGCAAACTTAAGTGCAATAAAGGGGCAAAGTAAATGAGTAAATTTTATATTTGTATAAATAGGGATAATTTTGTTCTCAGAATATCAAAGTAATTGTGTCTATTTGAAGTTTGCATTAAGAAGTATAAGCTCAAATCTTGGATTAAGTGGGCAAGCAGTCTTTAAGGCATAAGGAGCTTGTTAGATAGAAATTTTTTGTCATAGGCCTTTTCTGATATATTTTTAATATGGATAATTGTATGGATTCAAAAAGCTCTTTACATATCTTGTTTTCCTTAGCTAAATACTTTCAGGTATCTTCTAATTTTTTTGAAATTTGTACAAGCTGTCATTCCAACAATAGAATATGACTATACAAGACATTTTACAATGTAATGAAGAGAATATAGAGTCTATCATGCTTATTGGTTCTGATTTTTAAAGAATTAACCCACAGATGTGACCATTGACCATATTTACCAATATCTACAATTTCTCTAATAAAGGGACTTATGTGTTTATGCATTAAATAAAAAGTTCTAGCAGCCTTATTTGTTTAATAATAAAAACAAGTGTGAAGACATAGTCTTTTTCTTCTCATCAGAAATTTATAGTAAAATATTTTCCTAACAATTACTTAATTGGAGATATATCTTTAAGAATCATGACAGTTTATTTTGTGTTAATATTTATGGAGAGATTATTAAATATGTAGCAGTATCAGAACTAGCACTAGAAAATACTGTAGACTAGACTCTTCATCCCTCTTGTTTGAGTTTTGTTCCTCTTCTCCCTTTCTCACACTCTTCCAGACTTCTATCTTCTGGTAATATTTGAGCTACTTACTATATGTCAGGAAATATTGTAGGTACTATATTGTAGGTACTGTCGCTTCTTTTCTGATTTATTAAGTTGATACTACCAAAGTTATTATTTTACTTACGATCTAAGACTATTTTTCCTATCATATTTTCTGGTAGAATACTAGAATTTACAGGGATCTGGGGCCTGGTGCTGGTGGCTCTTGCCTGTAATCCTAGTCTCTCAGGAAGCTGACACCTGAGGATCACAGTTCAAGCCAGCCCAGAGAAGGAAAGTCTGTAAGACTAATCTTCAATTAACTACAGAAAAGCCAGAAATGGAGCTGTGGCTGAAAAATGATAAAGAATGCTAACATTGAGCACAAAAGCTGAGGGATAGCACTCAGGCCCTGAGTTCAAGCCCCAGAACCAGTACAAAATCAAAAAGAATTTGAAGGGTTCTGGGTATAAAATATTCTCTGGAACAATACACTTTAAAGGCTTGACAAAAAGCCTGAATTTTTTAAAAAAAAAAGTTATATCTTTAGGTACTTATACAAAGGAGTTGCCATTTAACAAACCAGTTAAAAATCAAAATATATCTTGATCACTGTCACCTCTTTCAACATTCTCACTCATCCCTCCTCTCTACATCCTTCCTTCCCTCTTTTTAGTTTTGTAGGTTATTTAGTTTTGTTGGATTATTGTCTGTTTCCCCCCTCTTCTCCTTCATTTTTCTACCCCTTACTCCTTGACCCCACCCCACCCCCTTCCAAGTACCCACTTCGAGGTGTTTTATTTTGCTGAACTTTGATTTTGGCTTTCTGAGAATTTGCACTATATGAGATCTCCCTTAAATCTACTATATTTTAGTTACTATAGTTAGGTACACTTGCATACCACCTACATATTTACTTAGAAGTTTATAAGCTAAATTTAGCTTCCACATATTAGGGAAAACATGGAGCCCTTGTCTCTCTGGGCCTGACTTACTTCACTTAATGTATTGTTTTCCGAGTCTCTCTATTTCTTTACAAATGGTACAATATCATTCTAATGGATAAGTAAAATTCCATTGTGTGTATATACCACATTTTCTTGATCCATTCGTCCATTGAGGGGCATCTAGGCTAATTCCATACCTTGGCAATAGTGAATAGTGCTGCAATAGAAATGGTTGTGTTGATGTCTTTATCCTGGTTTGTAATCTTTTGGGTAAGTGCCCAGGAGTGCACTTGCTAGATCATAGGGTAGTTCTGTGTTTAATTTTTTGAAGAACCTCCACACTGACTTTTAATTCTCTTTAAAATTTCTATATTGCTTGTCATCTCTAGTCTGCACACAGGGATGTGGTTAATCTTACTTCAAGAGACCTTTGTTTCTTTTCCTTAATTATACAATATTCACTTTACTTTTCATGCTCATTTTTTTTCCCTTTTCAGTCATCCAGTTTGTTTGTAGGGTTTAGGGATTGAACTTAGGGTCTTGCACATGCAAAGTAAATGTTTTACCACTTGGGCTAAGTACTCAGCCTTTTCTTTTGGTTTTGTCAGACAGCTTTTCCTTCTAGCCCAGGTTGGCTCTGAACATATATAGCCCACATTGACCTCAAACTCATGATCTTTTCCTTCCAAGTAGTTTACACTGTAAGTCAATCCTTTTATTACAAGGAAAACTCGATGATGATGATGATGGTACAGGTAATGTAGATGTAAATGTAAATTAATGAAGATGTAAAGATGGACATCAACCTCTAATATACTTCAGTTACCTTATTTGCTCATATAACCAGCAACCATCTTCATTACTTAACTTTCAAAGCTGATTTATTGGAATGTTGTGTTTTTGAATGTCTTTAAATTGATTCTCATATTAGATGTATTGTCAGTTTTTTATTTATCTAAACTACAGAAATCCTCAGTTTTTTCTCTTTTTTGATTAAGTAGCTAGTCATATCTTAATCATCACTAGAAAGCATAAATAAGATTTAGGGCCAAAGCCTTCTAGATTCAGCTATTTTTTTCAATGGAAATCTTTATTTTTAAAAACATAATTTGAGTATTAAAAGTGTTGTACAGAGGGCCTTCACAAGTCAGGTAATAAGTACATTTCTCTTCTGGACAATGTCACCCTTTCCTTTGTTCTTTCCATCCCTACTCACAAGTTGTATAGTTCACTTTCCACATAGTGTATACTGAACATAATGACAATATTTATTTACCCCTCCTGCCTCCCTTTCTGCAGTCTCCTTTTTACTCCCTCCTAAAATACAAAAAAAATCCTAAAAGCTTAAAAAAAAAATACCACCACCGAAAAACCCAATTTGATTTTCTGGAAAGATGTCATAATTTGGCTATTGTGTATAGTGCAGCAATGAACATGATTGTGCAAGTGTGCCTTTACTGTTTCCTGATACGAAATGTTCTGGGTAGATACCCAAGAGTGGTATGAATGAGTTATAGGGAAGTTCTATGGTTAGTTTTTTGAGGAACCTTCAAACTGCCTTCCAGATTGGTTGTGCCAGTTTACATTCCATCAGTAGTGCAGTAGGATAGGGATCCTTCTGCCCCATATCCCCACCAACATTGGTTATTTGAATTGTTGGTGTTGGCCAATGTAACAGGGGTAAGATGGAATGTCAGAGTTGTAATTTGTGTTTTCTTTATGGCCTTTTGAACATATCCTCATGTGTTCATTTATGATTCTTCTTCTGAGAAGTCTCTGGCTCCTTTGCTCATTTTTTCATTTGGGTTAATTTTTTGAGCTTCTTGTGTATTTTGGATGTATTGCCAGTGTGTTGCTGGATCTCCCAGTCTGTTGACTGTCTTTCTAGTTTAGTAACTGTCTTTTACTGTGCAGAAAATTTTCATTTTGATCTAGTCTCATTTGTCAAGTGTTGTATTTTCTGTGTCCTGGGATTTCATAAATTTCCTGCCTATGACTTATGTTTCTTCTACTCCCTTATGCAATATTTTTCAAAGTTTCAGGTCTGATGTTGAGGTCTTTTGTCCACTTTGAGTTGATAATGGTGTGTGGTGACAAATAGGCATCCAATTTTACTTTTCTACATATGAGTGTTTGATTTTCCCAATACCAGTTATTGAAGAAGCTATCTTTTTCCCATAGTACATTTTTAGCTCCCTGGTGAAATATCTGATAACTAAGTATATGCCTTTATATTTTTGTTTATTAGTCTGTTCTATGGATCTTCTAGCCTGTGTTTGTGCCAGTATCAACTGTTTTTGTTAAAGCACTGTAGAGCTTGAGGTCTGAAATTGTGACACCACCAGTGCCGCTGTTTGTCTAAAATTGCTTTGAGTACTCAAGGTCTTTTATTTTTTCATACGAATTTTTAGATTATTTTTGCTATTTCAGTGGAGAACATCATTGGGATTTTGATGGGGATTGTATTATTTATAGGTCATCTTTGGCAGTGTGACCATTTTCATATCAGTTTTACCTATCCATGAACATGGGAGGTCTCCATTTCCTGATGTCTTTGATTTCTTTCTTTGGATATTTGCAGTTTTTGCTATAGAGGTTTGTTTCCTTGGTTAGGTTTATTCATACATATATATATATATATGTATATGTATATATGTATATATATATATATATATATGCTTTTGCAAATGAAATTGCTTTTCTGATTGCCCTTTCTGTTGGAATACAGAAAGGCTCCTGATTTTTGTGGGTTTATTTTGTATCCTGCTACTTTGCCAAAATTATTGATGAGATCTAGGAGCTTGGGGTGCCGTCTTTTGGGTATAAAATCATGTTATCTACAAGTAGAGATAAGAATTCACTATGTGAATTCCTTGTATGTCTTTCTCTTGCCTCCTTGTTCTGGATAGGAATTCTAGAATTATTGAAAAAGAGTGGACATCATTGCATTGTTTCTGAGGAAATGATTTTAGTATGATGTTGGCTGTTGGTCTGTCATGTATAGCCTTCATTATGTTGAGGTATGTGCCGTCTATTCCTAGCTTCTGCAGAGCTTTTAAGATGAACAGATTTTGGATTTTTTCAAAGACTTTCTGCATCTTTTGAGATGGTCATGTGATTTTTGTCTTTGACTCTGTTAATGTGGTATGTTTCGTTGCTTTTTATATATTAAATAGCCTTGCATCATTAGGATAAATCCCACTTGATCGTAGTGTATAACTTTTTTATTTGTTGCCAAATTCTGTTGGTAAGTATTTCATTAAGGAGCTCTGTATCTAAGTTCTTCAAAGAGATTGGTCTGTAGTTCTCTATTTTTGTTGGGTCCCTAACTGGTGGGCTAAGTGTAATGTTGGCTTCATAAAATGTGTTTGGCAGTGATCCATTTCTGTTATGGAAAAGTTTGAGGAGTACTGGTGTTTGTGTTTAAAGGTCTTATAGAATTCAGCTCTGAATCCATTGGGACCTGGACTTTTTCTTGTTGGAAGACTATTTCTTCTCAGTCTCATTACTTCTTATGTGTCTGTTTATGTGGGTTATATCTTCTTGGTTCAACTTAAACACAGTTTGTATGTCTCCAGGAATTTATCCATTGCTCTAAATTTTCTATCTTATTTGACTATAGGTTTTGAAAGTAGTGCCTCATAATTTTTTTGATTTGTTGGATGTTCTTTGTGATATTTCCCTTGTGTCTAATTTTGTTGATTTGAATCTTTTCTCTCTTTTTTTGTCAACTCAGCTAGAGGCCTGTCACCAATTGAAATCTTTTTTTTTTTTTGCCAGTCATGGGACCTGAGCTCTGGGCCTGGGCGCTGTCCCTCAGCTCTTCAGCTCAAGGCTAGCGCTCTACCACTTGAGCCACAGCGCCACTCTTGGCTTTTTCTGCTTATATGGTGCTGAGGAATCGAACCCAGGGCCTCATGCATGCAAGGCAAGCACTCTACCACTGAGCCACCTTCCCAGCCCCATCCAATTGAAATCTTTATATGGATTCCTAGTATCAAAGACCTCCAAGTTGGAAGTGGCGCCGTGGCTCAAGTTGTAGAGTGCTTGCCTTGAGGTGAAGAGCTGAAGGACAGCGTCCAGGCCCAGAGTTCAAGCCCCATGAAACAAACAAACAAACAAACAAAAAACATATGAAGACCTCCCAAGTTTATTTTTTAAAGAATTGTTTTGGCTATTTTAGCTTGCCTTTTTAAATTTTAGGATCAACTTGTATATACCAAAAACCTTTGCAGAATTTTGATTGAAAGCACATTGAATCTGTTGATCAAGTGTTCAGAGCTTAAGATTTGAGTCTTCAAGTCTCTGAATATTGTATATCTTTCCATTCATTTTTACTTTGTTCATCCAACATATGATTTGATAGGTTCACACTTCAGGGTAAATCTTTCTGTTTTTAGTATAGTTCTATCTTAAGTCTTAAAATTCTAACTATATATTCTTATCCATAGGAAGATAGGTGACTTTCATATACTGAAACATTGGTCAGTATGATCAGCATTGCTAAAGTCGTTTTAAATTCTGGTAATTGTGTATCCTCTTAGATTATTTTGTGTAAACATTTGTCACAGTTTTACTTCTTTCCAGTGTGTTTCTTTTTTCCAGGTTCATTAAACTATCTAGGAACTATTGAGTAGAAATGAGATCCTATGTCTTTGCCTTGTTTCTTGTCTGAGAGAGCAGTTTAGTCACTATTAAGAATATCAGCTATAACTTTTTATAACTGCCCTTTGATTGACTTTTTCTATATTTATTGATATGATAATATAGTTATACATTTTTTATTTATTCATTTTGTGTATTGATTATTAGAGCAACCATGGATGAATCCTATGTAAGTTTTTAGATTTATTACCTGTAGGACTATTTCCTGGCTGATTTTGAAATTACTTCTCTGCATCACTTCTTTTCCCATGGGTGAAAATTTGGACCAGTTTAATACTCTGCCATCTCAAGTTGCCTATCATTTGCATAAAGTATTGCTCTTTTTGTTATAGAGATGAAAACACTTTTTTCTAGCTTTGCACAAAAAGTATCTTTTTAAAAATATTCAGTTTTAAGAAATAATTCAGGCAAATGATAGAATTTATTTTGATGTCTGCATATACATCATTTAACCTGGAATCATAAGAGAGTATGATACACACACACACATATATATATGTATATATATACACACTTTATATTTTGATATTTACATTTCCCTAGTGTGAAAAATGTATTTTAAAAGTATTTACATAAAAGAACAATTTGAGAACTCCTAAAACACTCTGCAAAACGTTCTTGGCTAATGAACGAATGTATGGTGCATTTGTGGGAACCAGAGCTTCTATATCAAAATGGAAAAGATAACCAAGCAACTTAGGTCTAATGTTTCCTTGTAGTAGTTCTACATTATTCATCTTCTTATAAGCAAAGATTCAAGCAAATCAGCTTCATAGATAAAATTACTAATTATTAAGCTGTGGAAAGGAAGATGCTTTTATTTGTATGTTTCCTATTTATAATGATTTGAAAGAACATGTTAAATCTGCCCTGATTAGATTATGTATTAAGCCCAGACCTGTGAAGGGCAAAATTGTAATCTCTCTGGAAGAAGCAAGAAAAATACCTTGTGGTCTTTAAAAAGGGCTTCACCAGTCACTTCTTCCTTCCTGTTAACACGAACCATGTTAAAATGCAAGGGAAAAAACGGTGCATGTGATTGTGCCACGGATTTATTTTTTAGAATACTGTGGATGAATACAACAGAAAAAGTGGCAATCATAGAGGGAATATTTGTAATGTAAAGCTGACAGAAGTTTCATCTTTACACGAAATTCCTGCAAACCTACAACGAAAAATGGTGGAGTAGTAATATACTGCTATATTAAAAACTACCCCCAAGGTTACAGTGACCTAAGAGTTTGCATGAGTAAACTCATGTGCCTTGCATGAGTTTCTGGGTCAGGGCCTCATGATTTTGTAGTTAGGTATGTTAGTCACACTTGGAGATACTCCAATGTTAGACTAGAACTGGAGATTTTATGTCTTAAATGCACACTTTGACATGGTTGACAAATTGGTGCTGGCTGATAATCTGTTTCTTGCCTGTGGACCTCTCCAGAAGGCTGTGACAGTTTGCTTCTCCCAGAGCAAGTTTATAGTAGGGCAGAAGCAGCAATATCTCAGACTTATCTCAGAACGCACGTGCTGCACTCTCAGCATTCTGTTGGTCATAGAAATCCACTTGCTCAGTGTAGAGGGAAACTGCATGAGAATGCTGTGCAGCATGGATGGTTGTGAGCCATTCAGAGGTCCACTACCATGGCCAGGAGTTCTAACTTTAAAAAATGTGATGACATGAGTAAGCAGTATATACAAGAAGAAACCCATAGGCCAAGAAATATGTGAAGATGTTCAAGGACAGATAGGTAAAATAACAAAAAGTTGTTTGATAATTAAGTATTGGAAGAAATGTGAAGATTGAGGAGCCTTTGTGTGCTATGACAGAGTATTGACTGATTAACCACCATCTTGGAGAGAAATCTCTTACTGGGTATATCCCACCCCAAAGTGAACATACTGAAGTAATGAATGAGAACCTTAAGGGAACGTTCATTATTGTGGGGACGAATTGGAAAAAAATCTCATCACCACTTGGTAGACTTACAGCAACTGGAAACATACAAGGAATAACATGGGTAGATCTTAAACAGATGTTAATCAGAAAAGTAAATTCTCTTTTATGGAGTTTCCCCCTTTTTTTCTTTGTGACCTATTTGAAATCACAAACATAATGCCTAACCCTTAACTCTAATTTTACATCCACTGCAATAGCTATCTACCATAAATGAGCTAACAATAAACATACTTCTGTATTAGTCCTCCCCATCTCAGTTCATGTCTTTAATTTCTCTACCACACCCACTTTCATCTCAGCAACAAGTCCTACTTTCTACTTCCAGTTTCTCCTGATAGCTTGGGTTTTGTGTATTGACCTGGGTCTCTTGATTCCAATTGAGG
This sequence comes from Dipodomys merriami, assembly GCF_024711535.1. Taxonomy (NCBI): domain Eukaryota; kingdom Metazoa; phylum Chordata; class Mammalia; order Rodentia; family Heteromyidae; genus Dipodomys; species Dipodomys merriami. Next base: position 80,439,431 of record NW_027203381.1, read on the forward strand.
AGCTTCATGTACCACACTGAGAAATATATCCTTCCATGTTTTTAGGGTAAAGTTCATTTTCATAATTCAGGTTACTAATCAGTGACTCAACAAGTCTCAAGTGACAACATTTCCAAATTTATCACTAATGCAGCTCACGGATTTCAACTTAAATAGCAAGTAATGACTAATGACACAAAGTTTCATTTTAGTTGTGTGATTTCTTTAGAATGGCTTACCTCTGAGCTTCCAAGGTTGTTCATCTACAAATTAAGGACAGTATTTTTAGCCATGGAGTTATTAAAATTAAATAATCTGAAGAATAAAGCATGTGACCTTGTGCTTGACCTTCACATTGCTGCTGTTAGTATGATGATAGTGATTACTATTTTCATGACTATCAGTAGTAGAAGAAGTTCTAATGTTTTTAGGTTGATTTTTCTTTGGGGGGGTCGGAGGGAGGGTGGAGGTGGGAAAGTGTTAACTGTGGTACTGGGAACCAAAGCCGTCAGGACCTCTCACTTGGACAAATTCTCTTACTCCAACCCTAGAACTTCTAGTACTATGTGTATCCAGCAGAGGGCAGTGGAGTAGCACAATGCTTAGTTTACCTCGTAAATTTTAATGTGGGACAGATGTGAACCTCCATTTACTTTGAAGAGGATGGTGCATTTGTGTTGGCAATCTCCAGCTTCTAATGTCCTACTGCATCTCTCCAGGGTCTTCTTTCTATAAAGTGGAAAGGATTAAGTCCTGTTCCTAGATGAGCTGTATCAGAGCTGACAAGGCTTCACAGTTTTCTCTCCACCTCTGTCTGGCAAAAGGAACCATGTGTCTGTTTGACACATTACAGTTTCTTATTTGACTCTATTTTTGGAGCATGTTTCTAGTTTTGGAGGGGCCTTGTTTTAACAACAATAGTATTTCCTATCTAGCATTTTTCAGCAACTGGCCAACTCAGCTGAAAAAAAATCAATTATTGTATATTTTTATATGAAATGATATAATAAAACAATTGAAATCACATTTAATGTAAACATTTTTTGAAACATTTGTTCCAAATATGGCTATGCATATATATTGTATAAATAGGTAAATTATCTTTCAGTTGTAGGTTGTGGTCAGAAGTTTGAAAGCCACTACTATATATATTGCATTTCTCAGTTTATTAGTTTTCCAGGACAGCTCTAACAAAGTATTCTTCTATCCATACCACTATCTATCCATTACTTTGTCTTAAAAACAATTTAAAGAAATATGTAATACATTTTATCCAAAATATTGTATGCTTTGCCTTCTTTTTTTGTATTTCATAGCAATTAGCATTCAATATTCTTTTCTTTTTATGTACAGTATTCATACAATGTTCTCACTCATGGCTGATGCTCCCATCCACTTCTTTTGCTCATTAATTGGAGGTAAGAGTCTCAGATTTGTCTGGGCCAGCTTTGTACTTTGATCTTCAAATCCCAACCTGTTGAGTAGTTGCTGAGATTATAGACATCTACTGGCGTCCAACTGGGTTCATAACAGCTGCCTTGATTTTTATTGCCATAAAAGTACTAGAAACTGGATCCTTTGTAAAGAAAAAGGATTTGTATAGCTCACAATTCTGGAGGGCTAAGCATGGCATTAATGTGGGCTTTATGGTACACAGCATCACAATGCCAGGAGCATGTGCAGAAGAGGCAAATGTTGAGAAAGGAAGCAGCTAGGGAAACATTGGGCTCTTTAAAAGAAACAAGAACAAAAAACCCGACTAAGCCTACAGGAACCAAACTAGCTTTTCCATGCCACACTCAACTTTCACAAGACAGAATTTTGTTATTGCTATATAGATGTCCCTCTTTCACTAAGTTTTTACAGTTCCATCCACCAACACAGCCACACTGGGAAAACAAAGCGAATCCAAACCATTTGCAAAAGCAATCCTAGCAAATGTGAGATGATTGTTAATATAATAATACTGGTTTTGACTTGCATCTTCATCATGTGTGATGTTGAGCATCCTTTATTTATTGGCTTTTGAAGATTTTCTGAGAAATGCTTTCAATTCTGCCCATATTTCCAAATGAATTGTTGGAGTTCCTTGTGTATTTGCATATTAATGCCTTACCCAGGAAATGACTGCACATACTCCTCTAGTCTGTAAACTGACCCTTCACTCTCTTCCTTAGGCAGTTATTAGAAAGCAAAACTATCTGTCTGACAATTCTGTCACTGAATATTCATCTAGAAGAAACAAACAAGTTTTAAAAATAACATACACAAATATTGACAATAGCTTTATTTACAAAAAATGAAGACCAAAAAGACTCCAGTTGTCCATGGTGAGAAAATAAACTATAGTAAATAGAATTTTATAGTCCCACCAAGAATTCATGAGACATGCAGTTTCTCTGGAAGTTCACTAACATTTGATGGTAATAGTCTTTATTTTTAAATATTCTAACAAGGTATGCATTGGTATCTTAGTTTTATTTGAATTTCCATGATAATTATGTTCAGTGTTTTCATATGCAATCTCTAGCAGTTTTTATAAGCTTTCATGAAATGTCTGTGTAGTATATTCATTTTTTAACTGTATTTTTTTGTCTTTTCTTTTTTGGACTGGGGCTCAAACCCAGGAAGTTGCTCTTTCCAGCCCTATTTATACATTTTTTAAGTTATTCTGTCTTTTTTTTTTTACTTTTCAGTTATTGTCTAGTATACTAGACTTTGGTGTCAAGTACATTTTGTAAATGTTTGCTGCTTTGTGGCTTGCCAATCTTGTTTTTCTTGTCGTGGGGCCTGAAATGTGGGCCTGGGCACTGTCCCTCAGCTCTTCAGCTTAAGGCTAGTGCTCTACCACTTGAGCCACAGTGCCACTTTTGGCTTTTTTTGCTTATGTGGTGCTGAGGAACCGAACCTAGGGCCTCATGCATGCAAGGCAAGCACTCTACCACTGAGCCACCTTCCCAGCCCCAATCTTGTTTTTCATAAATGTATCTGTTGAAGAATAGACAATTTAATTGGGTAAGTTCTTTTCTTCCTCCATTTTCTCTTTTAGTGTTGTTTTCTATATTCTGTGAGAAATCTTTCTACTTTCAAACTATTGAACTTATTTGCTCCATTTACCTGGAAAAGCTTTTTGATTTTAGTATATATTGGAATCTACAAAGTATATTTGTAGATTATATGTGTGCGTGAGGTTTGAGTACATATTCATTCTCCATATAAATCACTTTGTGTAAAGATTTTCTTCATTGGATTACTTTACCATTAGTATTGGATGACTATAAAAGGGAGATGCTATGGATGCTTTCTCTGTTTCCTTGATCTATTTATCATTCCTTATGCCATGTTTTGATTGGCATAGCTTTATAGGGAGTTTTGAAATGAATTGGTATATATTCTCTATATTTTTCTTCTTTTTTATAATTCTTTATTAAGTGATTTACATAGATTTCACAAAATTCACAGTATTATGAATGGTGATACTTAGTCACATTTTAACCTTCACAAGGCAACTTGTCATTATCATGGTCTATAAGGTTTGTGAATTCTATGAACTTTGACACTACAACTATTTCTTCCACATTGGATGATATGTACATTTTTTTTCCTTTTGCTTAGTATAAGTTGTTTCCTCTTTCTCATTCCCTCCCTCCCATTGCTGCCCTTGAGTTGCTTAGTTCATTTTCATCAATGTCCAGTGCAGCTGATAGGCCCCTCTGTTGTATTTTTTCCCTGTTCCCCTCTGATTCTGTGTCCTCCTCCTAACTTCCCTCAGATGTGCATATATATATATATATATATATAATATACATATATATTTATTTCATACATGTGGTCAAGAACATGGAGTCATTTAGTAATGATATAATAAATTGAGTGGAGGTCCTTTTACAAGTCCTGTTCATATTTTTCTTCTTTTTCCCAGATTGCTTTGAATATTTTGAGTGCTTTGAATTTTCATATAAATTTTTAAATCAGTTTGAACAAAAATCCTATTGGAATTTTGATTGGGACTTGTGTTGAATCTATTTGTGTAAGAGGAACAGGAGGGTAGACGTAACAAGATTTATTTCAATCTATAGAATTGTCATCAATCCAATGAGAAGAAAAATTTAAAAATAAGAATTAGTTCCAATTTATGTAGTCTGAGGCAGGGTTGTACCTTTTGTTTGAAAAGTTTTGTTTTGTTTTTGTTTTTTGCTGGTTGTGGGGCCTGAACTCTGGGCCTGGGCACTGTCCCCGAGCTCTTCAGCTCAAGGCTAGTGCTCTACCACTTCAGCCACAGTGCCACTTCCATCTTTTTCTGCTTATGTGGTGCTGAGGAATTGAACCCAGGGCCTCATGCATGTAAGGCAAGCACTCTATCACTGAGCCACACTTACTACCTCTGGAGAGCAAGACAATCCATCAAGGCACAGTCAAAGGTGGACAAAAGAAGTTTTTTTACACTATTTACACCAGAAATGGGTCCCGAGACTATCTTGTCCTGGGCTAGATACCCAGAACCAAGAGCAGCCTCAACCACCAAACCTCCAAACCTCCAACAGGCAGTCCTGACCCCCTGACCTTTATTAGTTGGCCTGCAAACCACCAACACAAACCTCCAAAGGGGAAGGTTTTTCCCTTTCTTCCCTTCCTCCTCCACTGCAGGCCTCTCCACTCTCCACAGGCCTGCCCTGCTCTGCTCCGGGAGGCATCTCTCCACAGGCCTCTCTAGAGGAAGGTTCCAAATAGCTTCCTCAAGAAGCCCCAAATGACTTCCAGAGGAGGTCCCAAATTGCCCCTCAAGAAGCCCCAAATGGCCTCTCAAGGCTTGCCCTGTCCTCCACAGGCCTGCCCTCCTCCCTCCTGCCGTCCCTCCCTCTATTCCTACTCCTCTCCTTCCTCTGCACTATTGTTTTTTCCTGAAGTTTTTCCCCTGACGGTTTTCCAACTGCCATTCATGCTCCTTCCCCAAGCTCCCCACTTGTCCAATCACTTCCTGACAGCTCACCATGTGGGGCTTGACACCCCACTCCTCCAGTAGCACACCCCACCCCTTTGCAGCAGCATGCCCCGCCCCCTGATGTGTGGAGCTGTGAAGCTCACCTCTTGATGCCCCACCCCCTCCAGCAGCCAGGCCGCAGGACCACACTATTGGGCCCCATTGATTATGGGGCCCCACGGGTTATTACACACCTTCCCAGCCCCTGAAAAGTTTCTTATGTTTACTGGGGCATCCTACTTAGGGAAGAAAAAAAATGTACCATCACTGACTGGGTCCCAACCATATGAAAGCATTAAATAATGCTAAACAAACACTTTTTCATTCTTTGCAAACCCTGTTAGGCAGACATCCTTATTATTATTTCTCAAGTGAGGAAATAGGCAGACTAATTAATCTCAGAAGGGTCAATTCTTACCAATGAGATAGATGAAGTCCCTGCATAGATTTCCTGTCTGTTTCTCTAATAAGCTATGAAACTGCAGGTGGTAAGGACTCTGAGTTGTTGCATAGGGCTGAAGGAGATTTGCTATACAATCACTTGAACTGCTAGCAGATCCTTGAAAAGCAAGGAATAAACATTGCCTCACACCACTAAGAGCTGAGGGTTATTTGTAATTATATCAAAGCCTAATAATATCACCTAAACAGAGGATTAGCTGAAATTGGAACCCAGATTTGTTTAACTGTGGAACTTGTGGTTTTTGTCCTATCTCTCCTCCTTCACCAAAGATTCAAAAATTAGAATGTATCTACTAGAAGTCAGAGAGAAAAAATAGGAAAAAACTTTGTAAGGCAAGGTTAAGTTATGGAAGACTTTGTAAGGAAATGAGTTCTTCATTCGTTTATTTGAGAAGCAGTTATTGGTCATATACTGCATGCCTAGCATTAGGCGTGGTATTAGCAATAGATAGAATATTATAAACATTACTAATCATTGGCCCAATTAGGTTGGCCAGAGAAATAATCACCATCCAACAGATTTTTGAAAGATGTTACCTAGGAATCCTGAGTAAGTCACAGATCCTGTTATGTAAGCTGGGGTCTGTGGTTCAAGTTATTGTTTTTGCTTGTGATTTCCTGTGGTTTTTTTTAGGTCACTGTGATTAGAGATTTGCCTAGAATAGTTTTGCAGACAAATCTGGCTCCTTGAAGGCCTGCTTATTCCTATCCTTTCAGCCTCAAACTACAGCAACACCTCAAAATGAATATTAGGAAGGACTAGAAAAGAAAGGCTTCTTTGTATTCTCTTACATAAGGAATAGGGTATTATAAAGAATTATTTAGCTGGGTCCTTTCAGTGGTAATGAACAGGTAAGTAAGTATACCATCTAGAGTTCAAGGACATATTTAATTCCCTAATTCAGTGAACAAAAAAATCCAAAGAAGTAGAGCGGTTGCTATGGTAACAGAAACAACTAATGACAAAGCCAGGAAGAGTCTCCTGCCATGTGGATTCCTTGTAGAGCTACTTGGCATATTAGTGTTTATTTTACATTGGCAGCAATGCAAGGACAGAAATTGAAAGCTTGTGGGAATATTTATAGCAATTTGACATTGGCACAATTTCCAGATACTTGATCATTTTTTGATAACCATTATTGACTTAAAATTATTAATCACAGCAAATTGAAAGGGAAATAGTCTCTAGAGACTGTGAAACACTGCTTTGTGTTTCATTTTCTATCACATCGCACCTGGTAGAAGGGTGAGGTTGATTTAGTTTATAATTTGCAGGCAACCCAAACACTAGGAGACCCCAGCGTAAGCACAGCAGCATTAGATCTCTTCCCTTCTCTCCATCCACACCTCCTGTGCCTCATAGAAGTGCTATTTCTGTTTGCTTAATCAGAACTTTGATTGTGCCTCTAACATGGCACTTACTTCATACTATTTTATCCTATTGGCATTTGTATACTTGTAGAAGTTTCTAGGCTAGGATGTATAGTCTGTGGTATAGACTGGCATGTGTCCTATATTGAATAAATGTTACACATGGATTATAATCAAAACATACCTTTTGGTTTTTCACCTTCCCCTTCAAACTTTATTTAGTAGAAATAATCAGCCCCTGCCTCTGTGTAGCCTGCAGGCCTGAAATATTCTGCTACTTCTTCAGTAATAGGTCATCCTAGATACAGTGATGATTCCGTAATCGCTATATTCTATCTAGTGTAAAAAGCAGCACCGTGATGGTAGACTCTCCCTGCTCACTCCCCCCAACCAAAGGATGGATCTTAATAAAGTGCAACAATTATCCATGTAGAAGCTCAATTGTCCCAACTTTACCAATAGAAGCCTCTTCCCCTTGGCTCCAAATCCTATTCTCACAACTATAGCAAATTCGCATAACTACCTTGCTTTATGTATGAGTGTTTGGAAAAAGAAAACATCTTGTTTTTCCTCTGATCTCACTCTTCAATCAGCACAGGGGCTTCTATCCTCTGATCTCACTCTTCAATCAGCACAGGGGCTTCTATGACCTCAAAAGGTAGAAAGTTTCTTCCCATCAGCTAGCAAGAAATTATAGAAGGGACATCAGCTGGATTCCTTTCATTTACATTCAACTTGGACACTACATACCTGGAGATCCTGTCAGAGCTCACAGATTGAACGCTGGGGCCAGAAGAATCCCCGCTTTGCCAACATAGACACACATTTCAGATGAACCCATTGTTTTACCTGTTCTTTTGATCTACTATAATCAGGAGTTCTCAAAACTCCCCTCTTGGGTTCAGTTAATTTGAGCTGATTTGGGAACTCAAGGAAACACTGACTTACATTCACCAGTTTATTATAGAGGTTATTATGGAGGACATAAATGAGGTATGTAGGGTGAGATATGGAGACGGGGTGAAAAACTCTGATCCCCTCCTCAGATACATTATTCTTCAGGAGCTTCCATGTGTTTATATCACCAGAAACTCTCTGAACCTGTCTTGGTGTATTTTTTTTTATGGAGGCTTCATTACATAGCTATAATTGCTAATAAGGTGGGAAAACCCAGCAAGGTCAGTCTATTCCAATTTTTCTTGGCTTCTGTGCAGCATTCATTCCTTTTGTTTTCCCCCTGGGTATGGAGCAGAATCCCTGAGTAATGAGGAAGATCTTATAATGTACTACTCAAAGGGAGGTCAGAGAATTTATGAGCAGCTGCAAGACAAAATGGTGGAGGGAAGATTAGTACTTTTGTGATCTATCATGGAAAACAGAAATGCTAGTTTCTGTGGCTTGCCTTGTGGAGAGAATTATAGGCCAGGAATTGTGGTTGAAAACCAAAGTAGATATGCTGTAATCTTACTATATGATAAAGTGGTTTGGGTTATTTTGAACATTTTATTCTTTAGGACCCTGAGTCAGCAATATTTTGTTGTTATTGTTTTCATTCCAAGTGACAAGTGGCTTGTTAAGACCACAGTCTGAGTGCTAGAAATGGCAGCCTGCTCCTGAGTTGGTAATTTTCTAGATCGCTTAATAGAGGTAGGATAGTTCTTCCCTCTCCTTTTTCGTTCGACCCTTTCTCATTTCCTTATTTCCTTCTTTTTCATCCAACTATTTCTTCGGCTATTTCAGTATAAAACATTTAATAACTCCAATTCAAGTTCGAGAAGTCTATAGAGTATCTGACTTAACTTTTTCTACACACAGACTTAACTTTTTCCTTTCACACACAGTCCCATGGGTCTCAAAGTCAAAGAGTGGTAGAATTAGATTGCTCCAACATTACTTATTCCATTTTATATTTGTAAGTCTTTTAGTAATGCTATTTTTTTTCAGAAAGGAATTTTGATAACATATTTTTAGCATTTGCTCTCCTGCTTTGGTTTTCACCAAAGATCTCTGTTAACCATATAGCTACTCTTTTTTTGTGTGTGTGCCTCATTTCAGTATTTGTTACTTTCCCTCAAATGCTTTTTACTTGTTTTTATTTTTGTTGCTGCTGTTGTTGTTGTTGTTGTCGGTTGCAGGCCTTGAACTCTGGGCCTGGGCGCTGTCCCTGAGCTCTTCAGCTCAAGGTGAGCACTCTACTACTTAAGCCACAGCACCACTTCTGGTTTTCTTGTGGTTACTTGGAGATGAGTCTCATAGACATTCTTGCCTGGGCTGGCTTTGAACTGTAATCCTCAGATATCAGCCTCCTAAGTAGCTAGGATTACATGCATGAGCCACCAGTGCTCAGCAAAATTGTATTTTTAAAAAGACTCACAAAATTCATTATGACCATGAACAGCCTGATTTAAAAATGGGCAAAAGTTTAAAACAGATGTATCAACAAAGAAGATGCACCAAAGAAGATGCTAAATACGTGTATGAAGAGCACTGGAAAATGAACATCATTTTCCACTAAGAAACTGAAAACTTATATCCACACATAGACACATACATGAATGCTTATAGCATAATTCATTCATAATTACCAAAATTTGGAAGCAACTAAGATATTCTTCAATTAAAAATTGTGATATATCTAAACAATGAAATATATAAGTCAATTGGTTAATGACAGTACATCTTTGCACAGTTTTTTTAGGCGTGAGCCACTGGTGCCCTTTTTGCTTATTTTTTTTAAAGAGTTGTCTTACTTTTACTTTCCACATTTGTAAAAAGTGTTATTTTGCTACTTTAGATTTTTTTTGAAATAAACCAAATAACATACTAATTCTTTTCTGAATTTCTCATTTTGGGTTTTACACCTTATGTTATTTAATTTCTTTTAGCTCTTTTAAAATCTGTTCTATGCACATGTGTTCCTGCCATGCTGTGCTTGTTTGCAAGGAAATTTTTATGTTTGATATTCGCTGTTCTTATAATAACTATGTATGGAGTCTGACCTCCCTACTTTTCTGCTTGTTAGACTTTCCAAGCTTTAACACACAAGACTGACTCAGGATATCTTGTCTAACTTCAGAGAACTCTATTTTCTGTTTTCAAAATATAATTTTATTGTTATGATTAATGTGTTGTACAGAGGGGTTACCATTTCATGTCAAGTAATGAGCACATTTCTTTCTTTGGACAATGTCGACCCTTCCCCAGTTTCTCCCTCCCATCCCAGCCTGTAAGTTACACAGGTCACTTTCCACATAGTGTATATAGTGTATAGAATGATGGCACATGTTCATCTTTCCTCCCTTTCTGTGCCCCTCTATCCCCTCTAGAAGAAAACTCAAAGCACAAATACCACCACCAACAACAACATTAACAAAAAAAATTTTAGCTGTGAAGAGTTAAACATAAATTTTAACTCTGGGGGCTGGGAAGGTGGCTCGGTGGTAGAGTGCTCGCCTTGCATGCATGAGGCCCTGGGTTCGATTCCTCAGCACCACATAAGCAGAAAGAAAGCCGGAAGTGGCGCTGTGGCTCAAGTGGTAGAGTACTAGCCTTGAGCTGAAGAGCTGAGGGACAGCACCCAGGCCCAGAGTTCAGGCCCACGACCGGACCCGCCCCCCCACAGTTTTTATTTTAACTCTGAAGAGTTAAAAATGTATTGTGGTTTACTTTTCACACTGTTTGTTCCACTCTTCTATTGTCTTATAAACATTTTCCTGTTTTTGTTTTTTTTTTTTAAACAGTGGTACCGGAATTTGAACTCAAGGCTTCACACTTGTTCACCTTTTTCACTCTGCCGGCACTCTATTGTTTGTACCACACTTCCAAAACAGCCTCTTTTTGGTTTTTGGACATGGAGTCTCACAGACTTTACTGCCCAGCCTGACTTTGAACCATGATCCTCTAGACCTCAACTTCTCAAGTAGATAGAATTACAGGCATGACCCGTCTCCTTTCCTTTATCTTTGTTATGCCTGTCCTATTCTATTTCAATGCTACTGTTTCTCTGAGTAGGGTCCTACCCTGGAATGAAGCCATGAAGTCAGGTTTTTTTAAATACATAATTTTATTATTGTTAAGGTGTTGTAAGAGGGTTTACCATTTCATCAAGTAATGTGTACATTTCTCTTTTGGACAATGTCACCCTTTTTTTTTTTCCTTTCCCCAGTTTTCCCCTCCCATCCCTGCCCACAAGTTGTAATTTCCACATAGTGTATACTGAATACCATGATTGCATTCATTCACTCTTATGCCTTCCCTTTCTATGATCCCTATTGTTCTCCCCTAAGAAGCAAAAAAAAGAAAGAAAAAGAAAAAATAAAGCAAGCAAAGTGCACACAAACACTACTGCCACCCCCATCACCACTACCAACAACATAAATAAAATAACATGTTATTTTACATATTCATGGGAATGATTCCTTTGGGTTCTTCCCCTACTGGTATCTTCTTTGGTCTGACTATGTATGAATGCTTAGAGTCATGTGTAGGTTATCACGTCCAGTTATATTTTGGATCTAGCTTCCACATTTGAGAGTACCTGTGCTGTTTGTCTTTCTGTGGTGTCAGTTTTGAAAGTTCATCCAGACCAGTCTTCTCCAGATTCCTCAGTTCCCACAGCAGATGTTGGTGATTACCCACAGATTAAGTGGCACAGCCACCCAGGACCACCATTTGGTCCTCTGTGTCCTCCAGTAAATTCTCTTGGCAATCCTGTTCTGAGATCTGCTACCCCTTGTAGCCTTCCCTCTGCTCTCTTTCAGCCACAGAGGCTAATAGGGAAGATTGTACTGTTGGTAATTTATCCCCATCTGCTTGTATTTTGTGCTGTGTAAGCCACTTGGTTATCTGTTCACTTATATTTTGCACATGCTATTTATGGTTACCTATTATATAGTTGTCCTCTTTTGATGTGAGAATCTGGTTAAAAACAAAACAATGTCACTGCTGCCTTCCTTGAATAAACAATGAACTCTTATTATGAACATACAGTTACCAAAAATATATTATATTCCCTTTAGTAGATCTTTATTCAAAGGAAAGTTTCATTAATTATCCTGAATGTAATTCTTTTTAAATTTACTTATTGTGAAGGTGATGAACAGAGGGATTATGGTTACATAAATCAGATACAGAGTCCATTTCTTTTTGAACAATGTCGCCCCTTCCTCACTCCATTTTTCCCTCCTGTCCCCACCCTCAAGTTGATAGTTTATTTTCAACAAGTATTTAGTATCACCTATAAAGACAATAAAAGCCATCACTGAATCCATGCCTCCCACTCAAAGTTGGGCCAGTTATATATTACTTTCCTAGTGGCCCTGTAATAAACTACCACAAACATGAAAATGCACATTTGTTACCTTAAAGCTATGGATGTCAGAAGTCCAAAATGGGCTACGGTCAAGGCAGAAGCAGGGCGCATCTGTAGGCTCAACAGGAAGCTACTGTCTTGCTTCTTCAGCTTCTAGTGACTACCTGTATTTCTTTTCTCTTTTTTTTTGGGGGGGGGTCCAGTCCTGGTGCCTGAACTCTGGGCCTGGACGCTGTCCCTCAACTCCTCAGCTCAAGGCTAGCGCTCTACCACTTGAGCCACAGCACCACTTCCGGCTTTTTTTTCTTTTTGCTTATGTGGTGCTGAGGAATCGAACCCAGAGCCTCATGCATGCAAGGCAAGTGCTCTACCACTGAGCCACCTTCCCAGCCCCAAACTACCTGTATTTCTTAAAAGGTATTTCCTTCTTCCATCTTCAAATCCATCAACAGAGCATCTCCAAATTTCTCCTTGTAATTTCCTTCTCCCACTTAAGTAATTTGAACTCAGGAGATAATTTATCCCATGAGCTTGAGCCCATCTAGAAAATTTGTGATAGCCTTCCATCTGAAGATCATCACTGAAGAGCATCACTGAATCATATCTGCAAAGTGTCTTTTCCTGTGTGGACTTTGGGAGATTAGGTTATGATCTTCTTTGCATAGGCAAAGTTGTATACACTGCAAACCTCTGCTCTCTTCAGTTGTTAGTTGAAGACTGACCCCAGGTTGGATCATTTACCTGGCTCCAGTAAGCTAAACAGACGCTGCTGGTGATCCATAGCAAGAAAGTAAACCAATCATTAACTTTGATCTCTTACAGTTTAATTTTTCCATCACCTACTGTACTGAAAATGAGGGTGAGTTAGGCCTCGTTGGTTAGATAAAAATGGTGAACATAACACATGGCAAACAACATGTGACCCATCCTGAAGATGCTTCTTCCCATAATGTCCTGGGTTTTTAAAAAAATTAATGTAAAAATACTGTACAGAGGGGTTACAGTTACATGAGTAAGGTAATGAACACATTTCCTATCAAGTATTGTTACCTCCTCTGTTCCCTCCCCCCGCGCCCCAGCCTCCCTCCCTCCCTCCAAGCTGTAAAGTTTGTTTTCAACATAGTGTCTTATACATCTAACAAAACGCTGAAATAAAGATATAGGTTGTCCTGAGTTTTTGCTCAAGTGCTTTTTCCCATAATGCTTAAAGTTCCCATTCAATCAATGAAAGGAGCCAGAGCCATCAACACACATCTCAAGGGAGGAGTTATGTGAGGAGTCCTTGTACTAAGACTCCTCCGCTCTATGGAGAGTCTTACATTCTGCTTTTGCTTTCAAATAAACTTTCTGTCTGCTGTAAACACTTTTCTTCCCTTTACTTCTTTAATTAGTGAGGATATTAACCTGTACCCCAGATGTCAGAAATGCCTCAAACTATTTTCACTCGAGCCTTCAAGTTCTAGAGGACCTCAATCTAAGAGTGCTTCAGATGGTTTTTGTGATATTTGTTAAATTCTTCAAGATTGGATGGAAGGGAAAGAAATTGTTACATTTCTTGTGTTTATTTTTTGATGATGTTTAAGGAAGCTGTGCATGAAGGAAGCTGGCATGGTGGGTGCCTTTGAAGGGTATGTCTTGACCTTCAACTCTTTCTATCCTTCTATTCTGGTCTGTCATAAAGTGAGCATTAGCCATTTTTTCTTTTTTTTTGGGGGGGGGGAGGGGTCTGGTCGTGGGGCCTGAACTCTGGGCCTGGGCGCTGTCCCTCAGCTCTTCAGCTCAAGGCTAGCGCTCTACCACTTGAGCCACAGCACCACTTCCGGCTTTTTTCGTTTTGCTTATGTGGTGCTGAGGAATCGAATCCAGGGCCTCATGCATGCAAGGCAAGCACTCTACCACTGAGCCACCTTCCCAGCCTCCATTTTTTTTCTGATCATACATTACATCTTTACAATGGAATAGGGTCAAGACAGAAGCTTAACTTTTTTAAAGCATTAAGCAAGCTGAACATGATTGCACAAGCTTATAATCCTAGCCTTCAGAAGGCTGAGGCAGAAAGATTGTGAATTCCAGGTCATCCTGGGATATATAGGAGGCCACCATCTCAAAACAAACAACAACAACAATGACAATAACAATAACTAAACCACACACAAAAAACCCTAAACCAACATAATGAAAGATTGACTTGTTATTAAGCTAACAAACTTCTGAGTCTGGCTTCTTCTTTCAGTTCTTATTTACCAAGAAAAAGAGAAGACTCATATCCTGAGTCAAGGTTTTGTAGAGTGGTCAGTACAAGGGACACCCAGCCAGTTCAATAAAACATCAAAATGTATACCTTGAAGAAATTCATTAGAGGTTTCTTATGGCCTTTCCAAACTGTCTCTAATTAGCACGGACTCTTATATGAAAACAACCTGTAGAATAGTAACCCGCAAAAGTTTGAGGTTTTTTTAAAAAGCGGATGTAATTTTTCTCTGATTTGGAATGGTATTCTGGGCAATCTGGTTTAGGATTTATGGTTTTTGAATTTGTGGTCCATTTTAAAGGGACCATGAGCTTTGTTACAGTTGCTACAGGAAATGTTTCCCCCATTCTAAGTAAAGAAAATGGGAAGAATTGTATGAATGCTACAGAAACACTTCCCAGGATGTTTGCTTGGTCAGTACGAGAAGTTCTAAGTGGCTATGGTCACTCCAGGCTACTGTAGGTGCAGTGGAAATGCATGAAATGTCTAACTGCTGACAGTAAAGGCTGTTATAATTTATAATACTAATTGATAGCATTCTTTAAAGTCAGGAACACTGATTCATTCATCTTTACCTCTTCAACCATAACATATTGTCTCTTTGAATAAATGCATTATGTACTAAAAATCATTGAAGTTTGGCTTGGAATAATGTCAGAGCCACTGAAGGAAAGATTTGCAAAATCAACTAATGTCAATGATAGCCCATGCTAAGTACAAAATTCAGGATCCCACATTTGGAATCTCAAATAGTGACAACTTCAATTAGTTCTTATGATTTCAATATTTGGCTAGCTAAGCATTGAAAGTGGTCTTGGAGAAAACAGTCCCACAGCAACTCTGAGCTCTCAAATTTTGAACATTTCCAATTCTTCCATTTCTTTATTGTTTCTATTCTGCTTCATCTGATAGCAACCACCTGTTGAAAGTGGAAGTTTCCCATAATTTATATTCAACATATTGATATTTAGAAAGAATATGTAACTAAAGTAGGAATGATCTTTTCCATTGATAGGTAGCTGCAGGTTAAAGATGGTGGCCCTTCCCTCTTCCTGTCACTCATTTTCTCCATAACCTCAGATAAATGTTCATTGTTTTTATGATAATGAACAATCTCATGTTACATGTTCCGGAGAAATGTCTAAAATCTTTTATTCAAAAGTTTCATAATGACAAGCTGTGAAAAGAGGGTATGTATACATACCATGGGTACTTTTACCATGATTTCCCTCACCTTGGTTTGATTAAAATCTCAACCTGAAGACTGTAACAACTCGGCTATCTTCCAAGTCTAGTTGTTTGTTTCACTTTGAGAAAAACCTCAAAGTGGGGCATGAACCGTGGCAGAGCGGAAGGAGAAGTTAAGGACTGAGCTGCTCTGCCGAATGGGGTTTGAGGCAAAACCCACAGAAGACTTAATGCCTGTTCATTTCATTGCACAAAGTCATTCTGGCTTTTTCTCCTGTCCCCTTCCTGCAGCTCGCCTCTTTTTATTTATCTCTTACGTTCCATTCTGGTAGAGACCCTGATCCAACTCTGAAGAACTGAAGGGCAGAAGGGATGCTTTTTCTATCTCTGACATATTCAGGGAAAGAAGACTTTGCCTGCCATGTTTGGAACTGGAAATCATTTGGGGTTCTCTTTCTACTTCTGCATCTGAGCATCTGTAGCATCGATGGTAAGGCAATTGTGTAGAATTCTTCCTAGTTTAATGTCCTAGGGGGTCATGGAGGCACTGCTTGTCCTTTGCTTAGACTTAGTAGGGTACAATGTTTTTTGTGAAGTAGGTACTGACAGATGAATCAAGCAGTTAGATGCTATAGGAATAAACCAAATTAAGAAATGGTAGTCACCTGCTTGAATATATAGATGCTAACCATCAGTTGGCCAATGTCCCTAAAATTTTGGTTGTAGTTAGAAAAGAGCATTGAGCAGACATAAATAGAACAAGTAAAAATTTATCCGTACTACTAGGCAAAAGCCTTCTGACTTCCACACTGATGGTGAATAAATAGCATGTTCTTTCTAAAATGACTCCAACAGAATGTTGAAGTGCTCATTTAGGCAAGACAGGTGGTGATGAATTTGGATTATATCTGTCTCCATGGTTATGTTGTCTCTAAATCTTTATGCTTGTTTCCATGGGGTTTGCACCTTGAGAATACTAAATGAGAAATTTAGGAGCAGAGCAACTCACATTGTTCCTAATGAGCTGAAAAGCGAACACGGGAATGTTTGTGTTGTGCATAAATGACATTTGGCCATCCTTTTTGAGACTATATGTAGGCAAAAAAAAAAAAAAAAAATGGCAGTTCCTTTCTCTGAGGACTCTTGTTCCCTTACCTTGACACAGGAGGTATATATTATAAAGGGAAAAGAAGGCCTAGGAGTAATCAGTAGAAGATTTTCGTAGTTAACTGAAGATAAGAGTTTCACAGTCTCTCCTGCTTGGGCTGGCTTTGAAACGCAATCCTAAGATTTCAGCTTCTTTAGTAGTTAAGATTCCAGGAGTGGGCCTGGCTCCCAGCTCAAATATGTTCTTTTATTGCCTTCCATAAGCACATATGTATCAGTTCTTGTGCTAATGTTTTGAATTATAAAATGCAATCACTGCGGTCCTGTAAAATATCATCTTTAAGTCTAGAACTTGTAGATTGGAATTTGACTCTATGATATCAAGATGTCACCCAACCAGATCCAAAGTAAAAATTTCTCCAGTCATCCAATTATTTTGTTGTTGTTGTTGTTCTGTGGTTTGAACTCAGGGCCTAGGTGCTGTTTGTTGTCTGAGCTTCTGTTGCTCAAGTCTGGTGCTCTACTACTTGAGCCACAGCTCCACTGTAGCTTTTTGGGGGTTAATTCAAGAGAAGAGTCTCATAGGCTTTTGTACCCAGACTGGCTTTGAACCACAATTCTCAGATCTCAGTCTCTTGAGTAACTAGGTTTACAGATGTATGCCACTGGCACCCAGCCAAGTATTTTTCTTAAGTGTTTCTTATTAAGTTGACTGGGTATTTAATTTAAATGGGTGACTTGAGGATGTTTTTAAACTTTTGATCAGATGCTCACAGTCAGTTACATAGCTACAATTAGAGTTAGAAATTATTCAACAGAATGTATCCCAGTTTGAAGGCTCTATTATATACTGTTCTGTATGAAATAAGGAAATTGTTTTTTAATGTTATCCTGTAATTGGTATGTAGCATTACTTACACTTTTTCTCCCAATGTGCTGTAGCCTAGTGTTCCCAAAAATACACCTGCTTGTTAGAATTGGTTTGCCACTCACTGTGTGAGATATTGGTTACATTTCTCTGTGTTCTTTCTTCTTAATTGTGATATTCAGTATGGTTGATGGATTTACCTGTAAATGCAATACTCCTCATCTCACCCAGATGATATTGGTCTACCACAAACTGGCCATTGACTTGGGTTGAAACAGACATTCCAGGGTCGATGATGTTTTAAATCTATCATTCCTTGCAATTTAAGTTTTGTAGTACTGTGTCTTTATCAGGCTCATGTCATGACTTCATTTATTTTTCCTATGGATATATGAGAAAGAGCTGTGTTATCAATTAAATGCAAAATACTTACATGGTGTTTTCTCAAACATGTCTGCTATTTATGAAAATGTTTAGAAGCAGATTCTTCAGTTTCAGGATTTCCTGGATTAAGTCATGAACAGATTAATCCTCATGCTGATTACAGCTTTGAATTGACTCCTTGAACTTATCATTGTTTCCTTTGTCCCATCATAAGAATTTCTGCTGGGAGAGACTAAGGGAAGGGTGATATTGTCCCCCCCAAAATGTACTCTTTACCTGACTTATGTAACTATAGTCCCTCTCATCACCTTGGTAATAACAATAAAAATTATTTATTTTTTAAAATATTTTGTTGTAAAGTTGTTTACAGAGGGGTTACACTTACATAAGTAAGGTAATGAGTCCATTTCTTGTCAAACATTGTTACACACGCCTACATTTTTCTCCCTCTATCCCCCCCCCAATTATTTAAGAAGTGTCCTCTATTGTGACCCTGAAGTCAAAAGTTATTGTCTTTTCTACCTGGAATTTTCCTATTTAGTTTCCATTATCTGTGAGTTTTGCCTTTACTTTAGAGTTCATAATGGTAGAAAAAGGTAAAACCAATGGTTTGCTTAATTTCTTGTCTATCACAGTACGTTCTGATAGAAAGTAAAATATTGCCACTGTAACAAAATTACAGATGTTTTATACATTTAGTAACCATTTTAGTTGTCCAGGAAATTATTTACATATCTGTGTTCATCTCTATCAATGTCAGCTCAAAAATAAACTATCTGAACTTACTATTGTCATTAATTTTTTTTCAATAAGTGTAACCATTTGTAGGAATTTTTCAGTGGAGGGATGGTGACTCTGTTGGGAACTTCCTTGTAATAATAGCTATAATCAAGTAATAGAATCTTCAAAAAAAGGAATAATAACTTTCACAAAATATTCCAAATCACAATCCTATAACTTTACTTGCTCAGGAGGAAGGTTCTAGACTAGGTTGCTGTCTGTTACTGGCATTCCTTTCTGATGAACCAGTTTGGGTGACTGTGGAATATCAGTTAGTAAGTATTTGAATTTCTACCACTGAGTGGACACAAATCAGGTCTTGCCACATTGAAGAGCTGAATGTCTCGTTTTTTGTCAGTGGTTAGAAGTTAACCACTACAGGATATTTTAAGATGCTTAACCACCATGCAACCTCTCAAAAGACACAGCTGTGTCTACTCTGTTGCCCTTAATGGACAAGCACAAGTAGCATTGTGAAAAGGCTTTCTTCATGAGCCTCAGGAAACATGATGTCTCTCCCCTTCATACTTTTCTAAGGCTGTCTCCTCTTTTTGCAGAGGTATCATGCAATAGGAAGTGGTAGACCAGAGAGAAAGCAAATGTGTGAATGTAAACATAGCTGTAATGGTATGGGGCATGTCACACAGAAAAGTATGGGGATTCTACTGAGAGTATGTTTGGTGTTAATTATGTCTGTGGGAAGAGGGCCAAGTTTGCCTAGAATGGGTCTGGGAATAAGAAGAGACTCATCTTTCCCTCAAAGGCTTTTCTTAATTGACACAGATAGTAGGGCTATCTCTTACTTTGGGATTTGAAAGCTTTAAGAGATTTTGTTGTATTTAACAATCTAATTGTGAGATGATATGAACAATTTTCTGACTCTCCTTTGCACTAAAAATTGTCACATTTCTGAATTGTGGTGAGCACTTGAATGGCCACAATTTTGGTTTGTGAGCAATAAGGAGGTACATTGCTTTTACTGTGTATTGTTGTGTATTGTCACCATACACAAGTTCAGAACAATGTCAGTGCTAAATTATTGTTCCCCAAATATTTTTGGTCTAAGTTTTAATAGTTATGTCCTCATTATGTTACTGTTTAGTCTAAGTTTTAATAGTTATGTCCTCATTATGTTACTGTTTAGTTCTATTAATATGTATGTAATTTTCAAATGAGCATATTTACAGTCTTTATCCTTTATTAAAAACTATATTCCATGCACAAATTAAAAACTTCCCAGCTATGTATTTGTGCTGGACACCTAGGAAATCAATTCCATGTCCTTTCAAAGAATAAATTCATAATGTTTAGAATCACTTGAGTTTAGTTAAGGTATGGTCCACCCTAGTGTCTTTCGGGCTACCTATTCATGACCTGTGGCTGTCCATTTAGATAAAAAATAATGCCACCATGCTTATGGGTATAAAGCAGCACCATGGATGTGGTTTCACTTCTGTCACTATACATAGCTCTGTTTCATTTTACTTGCATTTAAAGTTTAAAATAGTGAAACAGAGTACAAATTATTAGGCACTGGTGATTCATGACTGTAATCCTAGGTACTTGGGACACAGATCTGAGGACTGCAGTTTGAAGCCAGCTGGGACAGGAATGTCCATGTAATTCTTATCTTCAATTAAGCCCTCCGAATCCTGCATTTGAGCTGTGGCTCAAGTGGTAGAGCCCTATCCTTAAGCAAAAACAGCTCAAAGACAGTATGCCCAATCCTCGAGTTCAAGCCTCAGGACAAGCACAAAATAAAAACAAAGAATATTTAGGAGCTATAAGATATCCATAATTTTTACTATATATCAGTGATGTAGTTAGGACTAACAGCCAGCTGTATGGTAACTGTGCACCTCTCCCAAGCCTGTAGTCACTGAATACTAGAACTGGAAGGCATGATGAATGGTGCTACTGGCATCAAGCAACAGTTTTTTGGTTAAATGGAATGGTAATACATTTCAGTAAAATAGGCATTGCGGACTACAAATGGTTTCAAGTCACTTATGAGAAGTGCCATCATGTTTATCTTTGTGTTGGAGTGAGCAAATTAAGAACCACCTGTTTTGTAGTTCAGTCCTTTATTTTTTGAAGAATTGGAGACTGTTGGGATTGGGTGGCTACATCAAGTTTGTTTACTATGTTAGCATTCAAAACAACCACATTAAAATGAATATGGGTATATTTATAAGGGGTGTGTGAATGCTCCATTTATTTTAAAACTGTCTTGTATGCCACTTCCAGAAAACCATGATCCAGTTGTGGATCAATTCCTTGAATTGGCCATATTTCTGGACCTGAAATTTTGTCTCTCCATTTCCTCAGTTCCATAATACCTTGTCAATGCTCTGATTCTCAAAAGACTATTTACTAAATGGTGTGTAGGTCATGTTTCATAAGTGGTTTCTCCCTACTTACAGCATTATTCTCCAAGTCATTATGCACCTTGATTTCCCATTAGAAAGCAAATTCTACAAAGGCAGGCATCATGTCTTAATTTTGTATTTCCTAACAGCTATCATATAAGTTCTCTGTGAACCCTTTTTTCAAGCTCAGGTAAATTTGAAGAGAAAAACAGTGGTAGATTGTAAGTTTATTCCAGTTCCAGTTTATTATTATTAGGTAATTTTGTTTCACAATGAAATAATCAGATCCTTGAAGATGAAAAGGTCTTTGTCTATAATCATCTTGTTTTCCACAGATCTAGCTCAGGTCATATGCTCATAAACTATATAGTTTCACTTGGCTTTTCTGTCTCTGGCCTGTTGGCTTGTTTGTCATAACTCTTAACCACATCTACATGTTGTATTATTGACACTTCCTATTAGCAAACTATCTTACCCTTCCTCTTCAAAAGTTTTGGAAAACATCATCCTATAACTTACCTTTTAATTTGCTTTCAATTTTACACTGAGTTTTTGAAGCCAACTAAATTTAGGAAGTCCTAACATGAACTAGTTTGAAGTCTTGACACCGTTATAGAGAAGTAAATCATTGGGCATGGTAGATTCCTCCAAACTCAAAGTTCAGTTATTCTAAGCAGAAGTTGGTGAGCTATTAACAAAAATTATAGTGAAAGGTTTAGTAAATATAAGGAAGTAAATAAAAAGAAGATTCATGCAGGCAAGGGTGTAGAAATAAAGTGGAACATTATTCTCGGTAGGGAACATATAAAACCCAAAGACAAATAAACCAGGTACTGGTGGCTTGCACTTGTAATCTTTGCTACTCAGGAGGCTGAGATCTGAGGATCATGGTTCAAAGCCAACCAAAGCAGAAAAGTCCATGATGGTGAGTCATCAGTTAACCACTCAAAAAAAGTCAGAAGTGGAGCTGTAGCTCAAGTGGTTGAGTACTAGCTTTGAACAAAATAGCTCAAGGATAGTGCCCTGATGGGTCTGGGAATGTGGCTTAGTGGTAGAGTGCTTGCTTAGCATGCATGAAGCCATGGGTTCGAGTCCTCAGTACCACATATACAAGAAGTGCTTGCTTAGCATGCATGAAGCCATGGGTTCGAGTCCTCAGTACCACATATACAAGAAAAGCCGAAGTGCTGTAGCGCAAGTGGTAGAGTGCTAGCCTTAAGCATAAAAGCTCAGGGACAGTGCCCAGGCCCTGAGTTCAGGCCTTAGGACTGGCATAACCATCTACTTAGAGAAGGTGTGTGTGTGTGTGTGTGTGTGTGTGTGTGTGTGTGTGTGTGTGTGTGTGTGTGTGTGTGTGTGTGTGTGTGTGTGTGTGTGTGTGTGTGTGTGTGTGTGTGTGTGTGTGTGTGTGTGTGTGAGACAGTGCCCAGGCCCCGAGTTCAGGCCTTAGGACTGGCATAACCATCTACTTAGAGAAGGGGTGTGTGTGTGTGTGTGTGTGTGTGTGTGTGTGTGTGTGTGTGTGTCCCGTGTGTAGGCAGGCTGTCTTTCACTGAGCCACATCTGGCTCCAACAGGTTTCTCTTTTCATTGTTCTTGGCTCTTAAGTTTAGTGAGATGTTCCAGTTACAAGGCAGCTTTCCTGATAAGTTTAATATTTTCATGACATTATAATTTGTTCAATAATAGAAAATTAAAGTTTTTTCTGTGCTATTTTTTGTATGCCTGGCAATTACTAACTGTTTATAGATTGTAAGATTTAGTTTCAGGAAAAATTTCCCATCTCCAAAGTAAAGAGAGGCACACTTTCAGTTTTCTCTGGCCAATATACAGAAATTCCAAAAGAGATGGAGCAGTTGTCCTTGACTAACTAGCTCAAGTTGTGTGTCTCCAACACAGAATACTCACAGACAAGACTGCAATGCAGTATTAACAATACTGAAAAACAGAAAAGACAATTCCTGAAGCCAAGTGTTTCAGGGAAATGATTGCGTACAAAAATTTCTCTCTTTGGAAGTGGTGATGTGGCTCAAGTGGTAGAGCGCTTGTCTAGAGCTGAAGAGCTGAGGGACAGCGCCCAGGCCCAGAGTTCAAGCCCCATGACTGACAAAAAAACCTTTTTTTCTCTCTTTTACTTAATGTAATATCAGAGCTGGTAATAGAAAATCTGAAATACCACAGATTAATGAATTATAGAGAATTATAGACTTCAGTATGACTTTAAAATCCTGATCTTAATTCTAATAATTAGCACATTTCCGTAGACAAATTTTTACTAGCTCAGTTTCCTCATCTGTAAATCAGAGCTAGAATCTGTCTGCCCATCTGTCTGTCTATCTGTTTATCTATATAATAAGTATATGCCTAGTTTCTGTTGGAAGGATTAAATTTGTTTGATTTTTTAATGAAATATTATATGTGTGTTAGGTATCAGACACTGAACTAGTGAAGGTTTTGATTTTTGTGGGGGTGGGCTAGTGAGGGTTAATTGCTAGTAAATGATTCTTGAGGAATTTTTGTCAGGAGCTGTTGCATTAGTATATAGTATTTGCAAAAGAGCAGATTTGATTTTTATTTTGTCTCATTTTTCAGGAGAAGAGTCATGTAAAATTCAACTTTATGTTAGGAGACATTTAATACATGATGTCATAGCAGGACATCAGTTTAGAATGGAATGCCCTGTGAAGTACTGTGTTAGCAGACCTAATGTGAGTTGGTGCAAGTTCAGTGGCAGTGACTGTTTACCCTTTGGGAGTAAAGTTTCGTCGCACACAAGTTGGGAAGAAAAGAAGAATATTTCCATTTTCAGCCTTCATTTTCACTCAGTGCTTCCTACAGACAATGGGTCATACCGTTGTTATGTGAATTTTTCTTCTCAGTTGATTACAAGCCACTCAATAGTCATAAATGTAACAGGTGAGTTCTCAACTCCCAGAGTGTCTATTGTTTTCCAGGAAAGAGAAGATCCAGGTTCTCAAATGATTGAGTCAGAGACTGAATTCCTATATTGATCAAAAACCTGACACATCTCACAAAATGAGACCTCTAAGTCCATATGGCTCTCTGTTTGAGTTTGTAAAGGAAGGTGGCGAATAATATATATATATATATATATATATATATATATATATATATACACATGTGTATATATGTATATACACATGTGTATATATGTATATATATGAATGGAGAAAAATGTAGTAATAGTTATTGTTCTTTGGGAATTATAAAACTGGTGTGGTAACGCCTAAAGTACACTGAAATAACTAAAAACTGTGAACTAAATATGAATGCTTTTAGCTTTTTATTCTTTGTCCTTGTTTTTTCTTTAATTTAAAAAATATTTTTCTGTCTTTAACTTCTGTTAATTTCTTTTATAAAAAATTCTGTTTGTAATGCTCGGATAAGTGCATATTCATTAGTAGCTTACAGTGTGCCCATCCAGAAAGCAACATACTGATAGCCTGACCGATGAGTTTGGGGGAAGAGTTAGGGCTTTGGCTGATTCCCCAGATCCTCCCCGGAGGCCTCCAATTACATGTAACAGTTTAGAAAGTACAGGTGAAGGTTAAACTGGTGAAAGCCAACTCAGCAAAGCATGGGAAAAAGTAAAAATGGGGGAGCAAATAGGATTAAAAATTTCATTCAGCAGTATGTTCACTAGTGAAAGACAATGCTAGCACCATGCCTTGTGTCTCCTGACTCTCCTCCTGTCACCATGGTGTCCCTCTTCAACTCTCCATTAAAATTGATCTGGTTTGTTGAGACTGTTTTCCTGCTCTTTCTTTATTCTATGAACCCCATGGCTCAGTTTCCTAACAGTATTAAGTGTATTTGAGGCTGCAAGTTTGGGGGAGACATGCATCCACTTGCAGTCACCAGCTTCCTAATAAACACCCCAATTTGACCTCTCAAAAAAAAAAAGGCTGAATGTTTTTCTCCTAAGAACAGGATCATGATAAGGATGCCTGCACTTGACATTTCCATTCAACTTGAAGTCTGAGCCAGAGCAGTAAGAGTGAGAAATAAAAAGCATCTAAAATAAACTATATACTGCAAACTATCTCTATCACAAGTGGCATGGCCTTGTGTTTAGAAAATTCATTAAAAAAACTACTTGATACTTGTATTCATCAAAGTTGTAGGATTCAAGAATTAATGTATAAAATTAGTGGTACTTCTGTACACAAGTAATCAATACTCTGAGAAGGAAATTAAGAGAATTTATTAAGAGAATTTCTAATACCTATATCACAAACCATGCAATACATAGAGAGTGGGGGCATGGCCCAAGTGGTAGGGTACTTACTTAACATTTGTGATTTCCTAGGTTCAATTCCCAGGACTGGAAAATAAAACAGGATAAAATACATAGAAATAAATTTAAGCAACAAAGTACAAAACTTTTGCATAGAAAAAAAAAGCATGAGAGCAAAAAAAGAGATTCAAGAAGATATAAATGAATATAGACATTCCATGATCACAGACTGGAAAACTTAATATTCTGAAGATGATACTATAGATGATCTACAGATTCAGTGTCATTTCTACCAAAGTCCCGATAGCTTTTTGTCCCTAAAAATGGGAAGGTTTATCATAAAATTCATATCAAATTGACAAATCCAGAATCGCCAAAGAAATCTTTAAAAAGTGAGAACAACACTTTCTTATTTCAAAGCTTAGTATAAAACTACTAATAACCATGTGGAACTGACATATGGATGAACACAGACATTGGTGCAATTGAATTGATAGGATAGAATAAAATGTATATGGTCAATTAATTTTTGAGGAGCATGTCAAGACCATTTAATGTAGAAAAGAAGAATCTTAGTAAGAAGTAGCAAGTGGGAATAAATCTCAATGTTATAGCTCTTACCTAATTTATTCTAGGTCCTAGATTTGGTTTCCAGCACTTGAAAAGCCGCACCAAAAAAAGGCTCAAATCCTTCAAACAAATTGTATTGGGAAAATTATATAGTCACATACAAAAGAATTTGAACCTTACTTTAGAATATATGTAAACAAATCAGAATGCATTAAGGATTTTAGAATAAGAAATAAAACCATAAACCTACATTTATATGAAACTACAAATCTATGTTCAAAAGAACATAGAAAACAAATCTACATTCAAGTCTTCCCAAACTTACATTTGCTAATAACTTTCTAGATAGGATTATGAAAGCATGAAACAACTGAACGAAATAAGATTTCATAAAAATTTACAACTTTTCTTTATAAAAGGGCATTATGAGGAGATGCCTTCAGCCAACCTACAAGCATGAGAACATATTTGCAAGGCATACATACATTTGATCAGGAAGTACTGCCCAGAATATATAAAGGGCTCCACTTTTTATCCCCAGGTACCTCTCTGGATTGTTTGTAGGTTCCACCCAGAATCTGTCAGTTACTGTCTACAGCCTTCTGTTTCCCAGGTCTCTTCCACTCATTGGTCATCCATTTGTCTACTCCTTCAATACCCAAGTTTGAAAGGAAGCTTTCCAAGATTACCCTAGGGAAAGTGATTTTTCTTGTCTGTCTATTTTAATGCCATAAGATCTGTGCCTTATCACGTTTCCTTCTACTGTTGTAAAATGTGGAAATATGTGCCCTTTTTTTAAGTCTTAAGAAAAGATTACAATGCCTCAGAAAACAGCAATCATATTTATTGGAGTTGTCTCTGGTTTTATTTTCAAAAGTTAGATACATTATTTAACAATTAGGTTTGATTTTAATGGGTGTGGGTTTTCCTTTAGTGAAACAGTGAAAACAAAGATAACAGGGAAAGGGAAAAGAAGGATTTCCTTCTAATCCTGGGAGTGCTCAGTTAACTAACTATGAAGCGAGGAAAGAAATGCATAAACATGTTTAAAGGCCATGATTTTATATGTAAATTTTGGAGATAAGATTTTTTAAAATTCTCTTGCCTCCCCAGAACCATTGGCTCATTCCTATAATCCCAGCTATTCAGGAGACTGAAATTTAAGGATCACACATTCAGAGCCAGCTTTGGAGGACAAATCCTTGAGACTGAATCTCCAATAAAGGAGCAGAAGGCTGAAGTAGAACTCTGGCTCAATGGTAGAGTGATAGATG
This sequence comes from Dipodomys merriami, assembly GCF_024711535.1. NCBI lineage: Eukaryota > Metazoa > Chordata > Mammalia > Rodentia > Heteromyidae > Dipodomys > Dipodomys merriami. The sequence goes on from NW_027203381.1 coordinate 80,466,583, forward strand.
TGAGAGAATAAGCCAAGTGAGCATGAGCCCCATAGTTCAAACACCAGTGCTGGTACACACACATATACATATACACCTATATATACACACATACATATACACACACCCACATACACATACACATACATATACACACATATACATGCACACACATATACACACATATACATATACACACAAATACACATACATATACACACATATACACATACATATAAACACATATGCACACACATACACACACATACACATGCACATACATATACATATACATATGCACACATATGTATACTCACACATAAACATTTACACATACATATACACACATATACATGCACACACATATACCCACATATACATATACACACAAATACACATACATATACACACACATATACATATACATACATACACACACACATATACATATATACACATATACACATACATATACAGACACATATACACACATATACATATACACATACACATATACATATACAGACACACATATACACACATATACATATACACACATATACACATACATATACACACACATATACATATACACACATATACACATACATACACATATATACATATACACACATATACACATACATATATACACATACATATACACACATATACATATACACACATATACATATACACATACACACATACATATACTCACACATAAGCATACACATACATATACACACGTATACATACACACACATATACACACATATACATATACACATACATATACACACATACATATACACATACACACATATACATATACATATACACACATATACACACATATACACACATATACACACATATACACACATATACATATAGACATACATATACACACATATACACATATATATACACATATATACATATACACACATATACATATACACATACACATACATATACACACATATTCATATACACACATATACCTATACACACATATATACATATACACATATATATGCACACACATATACACACATATACACACACACATATATATACACACATATACATATACACTCATATACACACATATACATTTACACACACATATACACACATATATACATATACACATACATATACACATATACACACATATACACACATATACACACATATACACACATATACATATACACATACATATACACACCTATACATTTACACACACATATGCACCCACATATACATACATATACACACATATACATATACACACATACATACACACATATACACATACACATACACACACATATATACATATACACATACATATACATACATATACATATGCACATACATATACACACATATACATATGCACATACATATACACATACACACATGTATACACATATACATATACACATACATATACACACATTACATATGCACATACATATACACACATATACATATGCACATACATATACACACACATACATATATATATATATGAATGGGTTGGTATAAGTGTGTGACAGAGTAGTTAGTCCCATAGTAGGGATTTTGGATGCCCTTGTGAAAGCAATAATTTCCCAAAATGTATAAAAGCACTTTGGAAATCAAAAATCCTAGGGGACAAGAGGACAGAAATGGAACATTCATTGGCCTGCAACTCTGTTCTCCTCACCTGTCCTTGGGTCTATCTCTGATTAGGGGTTTGGAGAGCACCTTATCTGAACTGGAAAGTGGTTGTGGAGTGAGCAGACAGACATAATCTCCATCTATTTCACAAGAAACACCCAGGATGTCACCAAAAGTACACCTTCCCTGCGGCAGGCCATTCAAGTGGTCTTGTGTCCTTCCTTATAGCTGGGAAAGAGGAAAGAAAAGCAGATAGATAAAGATTATGCTGTCTGCACAGAGTGTTTCTTTGGGCCTGACAATAAACATTTCATAGTCTCAAAGTGATGCTCCATTAGCAAAATGACTTTGGGACTGGGTTATTGGATTCCCTGTTAGTGAGCAGACCCCCAAGTCCTCTCTGAGATTAGCTTTAATGTTAAACATACCTAAGTGGACACCTCACTATTTTCTCAACTAATTTCAATTCTTCTTCTTCTTTTTTTTTTTTGGTTTTCAATTGCAGAGCAGTCTCAAAATAATTCAGAACGACCTCTAATTAGTAAGTAAATAAATAAATCAAAAAAATTGGTGGTTAGAAGACACAATAGAAGTTGTATCGCCATAATTGGATGTATTTATACACTCTTAATTGTGTGTATTTATTTGTATTATATTTATTATCTGTTGTTTGGTATGTAGCTCCTCTCCCTCTCAAGACAGCTATGTTTGCTGCTTCTGGTAATGATTTGGCTCTTCGCCCAACCCAAACAGCAGCTGCAGCATGAACAGTATGACAGTGCTTACAATTCCGAATTACCAAACTGTGTATAATATGGCCAGCTTAAATGGCCTCCTGACCTCCAAATGCTAAGCATCTAAGTGGGATGAGGACTCACACACATAATGGAGTACTATACTTCAGTCCTCTCCAGGCTGTGTTAACAGTAACTCAGAATAAATAATAATTCTTCCATCATAACCCAGAATACACTTGTATGTTTGCGTGTGTATGAAAGCTCCACATGTGCATTCTTACTAAGGTGGATAATTCATTGTGGTGAGGGAGGGTGCTCTGTGTAGTATAGTTTAGTAGAATTCCTGGGCTCTCCTCACAACCAGCCTCTCTGGCCAGCCTTCCTCTCATTTCATGACTTCAAAACCCACTCTGGATATTGCCACCTGTTTCCCCTAACTACTTTTAGCATTGACTAACATTGCAGATGTAACCAATACTTCCGGACCCCCCTCCATAGAAGAGATGGCACACAGGAGATGGCTGCTTCACAGTTTGCTTCCTGTGGGGGCACTGCCACTACTCATCATTGCCTGTCTCTGCCTGATCTGTGGCCTGAAAAGGAACCAAGGTGGGTTCCAGTTTCTCTTGCCTCTCTCTGTCACACATTTTGAGTTCCTTAGATGGGGACAGAAAAAGAACCATTGGTTCTTACTGTCTTCTTTTCTGATCTCTGTGACAAGCCATGGATAATGATCTCCTGGCCTGTGACTCATTTCCACCAAGAAGCCAAATGGATTGATTTGGACTGCCACCTGCTACAGTGAGGCATGCCTTGCCACAAGACATGCTCCACTCAGTTACTCAGTTGTGGTATTTTCTCATTTTATTTGCATCCCAGGGTTGAAAGGGTGGCTGAAATAAATCTCTTGGGTCCACATGTTTGACTTGAGTTAATCTCCCCACCTCCCCCCACCTACATTTCACAACTAAATGACATCATCCCTATCCAAATAAAGAACCAATGTCCTTTGAGAGGATGCATGCTTATGTGTGTATGTATATACTTTCTATTGCCATCATAAATGTTTAAAGTGAGTATTGAACAATGTCAAATTGAAAAAAATGTGGGTTGGGCTATGCTTGGCAAGGTGTGATGTATTGAAAACAATTCCTATCTCCTTTTGAAAATATTCCTCCAGTCTCACCACCAAACACTTAAACACAGAAAGCAAAGAATGCACAGAGTATTCTGATCTGGCTTTGATCTGGCCCACGTCAGCTTTTCCTTTCATGTTTTCTTATCCTTTCTTTCCCCAACACCAGACAAGATATGGCTTATCAATGATCCAGACAAAGCAACCCTTAAATAGTTGTCACAGGAGAAAGCTTTGTCTGGGCAGAGGTGCTTCTGGTGTTTTGGAGTGAGGACTTCTGGAATGCAGAACTTTCATCATCTACAAACTGGACTCTGAATTTATAACTCTGCACCTCTTTCCACAATTTCTCAGTTGAGTTCAATACTTAAAGAACATCTCTCAGAACTTCAGAAAAAAGATGTTGGGATGTGTATCTTAATTGATCCCATTCCAGTGTGACTAGGCACCTGGCTATGGATGTGACAAAAGTATGTCTGCCATTGAGTTGGAATAGCCCAGAGCAGAGACTTCCATCCTTCTCAACTCAATGACCTTCCCCTTCCTCTGGGTGTGGCATGGAAGCCAAGGCAAACAGACAAGAACCAAACCGAGCATGCCCACTGTTATACGGCAGGATAGGTACAGGTGGTTCAGCCCTGTCTCCTTCTCTCCTAATTACTTTCTTTTTGTTTGTCTTCCAGGGAAACAAAAGAAGACTTCAGATTCAACAGGCAGGGAAATTAACCTGGTATGTTCGATGTATCTGTTAAGACAAATACAATTATATACATACATATATACATGGATATATGTATAAACACATACATATTGCATTAAATATATTTACTACGCTTATATGACACAATGAGCAGATATTGTTTACACTCCCCCCCCTCTCTCTCTTTCTCTCTCTCTCTCTCTCTCTCTCCACATAGCAAAGCTCTTTTAAGTGTCAAAACAAAGCGTTCTTTGTGAAACAGATTGGAAACGGTATTAAATCCTCTTGGTTCAGCACTTGCCTGTTATGTGGCTTCTGATTATTCATTTATTTTTACAAAATTACTTTAAAGGGTTTTCTTTTTTTAAGCAGGATAGTAGGGTGTCAATGAACAATGAACCTAAAAACATCTTCACTTGTGGGTTATTTATCACAATAAGTCATAACGCGATCATAATAACTAGGTTTCATCATGAAACATCCCAGTAGATAGAGGCCTGCCCCAGGCTTAGTTGCTATGCAGAATTTCCTGGGGATGAATGTGGGCTCATTAAGGAAGAGACTAGCCAAGGAGAAAAAAGGGCACTTTGTAGAGAATTTTTTCTACAATATTTTGGGAATGCATTTAAACTTCCTTTAGATTCAGAGTTGTAGTGATATTAGAATGCAAGATGAAGGCAATATATCTGAAAAATGGGAACTTTAAAAATTAAATGTAAATAGTCATAAATGAGATGCTTCAAAGGAACTTGATTTGTATGTGCAATGTGTTTCAGAAAGAAGTAGAAATGAACAATACATCTATTGAAAATTACAAAAATGCCAGAGAAAGTTCTAGCCAATTATTCTCTCTACATATTAAATGGCAACCAGCATTGCATACCAAATTTCAAACCAAGCAAAGGATGTCTACATTGATAAGATTGTATTAATATTTACTAAACATATTTTCAGTGATAATGATTTGTTTTTTCAAAAAGGAACTTTTTCTTAAGTATAATTTTTCCCTATTCCATAGAACCACAGAACTAGATTCTGTCACCATCAGATTTGAGAACTGGGAAAGTATAAAAAATTACAATGTAATTTACTAAGCAAATAAACCATAGGTTGGTTTAAACTGTAGTCATATTCATTCCTATGTAAGTTAGACAAATTATTTGAGGTTTAATTTAAAAGGGGTTTTAGCCAGGTGCCCATGGCTCATGATTGTAACCCTAGCTATTCAGACCGGAGACTATGGAGACCTGAAGCCTTTGAGACCCGAGGACCATTGTTCAAAGCTAGCCCAAGCAGAAAAGTCTGAAACTCTTATATTCAGTTAAACAGCAAAAAGCCCGAAGTAGAAGTATGGCTCAAATAACAGAGTCCCATCCTTGCGTAAAACAAAACAAAACAAAACGAAACACTGAGGAAGAGCCAGAGGCCCTGATTTCAAGCCCCAGAGCTGATTTGGGCACACATTCATGCACATACTTGAACATGTGTGCATGCATACACACATGTATGGTTTTTTTTTACTGTGTATATGATTATTGGGGAAGTTTCCTTTTAGTTGTCCTTGTCATTTACAGGCATTTGACGTTTTTCCCCATTTATGTTAACATTTCAGAAAATAATAAAAAAGATGCCACATTAGGTCCCTGCAAGGTTTTTTGTTTTGGTAATATTGAAAAGTGGAAGTTTAATTCAGTGTTAAACTGGCAATATGTCTATTGAGAGGCATACTCTCAGAAACACTTTGGGTTTTATTTGTTTTTTTTGGTTGTTTTGTGTGTGTGTGTGTGTGTGTGTGTGTGTGTGTGTGTGTGTGTGTGTTTGTGCGTGTGTGTGCGTGTGTGTGTGTGAGTGTGGGTGTGTTTTATGTGCTTCCATTACTGTCTGGATTTTCCATTGCAAGGACCACAATACTCCTATATATTCCATCCAAATGGTTGAGATAACAGGTATTTACCATCACACCCAACTTGTTTTTTGGGGGTCCTGGTAACATTTTGCCTCTACTGAGGCAAAGATCTCAAACTGAGATCTTACTGATTTCTGCCTCCTTAGTAGTTAGAATTGTAGGTATGAACTACCACTCCCAGCTAAATTTTTCTGAAGAAGAAACTTGTGTGGGAAACAGTGAGACAATCCAAAGTAGAGAAAGGAACTAGGTTTAAAAAAAAAAAGAAAATGAAAACATGGTATGAACTGTGAAGCAAAAATCAGGAACAAATTTGAAATTTTTAAAAACCAAACACAAAAAACCTGAAGCAAAACTCATTCTTGTTTGGTGCAAACCAAAACACACACGTTCAGTTTAAAAACCTAGTAAGTGCACCCTGAGATGAGACAGGATTGAGGCTTTTATAACAGTAGGGGAAAGGGGAGAACACAGCTCAGGATCCTTTAGAGAAAAGGCCTTGGATAAGCCTAGTGGTGGGAAACTGACCCAAACCAGGGAAGTTGCTAATTTTGCGAAGACACTGTTGTATCAGTGCCAAGAGCAGACTGGTCAATCCTCCCATCTTTGCAGTCCACAGGGTATTGATAAAGTGCCAGAAAAGTTGGATTTTCAATTCTTGATGCATTGTGAAGCAGCCTACACCTGTGAGCAAACCTCTAAGGCTTTCAAAAGCATTCATGTTTTCTTTTTGACCCTTCAGTGACCACTTAATTTTCCTTATTAGTACCCATAAAAGCTAAAGTTCAAATCTTATTCCAAAATGGCAGTTGGAAAAATATAAACGTGCTTGTGTACTAAAAAAAAAACACTGAATCGTACATTTATTTATGAAAAGTGAATTATATATATTATATATGTATATATGTGTATGTTTAAAGTGCTTTATACACTGTAAAGTGCCATAGGAATACAATATAGGATTGCTTCTGTCATCTTCTGTCTAGTGTATCTGTCTACCACCATATGTTACCCACCACTTTCTAAAAAGTTCCAGGAGAGCTTCAGGTGTGGAGTGTTCTGTCTATTCTTAGAAAATTTTACATGAAAATGAAACATTTTTGGGAAGAGAACTAGGTAACCCATAGACTGATTAGTACAGATTGAATTCAAGAGAGGGACTGTGTTATGGAGGATTTACATCTTGAGGATTTATGGATATATATTAGGTTATGTGACAGACTCTTCTGTGTAAAGGCGAGAGCCATATTAGCAGCTGAGAACTAAATACCTCAGTTCTCACTACCTCAGGATAGGGAGACAAGCTTGCAGTGAAGATACAAAGGACAAGGGAGGAGTCTGTAGGTTGTCAAACATTATGTAAAAACTAGTAAGTTAAAGGAGTAAGGTCAAGTCTTAAGGATCTAAATTGACTGGCAAAATTGAGATTACGTTTTTAAGAAGAACAACTAGTATCTTCATTTTTTAGTTTTTATTTATTTTATTATTATTAAGTAGTGATACAAAGAAGTTTCAATTCAATGTATCAGTTTGTAAGTACAACACATCTTGATCATAGTGTCTTCATTTTTACCTAGCCGATTCTTCTTCCTACAGCCAGGAATGACTAACAAGCAACTGAAAAGAATGAGAAAATATCAAGACTCCTCTATTTTTAGTGTCAACAAGTATATTTCTTTGTAAGAAACGTGATATTTGACACTATCTGAAAGTAAGGATTTTCTTGGGATAGAAATAACAACCAGAATAAGATTTCAGAAATTTAGCTAAACTTTGCCCCTCCAAAACTGGCACCAGTTTTCTAATTCCAGATCTGACATCACCATTTGCCTGGGATAACTCATAGTATTTTTAAAAATTCTTTCTTCCTCACTTTTTTCCCCTACTTTATGCTTAATCACTTTAGTCTATACAATATTACTATTGCCCAGTGGGTTATAAGCTGTTTGATGATTTTATTGCTTATTCAATAATTTGCTTTTATCTTGAAAAGGGATTAGAAAGCCTTCTCTGGCACAAAATAATTCTTTTGTTGGAACGGAGTGGGTCTCCAAACTTGCTAACTATGTGGATAGCTGGAGCATCTGTGAGGGATAGTAGATAGTCTTTTCATTCATAATTTACTAATCAATATGTATTATCATGTCCTTGTTTATCCTTTTAAAAAAAATTTTACAGGCTGATGTTCCCCAGCCCCTTAGCATCGAGCAAACTGAAATGAGCACCAGGCAAAATTCCAAAACACTGCCATCAGAAAGTGCAATTTATAATAATGATCCCTTGTTCAGGCTATCAGAAGAGCTTGAAGCTAATACTAACCGAGGACTGGAGGAAAACAAACACTGCATTGTTTATGCTTCCCTGAACCATTCCATCATTGGAAGGAACACAAGACAGACACGAGATGTGCAAGAAGCACCAACAGAATATGCATCCATATGTGTGAGGAATTAACTCTGGTCCTGACACCCATCAGTGATCGCTGACTGCCCAGCAAATCGTCGTCATTGTCTGACCTCAGCAAGATGTCAACAGTCCTTAATGTGTGGACTTCAGTGGTTCATGGTGGTGGCTTGGGGCTTCTGTGTTCATATGGAGTAAAATCTCTCCTGAAAATTTCATTGGGAGACATTTAACAACAAATCTTCTCTCTGGAACTGTTTCATAGCATGACTAGAAGAGGAACATTAACATTTAAACTTAATCAAATTTTTACTGAACATGAACACTTATTATTCCCTTTGGTTTTTATCTCAGACTTATAGCAAAGAGTGGTTTGTGCTATCTAGAACAACTCACTACAAAAAAGTCTCAATTTGACTAATTGTAATACAGAAATGATTGTTATTTTACAATACAAGCAGTTGTTTGTTTCTTATATACTTGAGCTGTGGCTCAAGTGGGAGAGCGCTCGCCTTTGAGCTGAAGAGCACAGGGACAGCGCCCAAGCCCCACGACTGACAAAAAAGAAAAGAAAATAAAAGAAAGAACTTTAGACTAGATATAGGGAAAAAGTGGAAAGAGTAGCTGGTGGAATATAGAATCTACTAATTAGATATGAGAAAAAGTTTTCTCCATACCTGGAAAATGTGATCATTTTTTCCCTTGTTAGATTGAGGAGTAAATTAGATCTTAATGGAGAAATCAGTGTACAATCTATTTATGAGCAGAGTAAGTGAATATGACATAATGCTGCTGGATTGATACACGTACAGGATCTGAATAAATATAAAACCACTGAAACTAGGCAAGTGCAGGCTGAACTTATCAGCTGCCTATGGTTTTACCTGATAGCAAATGAAAAGAGCAAGTAAGGACATGGAGGAGAGGCCAGGAGTTATTGACAGTCAATAGGGGGCAACATACGTTCATTAGCTTCTGTACAGTGCTGCTGTTCTTATGAAGGAATTCCAAGAAACCATAAGGTTTGCAGTTTATATTCATTCATTTTAAAATGCTGATGTTGCAGCTACTTTAGAGGAGGAAAGTTAAGATTTTCATATTTTCTGAATTTAGAGAGTACTTGAGTCTAATTATTTCAGAAATATCCTATAACTTTATTCAGCAGCTGGAAGCTAACTTCTCAGAAGCTGCTACTAAACAAATAATGCAATAATTCCTCATACAAAGCAAAAGTTAGAACCTGCTTGAACACACATAAGAGCTGCTGAACAAATGAATGTGGTCCATGTATGTGCATGAATGCATGTAGGTATGTATGCACACGTGTATGTTAGTGGATAGCAATAAGAAGGAATTTACAGAAATTGGGACAAGAATGAATTTATCGAATTGATATTCTTTTTTCAGTTTGCTTATGAAATGCAAAATACTACAGTAGATGAGACAAAGAAAATTGGTGCCAGGCACCAGTGACTCATGCCTATATTTCTAGCTACTCAGGAGGCTGAAAATTGAGGATCCTGGTTCATAGACAGTGAAGGCAGATAAAACCAAGAGGATTTTATCTCCATTTTTTTGCTGGTTAGCAAAAAGCAGGAAGTAGAGTTGTATTTCAAGTAGTAGAGCATCATCCCTTAGCAAGAAAGCTGAGTGAGAATGCAAGACTCTGAATTCAAGCCCCAGTATCATCAGTAAAATGTAAAAAAATGTGTGAAATGAAAACGGGAATGTGAACAGAGAACGCAGCCACAAAAATACGAAAATAGAGTTTTGTTATGCAGATTTTCCTCCATAATACTCAGATTACCTTTAGTTCCTAGGATTTAGGGCTGCAGATAATATTTCTGAGTCACTGTTAGGAATCCAGTTCAATATCATAACACCTAGAATTTTAACCAACCAATTCAATTCTAAATTAGTTCTTTCAGTCAGGCTGCTTTTGTGGACAATTTATGCAAAAAGGACGCTAGAATAGCTGCTTGTTTTCTTCTTAAAAATAGAAACAGGAAATATGGGAGGATATGGACAGCTCTTATCAGATTAAACATACAAAGCTCAACAATTCTTTCAAAATGGTCTCCAGTTTTAAAACACACGTAATTTCTATCTACTGTGATTAAAATAATCTTAATGTATCTCACAATAAAGAATAATGTTATGATTTCACCTAGAAATAATTTATGCTATTTGTACAATGCTTGTCAAAATTCACAACTCATTTATACTTTTAGTCCCTATTAATAAAGTGTATCAGAGATGTATGCATATTTCTCTGAATGAATCTATTTTAGTATTATATCTATGCTTATGTCTTCGATTTACAGGTAAGATGCACTTTTCTATGAATTTTAAGCTTGTCATTTTTTCCAAAAGTAACATGCATTCATTGACACTTTCTTGTAAACAATTTGATACAAACTTTTGTACCAAAAAGTATGTGGAACATACTTTTTGATTCTTGAATTTCATGGCGCATGAAGACAACCTGAAGGACCTGTGTACCTACAGATGACCAACTCAGAAATCCTGACTCAGAAACTCTAAGCTCTATCATCTACGTCTTTTCAAAGCAATGTAGGTGATATTTATGTTTTTCAATGTCTGCTATTTGAGAAATCTTGAAGTAGTGACTAACTTTGTGATATTTTGACTTAATCAGTTTTGTGTACCAAGCAAGATCATGTAGGTCCCAGAATAGATTCTCTAGCTCAATAATATAGCATATCTTCATATATATGTATATATAGAATATAGAGAGAGCACATGTATCTATGGTACATATGTAACATAAGAGTATATATATATATATATGTGCATATACACATATAGAGATAGATAGAGACAGAAAGAGAAACAGACTTTTTAAAGATAAGTTTTAGATTCATCAAAACTAAGCAGAGGAAGAGAGTGAGGAAAGGTGACATTGTCCAAAAAGAAATGTACTCTTTACCTGACTTATGTAACTATAATCCCTATGGACATCACCTTTATAATAACAAAAAATTTTTAAAAGAAACTAAAATGTCATTAAAAAACAAAAACTAAGCAGAAAGCACATAGATGTTTTCATATCCCCCCCTCACACTATGCACAGCCTCCACCCTTAGCATCCTGCACTATAGTGGTATTTACACTAAAACCGAACCAAGGCCAGGTGCCAGTGGCTCATGCCTATAGTCCTAGCTTCTTAGGAAGCTGAGATCTGAGGACTGAGGTTCAAAGCCAGCCCAAGCAGTAAAGTCTGTGAGACTCTTATCTCCAATTAACCACCAGAAAATGCTGTGGTTCAAAGTGGTAGAGCACTAGCCTTGAGCTCAGGGACAATGTCCAGACCCTGAGTTCAAGCCGCAAGACTGACCAAAACAAAAACAAAAACAAAAAACAACCCAAAACAAAACAAAAAATACTAAACTAAGCTGTACTGTCATTATTAACCAATCTTTGTTTGGCTGTATCATAATTTTTTATTGGAGAAAATCTTATTTGCTTCCAAGTTTTGGTAATTATGGAGTTGCTATAAGCATTCTTGTATGTGTCTATGTGTGGATATAAGTTTTGTTTCTTAGTGGAAAATGGCGCTCATTTTCCAGTGCTCTTTATACACTTATTTAGCATCTTCTTCGGTGTATCTTCTTTGTTGATACATCTGTTTCAGACTTTTGTCCATTTTTAATTCAGGCTGTTCATGGTCATATTGAATTTTGTGAGTTTTTTAAAAATATAATTTTGCTGGGTGCTGGTGGCTCACACCTGTGATCCTAGCTACTCAGGAGGCTGAGATCTGAGGATCACAGTTCAAAGCCAGCCTGGGCAGGAAAGGTTGTGAGACTCTTATCTCCAATTAACCATCAAAAAACTGGAAGTGGTGCTGTGACTCAAGTGGTAGAATGCTCACTTTTGGCTTCTTAAGGGCAAGGATTATGTCAGATTCCTGTTTATAGCCCAGTGCTTGATACATATTAAATTAACTATTAGTTAAGTAGCTTTGAACGAATGAATGTGTTTGGGAAGTAGTAAGTGTATCACTTCTTTGTTATTCAAAAGATATTCCACAACCCAGAAGCATAGGGATGTCTGGGAGCACAGTGTTAATGAAACCCACAGGCTTCACACACTAAGAATCTTAATTTTAGCAAGACTCTCCAATGATTTGTATGCAGATCCCTTAATTCATTTAGTCCTTTTGAATATATCTTTCTCCATCCCAAGTCAAGTGTGGCAGGAAACCAAAATATATTTGTAGACAGACTAATTTGGAAAGTTCTATTTTAGGAAGGTACAGGAAGGGCTTTACCACCCCATCTGGAAAGTAAAAATGGCAAGTGAAAAAAGAAAATATGACTGTTTTATAGAACAGAGATTTGTACTAAGCTTGTGAATATGAGAACTGAAAGTTCTGTGCTAGAAATCAATTTGCAAGTCAAAAGCAAGTTATAGATGTTGATCTTTAAAAATCAGACTCTATTCCAAATCAAGTCAGGGCATAGCCATATGCAAAGTTTTATCAGAAAGTAATTCATGTCCCTTTACTATTACCTACTAGTTTTCTGGATTCTGAAGTTACATGGATAGGAAAGAGTCTATTTCTCTCTACCACTGTTTATAGAACAGCTGAAGAGATAGAAACTAAACAAATCATTATAATTGGGTGGTTCAATGTTACAAAATCCAACACAATAGGATCAGTGATAAAGGAGTAAGGGGACGCCCAGAAATAAAACTATTGAACCAAACTTGTAGCTCACATTAAGTTCCATCTCCCATGAGCTAGAAATAAACCACAGTACCCTTGAGAAAATTAAGGGTGTCCCATTTGCTAAAACCCACATGGCAAATAAACATCCTTGTTTAGACCATTTAGCTGACAACTCTTTAAAATATGCTGGCCTTGTGACATTTGATTCCATAGAAGCCTTTAGAACAAATTTCAAATGAGCAAATCTGTTTGTTTTTCCCTTGTAAAATGAACTGCTTCTTGTGAATTTTAACTGTCAACAGTATCTTAAAGCATTTCAGGAGTCTCAAAAAACAATATTCTAGCATGATCACATTAATAGGCATACACAGAGACATATTTATGTCTCTTTGTATTTACACATATAAATAAAAAAAGAGGACTCACATTTATCATTAATGATTACAAGACTTACGTAAAGTATTTTCAAGTGTGAGTCAGAGCATTCAGAGAAAATAACATATTAGATCTAAGGGAACCATTCCAAGGAATATAATTATATAATTATAATCATAGACTTTAGCCTCTGAAGAAGATGAGACTAAGTAAGGTTAGAGTAAAAAATATATATACATATATTTGAAGAAGTAATTTCAAGATGCGTGCAGAGAATGAGGGGGTACTTTCCAGCAATTCCACCATAAAAAATGCTGAGAAAGGATTTCATGTGGGAGGCCAGCCTGAGCTGGCACACAAACCAAAAACAAAAACAAAAAAAGCTGAGAAAAGTTGTCATTAAATAAGATGCATCAATCAAATACTTCAGAAATATTTTGGGGGCTGAAGGAAAACAATACCATATGGAAAACTAGATCCTGACAATAGAATGAAAATGATCAGAAATGAGAAACATGTAAGTAAATATAAAAGACAATTCTATTTATGTTTTCTAAGACAGATGACTGAAGGAAAAATAATGTGGACATCGTAGAATGTGAAGTATATGATAATGGGGACTGGGAATGTGGCTTAGTGGTAGAGTGCTTGCCTAGCATGCATGAAGCCCTGAGTTTGATTCCTTAGTACCACATATACAGAAAAGGCCAGAAGTGACACTAAGTGGTAGTGTGTTAGCCTTGAACAAAAAAAGCTCAGGGACAATGCCTAGGCCCTGAGTTCAAGCCCATGGACTGGCAAAAAAAAAAAAAGTATATGACAATGATAAAGCATGTAAGACTGGTGAATGCAAATATGTTGCATGCAATAAAATGTGATAAATTAAGGATATAAACTGGAATCCATAGAGAAATCACTCCCAAATTTTATGGAGTCAAAGATTAAAAGCCACTTAAAGATAAAATAGAAGGGCTGGGAAGATGGCTCAGTGGTAGAGTGCTTGTCTCCCATGCATGAGGTCCTGGGTTCAATTCCTCAGCACCACAAACAGAAAAGGCCAGAAGTGACGTTGTGGCTCAAGTGATAGAGTGCTAGTGTTGAGCTGAAGAGCTGAGGCACAGTACCCAGCTCAGAGTTCAGGCCCCACGACTCACGCAAAAAAGATAAAATGGAATATTATGTTTATGTACTTAATAGAAAAAAAGAAGAAAGAAGAAATATAAACAGGAAATGTAAATAAAAACAAATAATAAGATAGTAAATGTAAACTTAATATAAATAATTTCATTAAGTGAAAAGGAATATAGATTCTAAGTTGAAGTCTGAATTTGTCAGGCTGGAAAAAAAAAACAAGACCCTATTAAAGATAGTTTATGAGACACTCTTTAAATTTAGTAAGATCAATAGTTAAAGAACACAGAAAGATATATCACTCAAACATCAACAATGATAACATGAAAAGGGAATGTTAATATTAAAGTAGAATCAAAGAGAAGTTTTATCAGAGTTAGAGACATTTCATAATAATGCGGGCATTAATTTTGCAAGAAAAAATCAATTATGGGGGGAAAGGGAGTGAGGAAGGGAAAGCAGGAGAAAATAAGGGAGGTGGTAACTGTTCAAAAAGAAATGTACTTATTGCCTAACTTATGTAACTGTAACTCCCTTGTTCATCACCTTTACAATATATTTTAAAATGCAATTCTGAGTGTGTATGGATTTGATAATAAAAATATGATTGTAAATCAATGGGTATAAAGGTAACAACAAATTCATGACTGAAGCCTACAGTGAGAAATGTCCATAGATTAGTGGATTCATATGTAGACTCACAGGATTCATATGTAGACTCACAGGGATAATTCATAACTACATGTAACTCTAAAACATTTTGCTAGACAAAAGAAGGCAGACATAAAATATAATTTCAATTATTTGACATTCTAGAATAAATGGAGTGAATCTATGGAGAAATAAAAAGTAGTTACCTAACTTGAGGTCTGTATATGTCTCTAAAATTATTGATAGGAGGAGACAAGGAATTTTCTAGAGAAGTAATATTCTATACCTAGAGATAGGTAGATACATTTGTCAAACTTCATAGTATACTTCAGATCTGTGCACATAAATTATACTTCAAAACTTTAAAAATTAAACCCTTATTACATGCTGAACTATAATTCAAGTGCAAAGGCAAGCCACACTTTTAGCAAATAAGACTTTCCCTTAAGTCTCACTATTTAACGTATTCCAGTTAAAATGCCAATGTAACTTTGGGAGCAGGGAAAATTAAACTCTACCAAAAATTACTAGATATTAGGAAGTTTCTCAAAGAAGAAGACTAATGATTATATGAAACATACAATATTAGTAATCATTAAAAATTAACTTTAAATGGAGATAAATAACAAAACCTAAACCAATACGAAAAAATAGTTGGAAAAGTACCAATCAGAAGTTACAAAACACTTAGTTTGTGTTTGGGTAATGGCTTAGAATTACTAATCCTTATAAGAAAATAAATAGTAGAGAAAAGATTTTCAGGTTGAAAATGGAATGATTACAGTTATGGAAGAGATCATTTTGGAATTTTTGGGTAATATCTCAGATTAGATATTCTTCTTTAGTATATTTTAAAATAAATAGCTGAACTAGCAAGAAGATAAAACAATATGTGTTCTGAGAAACCAATGAAAACATTGCCCTAAAAGGTGTGACCAATAACGACAGATGATCATGTCAGCCATTGTGCACTTGGTCCCTTGTGGATGTCCCTAATCACCCATTTCTGATTTGTTACATGTGAACTAGGGCTTGAGATTCTCTACAGATTGTAGCTGTCATTAATTACATGTTCTTGAGACATGCAAATTAATATTAGAGAAGAGTAGGGCTTTTTTCAATTGGTCCCATATCATTGGCTATCAGTCAACATGCGCAGATAATAATAACATCAACTGAAAGTCAGATATATACCTAGAAGCATTACTAATGGGCTTCTATCTTTACAATATTATCTATTATAGTCCCATTTTATAAGTGAGAATTCTGGGATTTAAAGAAGTTATAATTTTGATTAAGCCAGTTAAAGGGATTCTGCCTCAATCATTTCTGCTAATGCTGCTTTCTGCTTAGAGAACTGTGGGCTTCCTTTGCTTATAAGATCTTCCTGTAGGGCTGGGAAGGTGGCTCAGTGGTAGAGCGCTTGCCTTGCATGCATGAGGCCCTTCGATTCCTTAGCACCACATAAGCGAAAAGAAAAAAAGCCGGAAGTGGCGCTGTGGCTCAAGAGGTAGAGCGCTAGCCTTGAGCTGAAGAGCTGAGGGACAGCGCCCAGGCCCAGAGTTCAGGCCCCACGACCGGACCAAAAAAAAAAAAAAAAAAAAGATCTTCCTGTAGAAGACTGTAGAAGCAAAGTGGGCCAGCGAGGACTTAGATTTTCAGGAGTGCGCAAACCTGATTTAAGGAAATATATAGAGAGAAATGGAACATGGAGGAAACTTGAGCAAAGGGCTCATTGTGGGTGGCATGTTTGAAAGAAAAGACAAGAGCAGAAGCCTTGAGAAAACTTTGGATTACCACAAAGGAAAAGTATTCATCCCCTGAGTATTCTTAGTGCAGTCCCAAAACCATTTGGGATTTTTTTTTAGGTTTCCAAACCTTGGGTTCTACTCTTGACTTAACTATCTAGGGCCCATGGTTTTCAGTTTGGATCACACTATGATGAGCTCTCTATGTTATATGCACACATCGCCAATGAACAGCACAAGAGACCTTTTTATGTATATCATTGGATCCCTAGCCTGAGAGCTTCATCCTTAATTAGGGGAAAGAAATCTCTTGGTTCTTATCTACCTAATCCATGGCAGGCAGCCTAATTTTATCTCCAAGGCATTTCCCTTGCCACAATCATAAAGCAAAGCCAGATCAATAGCAACTGAATATTGAAATAATTTTTAAAATGTTTATTCTGGCTTAGAAACAATTAATTCATTCCCGTCTAAGAAATTAATTTGTGAACACAGCAGTAACAGGCATTACGTTAGTTCAACCACCAAAACCATGCTGTGCACAGAAAAAATGTTTTATAATTAAGAAGGGTAAGCCAACTTACCCTTCTTGATTATAAAACATTTTTTCTTCCACACCCTCTAATCACTACCCCTGGGAATGAACAGAAAAAAGGGCCCCGCCTTGCTATTTTGGTCAGCTCATAGTTATTTTCCTGCCTTGTTAAGACCACATTCCTCAAGCTAGTTTATTCTCCTAGACCTTTCCTTCTTTATTTGGGAGATGGCTTCCACCAGCACGTGGCTCTACTAATTGCTTCATTCTCTGGTTTGTGTATCTAAAGCCACACTCAGTCTACTTGCTGATGGAGAACATTACCTGGATAAATTGTATCTGCCTGGGACTGACTAGAGGCTGTGTGTGTGTGTGTGTTGACACTTGTCTGGATTTGATGGCAGGTTTTTAGTACTTTTGCCCAGGACTATTTTATCTGCCCTGGTTGGTAACCAGGGAGGTTCTTATGAGTTCTTATTTAATAGATGTTCTCACTAAGATTTTTTTTTTTTTTTTTTTTTGCCAGTCATGGGGCCTGAACTCTGGGCGTGGGTGCTGTCCCTCAGCTCTTCAGCTCAAGGCTAGTGCTCTACCACTTGAGCCACAGCTCCACTTCTGGCTTTTTCTGCTTATGTGGTGCTGAGGAATGGAACCCAGGGCCTCATGCATGCAAGGCAAACACTCTACCACTGAGCCACCTTCCCAGCCCGTCACTAAGATTTTTAAACATGGACATTTGATTCCTGAAAGTGTTCATTTATACTTTTCTGTCTCTTCTTGGTCTCTCTCTTTTCATGTCACAGAGCCAACTCTTTGTAGTCTTAACACCTTTCCCTAGATGTCAAACAAAAAGCTAAACATTACCTAGTAGGACATTTTCAAGCCTATACAATTTGATTCCATAGTAAAGCCCTTCCAAGGTTTTTGTTTTTTCTCATCCAAATACTGCCATAAATCCAATATAAAAACATAAAAGTGTGGCCAGGTGCTGTGGCTTATACCTGTAATCCCAGCTACAAAGGAAGCAGACATTGAGAGGTCCTTTCTGTTTTCTTTCCTCTGCCTCCTTCCCTACCCATCCCCTCCCCTTCCTCGGCTGGTAGAGCATCCCACGGCTACATCTGTGGTAGTCAGAAGCATCCTGGCAGTGCCGCCACCTCGCAGAAGGATGAATAGAGCACCAGGCAAGTGTATACCTGCACCTTTGCCTCTGTGTAAGTTCTGGAGGTTTACAGCCTCCAGGCAGCTCCCAGGGACTTTGATAGGACACAGTGATTTCCATCACTTCAAAGAAGGGATGAAACCTATGTGGGAGAAGGACTCAAATATAAACCAAGGCAGGTGTGCCTTGGGCCGCTGAAGGGCTTGGCTTCACTGCTGGGAGAAACTCAGCACAGCCGTGCAGGGGAAGCAGCTCCTGGCCGTGGAGTCGATCTGGGTGGGGTGGGGCGGGGGAGAAGGGTCTATCTGCTTTCAGGGGTACATTATTTCCATGGACAGTTAAGACGGTCAGGAACCGAGCAATCATAGCCACCTCTGGGACATGCTTCACAACGTGCTTCCACCCCATCACCCAACACCTCTGTGGAGTACAGAGCTCACATTGGCAGCATGGAGGACGATTCGAGCTTCGGAAATGCATCAAGCATATTGTGAAAACACACAGGCCCCTCACTGACTCCATGTCTGTCTGTGTGTGTTTGCCAGGAATGGATGGGAGGCCCCGCCGGTCCTTCCTCTCTGGGAGGCCTGTGTCTGAGCCATGTGCCTTTCCTTCCGCCCTCCTTCCAGGCAGATGGATTCCATTCGGTGCTCTCCAACATCTCCTTCATAAAGTGCAAAGCCAGACAATGTGACTTTGAAATAAACAACGTGTATTTGAGTTTTAATTGGGTTCTCTCTCTCTCTCTCTCTCTCTCTCTCTCTCTCTCTCTCTCTCTCTCTCTCTCTCTGTGTGTGTGTGTGTGTGTGTGTGTGTGTGTGTGTGTGTGTGTGTGTGTGAGCACTGTCTGTCGTCTTGCTGTGTGCCCTGCGGATGCTTCAGGCTCCGTGGAGGTCTGTTCTAGGACAATGCTAAGGGTGTGGTGACTGTGTTGTCAGTTAGCAGCATACCAAAGCTTGCCTATCCCGGAGCAGTCTCTGGCTCCAGACCTGGATAGCCACACCCCTTCCAGCTGGGTCATGAGGTTATTGGCATGGTTTGTGTTTTCCTTATCTCTCAAGCCACTACTCTGAAGTGGAGTTATTATTAATAGGATGTCTCCGCCAGGATTTTGCCTATTCTCCGCGTCCCCCCGCCTCCTGTTTTCCCCTCCTGTGAGACTTTGGAGTCTTAAGCCTTCAAATTGTGGAAGGGGGTCAAATTCGGTCATGTAAACTAGAGCAGAGTCCAGTTTGACTATGAGCAGAAGCACAAGAAAAGTCCAAAGTGCAGGATTTGGAGCTCGGGACAGGGATTGAAATTAGTTTTCCATATGAACAAGGCCTTTTCCTATGGGTTCTTGCATGTCACTCACAGAAGGAGGGAAGTGACCGCTACTCATCGCCGGGTACACAGGGATTCTTAGTGGGCAATATAGCTACCAATAGAAACTCCCATTTGTTGGCTCAAAAGGGAGTTAGTAGTTAGATCCTTGGTAAACAGCTAAGCTAACCTGGGCTCCTGAAATGAATAGGCATAAAGGGACTTTGGTTATGTATTGATGGATCTAGGTAGGATGTGTTGGAACCTGATGGCTAATGGGTTAAGAAAGAAGTCTCTAGAAATGGGTTGAACAGGATCGCTTGATGACACGGGCAAATAGAAAGCGGGCAAGAAGATGGCATTCAATCATTATTGGAGTCCCAAGGGGCTGAAAAATTGGCTTTAACTGTGCTTGAGACTAATGGATTTTTTTTCTTATCCTATAATAGAAACAACCTCAGGGATACATGGTAAGTGTTAGAGAGTAAGCTATCCATCAGTTTGACCTACTTGGATACACACTTCCTTTCCTTTCTGTGTTTTTTTTTTTCTTCAGTGCTGGGAAATGAACTCAGGATGTTGTGATTGCTACATAAGGGCTTTATTATAATTTAAGCCACAAACCTGGTCCTTTCTGCTTTTACTCCCTCCTGCTCCCCAATAAGATCTCATACTAACTTGGCCCTGGATGGCCTCGGCCTACCCATTGGCTGGGATTACATGCATGTACCAGCACATGTGCCCAGATTTGTTTCTTTTGATTAGTGTCAATGTTTCCTTTTTGTTTTTGTTTTTACAAATGAACAAACATGAATGAATATCACATGGCTGCACCTTATTTCTTTTCATTCTCAGAGCAGTAGTTTTATGGAAAAATTGGAATGGGGTTTGAAATATTCCTTTCTCAAAGGGTGTTGATTATTTTTTCAAAGGGTGTATCAAAGCCAGCCCAGGAGGAAAAGTCTGTGAGACTCTCATCTCCAATAAATGACCAAAAAGCTGCAAGTGGAGCTGAAACTTAAGTGGTAGAACACTAGCCTTGAGCAAAAACAGCTCAGGGACAGTGTCCAGGCTTTGAGTTCAAGCCTAAGGACTAGCACATACACACACCCACACACCCACACACAGAGCTGTTTCAGTCATTCAAATGATAGTGCATGAGAGGAAGTATAGTGACAACTCCACAGGAACAATTTCTATTTTCAGGAAATGAAAATGAAGGGTGAGAAGGAATTAAGTATAACAATTATATAAGTTTCATACTTAATCAAGTGTTCCCTTTTTGCCAGGCCTGTTCTAAAGCTTACATGTATACTAGAAAGGCTTTATAAAATGAAAAAGACAAAATATCCATGTAATTATTTGATGAATAGAAAAGTAGTTTGGGATGGGTGAAAACTTAACCACACATAGCCAGTTTGGACTGATTCTATGACATCTTCCTTGGAAGTGGCACCAGAGAAACATTAACACAATTGTTGCTACAACTCTGTGGGAAAATACATCTGCCAAGCCCCCAAATTAACCTTTTGGCACATGGAGTATTTATTTTGAATGGAGACCACGAGAAAACTTCTGCTACATCATAGCAGAAGTAATGGAACTAAGAAACAGATCACAATTCCATTAAAAAGTAGAATCATTGTTTCCAAAGAGCATTTCAGAGCAAGACAATAACATTCTCAGTGCACGCTCTGTCTGTCTGTCAGTCCGTCCGTCTGTCTGTCTGTCTCTCTTTCTCTTAGAATTTCTTCTGGATGGTATTGAAATCAATGCACATATATTAATATACATATGCTTTTATTAAAAGAGCAAAAATTTCCCCAAGATCATTCAAGAGAATTCCATATAGCCCGTGATCCAAAAATGAGTATCATAGTCTCGATAAGGGAGTTGAAGGGACACACCATATTCTTCAGTTGCAAATGCTAGGGAAAAGGGGAGCTGAAAATGGCTGTGATTTTTACCATATCAAATGCTTCTTCCACTGTGGAAGGGAAGATTCAAATTCATATTCTTTGAAAGACCATTCTGTCTCTAGAGTAGAAGGTAGGCAAGAAATGGTAGAGTTGAAGCTAGGAAAGTGAAGTTAGACGGCTGCTAGATCTGCAGTGGTAATATTGAAGGAAGAAGGGGTAACACATGGTGATGGACGTGTACTGCTCAGAGAGATACAAAGGATTAGGAAGAGGGAGAAATGTAGGATGAGCCTCAAGGCTCTGGATAAAGTGAATGCTGATGCTAATGAAAGAGAGGGTAGACCTGACTCTACCCTCTTACATCTGTCCATTCCAATTACCTCCCATCTTCTGCTTTAACTTTTTAAAAAAATCTTTTGCGATTTTTATTTTCTTTATGTGGTTGTACAAAGGAGTTGCCAATCACCAAACCAATTTACCAATATAGTGCATTTTGATCAATGTTACCTCTTTCAACATCTTCATCCCCAATCCCCCCCTTCCTTTACTTAATTTTAGCTTATGTACTGATTTATTTATTTATTTATTTATTTATTTTGCCATTTAACAAAGCAGTTTCAGGGCCTGGGTACTTTCCCTGAGCTCTTTTTGTTCAAGGCTAGCACTCTACCACTGGAGCCACAGCCCCACTTTCCACCTTTTCTGAGTGGTTTATTGGAGATAAGACTCTTATGGACTTTCCTGCCCAGGATAGATTTGAGCCACGTGATCCTCAAATCTTAATGTCCTGAGTAGCTAGGATTATAGGAGTGAGCCACTGGGCACCCAGCCAATACATGCACTTTTATTATGTATTTCTTTCACTTGGTATGATGTTCTCCAGGTCTACTTATAGAATGTTTCAGCATTTCCTCTCTTTAAATGGGTTGAGCAATTCTGTTGTATAGATATACTGCATTATATTTACATACTCATTAGTAGATGAATATTTGACTCATTTCTAATTTTTGGCTATCTGAATAATGTTATCAGTATATGTGGTCATTAACCTTATTTTATGCTTTCATAATCACATATCTATCTAATAATCATTTATTTTATCAATCTATTTTTAAAGTATTGTGAATATATCATTTTACCTATCAAAAAGCATACTTTAAGTCAAATATTCTCCATATCATTAACTAGAGTTATTGTTTAACATTTCTACTTCATAAACTGTGCATTATATAAAATGTATATTTGCTGAGTTATAAGACACATGATTTTAAACCAGTCTTCTTTCAATATTTGAATTGTTGTCACTCTAGAAAGTTCTGTTACGTTTCTTTCTGGTGAGTACTCTCCATTCTCAGAGAGAATTGTTTTGATGTTTTCCACCATAAATGTGTTTACCAATGCATACCTGGGTTATAAAAGGGAAATGGAGTTCTGAGTTATATGACTTGTTTATTTTGGATGTGCTTGTTGATTTCCTCAAACTTCTTGATTACCTTAAATGTGATGTTTCCTTCCTTCCTTCCTTCCTTTCTTTCTTTCTCTTTCTTTCCTTCTCTTTCTTTCTTTTTTCTCTCTTTCTTTCTTCCTCCTCCTCCTCCCCCTCCTCTTCCCCCTCTCCCTCCTCCTCTTCTTCTTCCTCCTCCTCCTCCTCCTCCTCCTCCTCCTCCTCCTCCTCCTCCTCCTCCTCCTCCTCCTCCTCCTCCTCCTCCTCCTCCTCCTCCTCCTCCTCCTCCTCCTCCTCCTCCTCCTCCTCCTCCTCCTTCTTTTTCTTCTCCTTCTTCTTTTTTCTTGCAGACCTGGGGCTTAAACTCTGGACCTGGGCACTGTTGCTGAGCTTCTTTTGCTCAAGGTTAGTACTCTACCACTTGAGCCACCAGTGCCACTTCTGGCTTTTTCTGTATATGTAATGCTGAGGAATAGATTCCAGGGCTTCATGCATGCTAGGCAAGCCACATTCCTAGCCCAAATGTGATATTTTCTTCTTGGCATGCTTTGGAGATTTGTTTTCTCTCCTGCAATCTTTTTTATTTTCCCCTCAGTTTACTTCCAAATTTTCTATTCTCATTCTGTTTTGTAAAGCATTTTATTTTGTCCTATGAAATTAAATGTCTATTTTTCTAGTAAGATCTAAGTTTAAGCATATCCTCTAGGACAAGAATATTTGTGTAAAAATCTTTTCTCCTGAGGGGTAACGTTGACCAAGAAGCATTATACTCATAACCTGATTTATGGAATTGTAACCTCTTTGTAAAATAACATAATAATAATAATAATAATAATAATAGCGATAATAATAGTCTTTTCTGCTTTCACCAAGTCTATCCTTGTATTTACATGGAAGATTCTAGCTAACCAAATGTCAGATGTCTCATGTTCAGATTTTAAGGTAACTTGTAGAAATTTCTTTAGTTGTCATTGTTTCTTGCAATGCACATTGTGTTTCAGAAATAATTCTTTTTATGCTATCTGTTGAGGAAATTATTACCAAATGTTTTGAGTTCCTGTATGCTAAAATATTCTTATTTTATTTTTACATTCATAATTTGATTTTTACTGGAATTCAAGGATCAAAATAACTTTCTCTTGAAACATTAAAGATAATTTTTATCTTGTGATCTCCAGTGTTTCTTATTAGAAAATTGATGCCACTAAAAGTCATTTAAATCCCTATGATTTTGTCTTTTAGGAATTTCTTTCAGTTCTGGGGAGTGGGACTCAGAAGAAAGAGAAATTTGGGGGAGGAGAAAAGTGTATTTTTCACATTTTCAAATGAAGATATGACCCATTTACATACACACACACATACTCAAACCTTTCGGATAAGAGCTATAACTCAGTATTTCTAGTTATAAGTTACAAATGTGTAAGTATAAGCTATAAGTGTGGTTATAAATATAACTACGTGGGCTATTTACTCTTAGTGTTGGGAAATTGAGCCATTTACAAGGTCAATGATCTAATGTCAATGTCAAAAACATTTGCAGTGCTTAAGAACTGTGTCTGAGCTGGGAGCCACTGGGTCATGCCTGTAATCCTAGCTACTCAGGAGGCTAACTAAGATCTGAGGTTTAAAGCTAGCCCAAGCAGGAAAGTCTGTGAGACACTTATCTCCAATAAACCACTCAGAAAACCGGAAGTGGCGCAGTGGCTCAGTAGAGTGCTAGTCTTGAGCTGAAGAGCTGAGGGATAGCGTTCAGACCCAGAGTTCAAGCCCCATGACCAACAACAACAACAAAAAAAACCCAACCAACCAAACAAAAAAACTGTGTCTGATACATATGTTCCTGTTTTGATCTTACAACAAATGTTGTTGTAAGAAACTTTGACCACTGTGTTGTCATTGAGTAAACTGATACTCAGAAGGGATTTGAACAACATCCTTTTATAGGAAGCAGTGGATGGACACTGGTCTTAGATGATACATCAAATGTATAATTTGCTATGGGAACTGCATACACATGTTCTAGTCCTGAAGCTACTGATCTGGAGTGAATAGTTGGTAGTTGCTGTTTGTTTTAAAAGTTAAAAGGCCAACCTTCTTCAATCTGAGAATAAGAATCAAAGAGAAATTAGAGCATGGAAATGAATAAAATCATAAAAGGCAAGTTTAGATTATTGCTCTTAGTAGTTTTTAGGACATACTTAGATTATGTACTTTACGATTAAATATCTTCAATTTTTTGTTGTAATTGAATGGAAATGTTTTTAACTTTAAATTTCCTGTGGAAAATGGTTTGATTTGTTTATTGGGGTACTAACCAGCAGTACCCTTAACCACCAGTCCTTGGTGTCAAGGGAAAATATTACACAAAGGAGTAGAAATACTTTCCATGATCCTCAGACTTAATCAGGTAGTGTTTTACTGTTTTAGAAATGGCATAACAAATGTATTGGAGACATTTTTAGTTTTAATGCTTTATCAAAAGTTGAAGGACTTTGTGGTCCTCAGTGAACTATATAACTGTGCATAAGGCTTGGAGAGAAAAATTGGGAAAGAGTGAGAGGAGAGTGCATTTCCTTTTGAAATGTAACTGATGTAACTATAACCCCTCTGTGTATCTCCTTTGCAATAAGAAAATCCATTCAAAAGAAGTTGAGGGACTTGTAAAGAATTTGAACTGGCATAATCATTTTGTTCATATATATTTTTCTTTACATATGCTTAAAATACCAACATTTATGTGTGTTCTTCCAACAAAAAGTTTACTCTAATCATACTTGAGTTAGGCTGAGTCCAATGATTCATTTTAAATTCATTATAAATTACAAATTGCCTAACACTTTTCAGTCTGTGCTTGTTTAGTCTATATTTTCACTAATTCATTCAGCAAAAATTTAATACCCAATAAATGATGATAACATGCTTAGAGTAGAGAGACAAAGAAGTAAACAAAATAGATGTCTTCATTTTAGCATTTTGTATTTCTGTGGAGAGAAGGGCTTCATATGTAGCAATTATAAACACAGACTTTTTAGCTAAAATACATGTCAGATGAGTAAATAGCATACCATGTAAATTATGTTAATTTTTTTCTGCCCTTTGTCTGACATTTAAATGTAACTGAAATTCTTGTACGATATACAACTGCAAGTGGTATAACATTGCTGAGCCCAGAGAATGATAGGAATACTAAGTTCCCTATTTATCAGGAGTTTTAGGTTTTCCAAACATTTCAGAAGAGAATGTCTCATTTCTGCAAGTGGCTCAAGTCGGTAATCTATAAAATCATTTGATAAGTCCTTGAGCCACTGATTCATTCTTACCACAGTGATGTTCTGCTCAAGCACCTGGAGCCAAGCAACCATGGACTGAACCCTCTGAAACCATAAGCCTAAAGCAAGTAATTTCTCTCTTTAAATTTCTGTCAGGTGTCTGATCATGGGTGATGTGGCTGATGAAAAAGGAACCACTCTCTGAACTTACAACTTAAACATCCAGGGAAATTCTACAGCCATACGGAGGTTACTTTGCAAGAACAGTGACAGTTATTTTTATTGATGACACCTATTACAATGTCTACAATGTGGTGTCTCATGTGGCCGGACCAAACCCCATCTAGAAGCCTTGCCCAACCAGGAATTCAAGCCACTCACCCCATTTCTCAATGGTGCCCAGTCAGCAGACATTGACTGCGACCCTATAAAAACTTCAAAAGCATTTTCCACAGGAAAGGAAAAGCTATCTTAACATTTATAAAGAAC
Source organism: Dipodomys merriami (assembly GCF_024711535.1). NCBI lineage: Eukaryota > Metazoa > Chordata > Mammalia > Rodentia > Heteromyidae > Dipodomys > Dipodomys merriami. Next base: position 80,493,838 of record NW_027203381.1, read on the forward strand.
TCCAATTAGACAAAGTGATTTTGACCAATAACAAAGGTGTAAGCATCATACTTCCTGATTTCAAAATATATTGCAAATGTGTAATAATCAAAATGCATAATAGGCAAAATGCAGACATCTGCATCAATGGAACATAATAATAAAGAGCTCAGAAATAAAACCATGCTATTAGGATGGATGTATTTTTTGACAACAATGCCAAGAACTCACAGGGAGACATGAATAGTTTTAGTAAATAGTGTTGAAAAACTGGTTATTGACATTCAAAGAAAGAAGTTGGGTTTTCTACTTTCAAAATACACAAAATTCAACCCAAAATAGATAAAAGGTTTGTATGTAAGATCTCAAACGATGGACACTCCTAAAGGAAACAGGGAAATTTTTTATAACATGGATCTGGGTAATTATTTCTTACATGACATATCAAAAGCATAGAACACAAACAAAAAATAGATATATAGTAAGCTAATAAACCTAATAAATTTACAAAGGTTTGTGCTGTGAAGAGAATAATCCACAAATTAGAGCAAATATTTTCAAACCCTGTGTTTGACAAAGAATTACAATAAATAATGCATAACAAGCATCTGAAACTCGACAGCAAAAAATAATCTTTTTAAAAATAGGCACATGACTTCAAGGGTTTGTTCTCTAAAGAAGAGAGATAACTGACCAGCAGGTGTATGAGAAGACACTTAACATTGCTAGATCATCAGGTAAATGCATTAAAACCACAATGATTATCTCACAATTGTTAATGGATGAAAAAAGGGTAACAAATGCTACTGAGGGTATGAGAAATGAGGACATTGTGCACTGTTGGTGAGCATTTAAAATAGCATGACTCTTGTGAAACATTAAAAATAGAGAACCTGACCTGATACAGAGATGAGGATGATCATTGTTTAATATCAGCCCAGGGAAAATTTAGTGATCCCCTATCTCAAATAATAAGCTATAGGTGAAGGTGTTCAAATATGATCCCAGTTGTAGGAGTCATAGGTAGAAAGAGTGTGATCTAGACTAGCCTAGGGCAAAATACAAGACCCTATCTTAAAAAAAATTAAACTTGGAAAGAACTGGAGATGTGGCTCAAATGGTTAGAGCTTCGACCTAACAAACATGGAAGCCTTTTGTTCAAACCCAAGTACCAGTACACACACAAAAACAGTATGGTTTCATTAGTAATTATATATCAGTATGAGTTTACTAAGTATTACAAATGTGTGAAAATATTGTAATGTGTCTCTAGAGAAAACTGATGTAGTAGACATGGAAACACTATTATCTTTTCAGTTTATGTGTAAATCTACAACTGTTCTAAAGATATCTTTTAAATATACATAATCCTGCAGTACTGTGTGTGGTCGTCATTAGATCAACCCTTTATGTAGTTAATATTTGAATGTTGTTTTTATAATTATTCTGTATTGTATATGTTTTTTGAACTAATTGCTAGGGGTTGGGAATTTAGCTCAGTGGAAGAGCAAAGGTCCCGAGTTCGTTCCTCAGCTATGAAAAGAAAGTATTTGGTAATAGCTTATGCTGAATTAAATGTCTTTAATACTTCTAGTTCTATAAGCAAATATGAGCTTGTCTCAAGGTTGAGGAAAAGAAGTCAGTAGAAGTCAGTGAATGATCTAAATCCAGGGAATATAGCTAGATGGAGACCAGGAATGGTTCACAAGAGTGAGAAGAGCCTCTGAAACAGGAGGAAAGGAAGAGAGGATTGAAGAAAAATAAAGAGCAGAAAGTCTTGAAGTAGCCCTGAAAGCTTTAGCTATGGTATTTTCCTTTTGTATTCAGATATTAACTGTGCTTCCTTTCATTCCTCTGTGAGAATAATGAGGCTCGAAGAGACTACCACTGCTTTCCAAGGTACCAGCATTAGATCTGAAGCTCTGAGTTTGTCATACTTGGAAGTCTGCATCTTTGGGAGTAGTAGGAGACAGCACTTCAGACAGGGAGGCACAGTTCTCTGGGCGAGCACTCTCCATATCAAACAACATATCTCAAACAACAGCTGACAAACTATCCAAACCTGCTTCCAGAAATAACTGGAAGAGATGTGGACCAGAAGTGAGGTGAGAGGAATAGAATTTCTCAGTCAGGCAAGAGGAGATGACCAATGAGGGGAAAATCAAATTAAGGACGTAAATCTTACCTTTATTTTACTCATGAGTTCATCGGATTAGAAGATAGGTGGACAACAAGAATTTCAGCAAGTTATTTTTTATCTGTTTATTACTAGAACAGAAATCACCTTTAGTGACTTAAAAATGATTATGAGTAATTTCAGTCTTTGATACCCAAAATTTAAAACTGGAATACAGGTCTCATGTGAGCACAGTTGGTCTCTAGGAAGAGATACTTGCTTGGCTGGGAGCTGGGGATATAGACACTCTGAATGGGGGATTTGTGTACCACCGAATGTGTGAGACAGTATCAATATGTTCCATGTATAACCCTATGCATTGCTTCCTGTCTAAGGTATGACATGTATTTGCCTTTAGTCTCTTCCTAAATTGCAATGCTCACTCATTCCTCCTGGTGTCATCGTCCTGTCACAGAATGTCTAAATAGCAAGTTCAGGTGCATAAAACTCTAGATTCCACTAAGCTTTGGTGTCTGAAGCTTTTGCTCTGAGCTGCTTCGCATGAAATGACAAGTGTGGATTTTTGTATATATATAATTTTTGCATTTTATGAATAGGACTTCTAGTTTACTTCTATTTTTGGTTAGTAGACGAAGTCCTTGTAAGAGCGTATTCTGTGTATATATATCACTCTCCAGAATGCATTTGTGTTGAGATTCACAGATCCAATGCTGAACCTCAATAGCTTCCCTAAGATAGCTGATAAAAATTTCAAGCTTAATGCACATAAGCCCAAACTTCTTCATTTCCTTCCTGTTCTAATATTGCTTCTGCTGTTTCCTATGTAAATGACAGCATTCACTTATGTGAAGTGGGGGGAGGGCAGCTACTGCTTCCCTTTTACTCTTTCTGCACCTTCAGTTCAGCAGCTTGTCTCTTCTAAAAAGTACCTTTCTATGTACTGCTCTCTCCCCATCTTCTCCAGCTATCCCCCACCTCCAGGCCATTGTAATTTCTTCCAGCAGTGTAGCAGATCCTTGCTCTCTTCCTTCCCTAATTGACCACCATAGACATATTCTTCACTAAGCAGCCAGGAAAATTGTACAATACTTCCCTATTTAAAAATCTCCCCAGTAATATTTTTGGAAAATAATAAATAACTAATTCCTCAGATTCCATGACTGGTTAGAGATTTGTTATTGATATTCTATTACTGGAATTCTGTGTCTACTCTGAATCAAATTGTGACTGGTCCAAATTGTGTTTGCATAAATTTGAATTAGGATTTGGTCATAAGTACACTCCCTAAAACAGATATGAAATTAATTTCATGCTACACCTGGAGACAGAAATATAGAGAAAAGGCGATCCCCCAAAACAAAATCCGGATACTTTGTCTCCAAGATGGATCTTAATTCCCATTAGCAGAATGAGCAAATGTCCTTAATATATTCTGATAGTCAACACAGTCTCCATCACACATTTGAAACTCACTCCAGGGCTTTGTAGAAGGAGGCATTAATCCCCAGCAATCAAACTAATGTTTGGGAAGACAGTGATAGACTGCCCATTAGCAAAGAGCCAGTAACATTAAGTATCCATTAAGAAGTAAACATTTTTTCCCATGTAAACCATATATAAAAATAAGAAGTTCATCAACTATCAAGTATTAATCTGTCACTGTTCCTCCACTTAAGAGAGCTAGTTCCTAGCTAAAAACAATAGGACTTATTTATTTAATTTGATAATTGCCAACATAGTTAACAATAGTATATTATATACTTGGAATTTGCTAGTAGAGTAGATCACTATGTACACAAAATAGGTAATTAAGTAGGATGAGAATGCTATGTGTCATTGTAATAATGAGATGTACAAAACACTATGTTGAAAATGAACTTTACAACTTCAGCGGGGAGTGGGGGGGTAGTTGTGGAGGTGGGAGGGAAGGGATGATAGGGGAAAACAAAGGAGGAGGCAACAATGCTCAATAGGAAATGTGCTCATTACCTTGCTCATGTAACTGTAACCCCTCTGTGCAGCATTTTTACAATAAAAATGTACAAAAAAAGAATTATGTGTTAAGCAATGTATGGCTTTCATTTGACAATATGCATTGTATCAAAGCCTAGTGCTTTAAATATAAACTATTTATGTATTTATTTATTTAGTGCTGATGATCAAACTCATGTGCTTGTGCATACCAGGCAAGCAGTGTAATACCGAGCTACAAACACATCACAGAGTTTCACTCATCTATTATATCTCAATAAAACTGGAAAAACCTGTAGTATTCTGAAAGCCTTCTTTCTTCTACTAGATACTCTGTTAAATGTTAGGATATAAGAAAGACAATTCAGTAATACCTTTCTTTATAGGCCATTATAGTAGGGAAGACATTAGATAATTATACAATAGTTATGATTACTATGACTATGATAACTATGATTCTAAGCATCACACAGAAGAAAGACATTGTATGAAATGAGAACTAGCTAGTATGGGGACCTAACTGAGTCTGGAGTTGGGGAGGTTTGCTGGAGAAGATGATACTTATGCTGAGATCAGGACCAGTCACCTGATTATTAGTATACTATCATTAGTAGTAGTTTAAACAGGAAAGAGAAACCACACATTAACTTAAACAAGAGTTTCATATAAAGATGATTGTTGAGCCAGGTGCCATAGCTCACACCTGTAATCCTAGCTACTTAGGAGGCTGAGATCTGAAGATTGAGGTCAAAGCCAGCCTGGGCAGGAAAGTACAAGAAGCTCTTTTCTCCAGTGAATCACCTAAAAACCAGAATTGGCACTGTGGCTCAAGTGGTAGAGCGCTCACCTTGAGCTGAAGAGCTGAGGGGCAGTGCCCAGGTCCAGTGTTCAAGCCCCATGACCAACAGAAAAAAAAAGAATATGGGAGATACAGGAGATGGACTATGAACATGAGAAGAGAATTTCTACAGATCCTTTATGGTTGCAATAGCCTAACAAGGAAAAGACAACCATGCAAGGAAGGTTCAACCCTCACTGAAGAAGGTGGCTGGAGAAATTGTGGTTATAGCCCACTGGAGCATAGAGATGTTTTCTGGCTGCCAAGATCAGACTTGTTCCAACTAAGTTAGTTCCAACTAAGATCTGCCTTCTAAAGATGTGAGCTCAAATTGGTACTAGGCCATACAGTGACAGCTGGGGTATGGTTGGAATGAAGGATTCCCCTTTCAAGGTTCCCACAGCCTTCCTGTGGATGGCTCAGGCCTTAGTCACTGAGCTAGTTTATACTGAGTGGAGTCTAGGAAAGATTAATGAGATCAAGAAGGAACCAGGACCACATGATCTGCTGATTTATTCAAGAATCAAAAAAATTTACATAATTATCAAAAGCTAGAGAAAGTTGTACAATGTAGGCAGCTAGCACCATGAAAAACATTCAGGCTAAGCAATTGTAGGAAAACAATCATGCTATCCTTGAGCCTGGAAACTGAGCCACTAAAAGTAGAAAGGAATACTCCCTTCTCACTCACTGTCTCTCATCTGATTGCCCTCTACTGACATGAACTAATATCATGGTAGTTGTTAGAATATATTTAAAGGAGCCAAATCCATTCTCAGATATGGCAACTAAGATAAATTTGGAGCTTAAAGGTAATAAATTAATAATTGAGATAGGGGTAAGAATGTCTCAGACAGAAAGGAAAAACATATAGGAAGATCTTTGACAAGAAAGCACTAAGTGCATTCAGAGTTGAATAAAGGCCAGTATAGTCTGGGGAGTCCCAATTAGAAGAAATGAAATTGAAGAAGTTGATGGGAAGATGAAATTGGGAGAAGTCAAAAGAACAACTGAAGTCAAAATGGAATTAAGTTGTCTCCATAAATGCATATGCTCATGATAATGTGAGATGAGCAACTCAAATATGGACCAGTCTACTCTGTTTTGCACAAGTGCCTTATTGTGTTTTCAAGGTAACTATGGTTCCATTTTTCTGCATGACAGCTTCCAGGAGCTTCTAGAAGTTCTGTGCTTCCACCATTCTTTAGCTCAAAATTATCTTCTGAGCATTGCCTCCTGTATTCTTGGTCAATATTGCCACTCCCGAAGGTACCTAGAAACTCTTAATTGCTCTGGGTGTGGATCACTGGGATTATGACTGGTCTTATTTTCAGCCATTGTGTAAATTCTTTAGTAGCTCTTCTTGGTCTTTTCTCTTTAATTGTCATAGGATGGAGACATGTAAAGGAAAGAAGAGAGGTTTAGGAAATCATGTGTTTGAGAGAGGCTGACAGCACTTGCAGTAAGAGTGGACAGAAGAAGGACACCAGGAAGGGGAGAGGAGAGGATATTTTCCCCTCCCCTTTCCGTTCCTGTAATCCATCTTTCTCTTTTCCCTGTAGTTTTCTCTTTGACACTTCTGGTATTCATGTAAATGTTGTGTATTTGGATCATTGATTCTAAATTTCCTTTTTACTACTTCCTCTGACTTTTGAATCTAATAACAATGGGCTTCTTTCAGGAATTGAACAAAACTATGTTTTGAGAAATTTCTCTTAAAATGGACTCAGGGGTCAATGTGAGAGCCAAAATTCAGTAGGAAGTTAAAATTTACTGCTAATATAAATAGCATCATTTATTAACATGGTTTCCCAGAGTTCTTTGTGATATTTTTCTCTAGAAAAAGAACTGAATGGATTTAATGAATGAAACCTATGGTTATAATGAAACATAGAGATTACACAATGCTGCTTTGATATAAAACAGGCTTTGGGGCAAGATCTAAGGAAAGTAAAAAATCAAAAACCATATAGAAAATATAAAATAGGAAAATAGAAAAAGTATACTTCTGTAACAGAGTCCAAGAACAAGAAAGCAGAACAGGGAGAAAGAGGCAAGTCTTATACTAAACATCTTTTCTAAGCATATGTGAATTCTAGAAATAGCACTTGGCACAAGAACGGGTTGTGTTCCAAAGCATCTATTTGTGTGTTTTTGTTTAGTTCAAAGAACAATATTAGTTAAGGACATTAATGTCCTCAACCATCTGAGAAACCTATTCAGTGTGCCTGGAATTCTTGTAACAGCAGTAAATCACGAGCCAATACAATTATGGCGCTAGATTAAAATGATGTCTGATTCTATGGGTATATTTCTGATTCAGGACAGCTGGTTGTTGCCAGAGTGATAATGGCACAGGTAACAGGTAACCCTACACATCAGACTGAAAAGAGCTCAGAATGCTCATGTGCTTGTGAAGCCCCCAGGAAGCTAAGAACTAGGGCTCAGAAGGTTAGTGACAGTGGAATCAGAATGGGACTCAATTCTTTGTGGCAGCTGAGTTGGTTCTCAGAATGTGAGCATGCGCATAGACAGCTTGGGTTTTGAACCTGTACTATTGTAATGGTTCCAGTGCCTGAGGCTTGGGTAGGCTCGAGCCAACACAGTGAGGGTGCAGAACCTATGTCTTGAGTGTGACCACTGTGACTACTGTGACTGTGGTTCAGGGGATCAGGGCAAGTTCAGGATTCAGCTCTGATCTCAAGCAATACAAAGGATTTTCAGTGCTTCCCTATCCCTGAGTTTCCCAGACAAATAGGATGCTGACTATCTCACTGATAAATATGTTAGTGTCCTCTGTGAAGCAGACCACTAATAACCACAGTCATTGCCACACATGACTGGTGCTCATACCCTCCACTTATTTCTGTCCCTAGTTGTGACCTAGCAATTTAGGTAAACTCAGCTCATTAGCAATCCTTTCTGTGAAGCTTGTGTTCTTTCTCATTCTCTCTGCCTCCCTTTCCCTCTTCTCCTTCCTTGCACCTTTCCATCACCCTTCCTTCTCTCTCTCTCCTTTACTGAGCATTAAGGAGTCATTATCCTCGCTCAGGGCTATGTTGATTATCTGTCTGTATCAGTTTCTTTCTGGAAAGTTAAGGCTGCTTCTTCCTACTCTGCCATCTGGGTGACTCCACAATTAATAAGTCATTCATCAATTCCATTCTTTTATTACATTTAATTTTTCATTTTTATTACATTTAATTTCTTTTAGTTAATTTCATTCTTTCATTATATTACTTTTTTTAAAGTACTTTAAAACCCCAAGGGCAAGAGATTGAGAATAATTGCTTGCTTTGCCTCAGTGTTCAGTGTGTACAACCTTCACTAAGTCTGCCTCAAGGAAGAGGAAAGGCAGGGATCTAATGACTCAACAGGCTGTTGGCGAAGCTAATCTCATTACAATTTCCTGATGTGTTTCATGTGCATTTCCCAACTAAGCAACATTTGTAATAATAATATGATTCAGAATATGTCACACCAATACAGGAAAGTCAATCCAAAAACTCACTGATCTGCTATGTGTATGATTTGTCCCCTCTGACACTCATTTGAAAATCTGATTGTCATTGTGATAGTTCCTTAACAAGTGTTAAAATAAGTGTTTGCTTTCTCATGCAAGCTGGTTCATTCTCATGGGACTGGGTTAGTCACTGCCACTTTGAGGGTGACTAAGGCTGCCTTTAGCTTTCCTTCCTGAGTGTGCTCTTGGACTTCACAGCTTTCATAACTGTGAGACAACATAAACTCTCCATAGTAAATTATCCAGCCTCAAGCACTTTGTTATAGCCACAGACAACAGATGAAGGCATTTTACCTAAGAGATGCAATAAAGAACCACCATTTGTTTAACATGCTGAGCAATTGGGTGAGTGATTGGCCAGAACAAAAAAGCAGGTTTAAAAGTAAATGTTCTCTCTTGGGTAAGAAAACAATCATTCTATGGACTGATGGTTAGTACATGGCAATATTTTATTATGAATGCATGATTTAAGTAAAATAAATTGTTATTGCAGAGTTTAAAATAAAGGGAAATACATGAGTAAGGTGAAATCAGTTTTTGTTCGTTTGGTTTTCTCTTTGTGTCCTTGCAACCTTGTGCTAGTTAGTATTTGGCAGGTTGACCTTTAAGTCAGAGAATGTTCTGAGAATTTTCCTCCAGCCTCTGCTTGATTTTATTGTTTTTCCAAAACAAAAATTGTATTGTACATGATATTGCAGTTTCTGTGTCTTTAGCACACTCTATTCAACTACAACAAAATTAACAACAATGAAGAATAAACCTTTGACTATAAATAAGAACCTCAAAGGTAACTAAAAAAGTTCCACAACTAAAAGATTTAGATTGTATTAATGGAATTTTAAAGGAGAGCAGTATTATGAAACTCAGTTCATTGGTAAAGACATACATAGACTGAAAGTAAATAGAAGGAACAGATATGGTCTGGAAACACAAGCCAAAACTCAATCAGGAATAGCTGTCATTATATCAGACAAAACAAAATTCAAATACTATTAAAAGAGACAAGTTACTATGTAGTGATAATAGGATCCACCTGACAAATGGAAATAGCATTGTTAAACATATGGACATAGATGTATATATTTTATTATACTGAATATATTTATTATACTGAATATATTTATATTGCATATATATTTATATCACATATATAAATGTATACACACATATCACGTGCACAAAGAAAGGACAGGTTTCCTGTACTGTTGGTGGGAGGTAAGTTAGCAGAATAGTATAGTTAACAATATAAGCTTCCCCCCAAGTTAGAAACAGGACTACCATATGATCCAGCCAGTGGACATATATCCAAGGAAAATGAAATTAGTTTGTGGAAGAGACATCTGCACTTGCCTTTTTATTTCAGCACTATTCATAATCTCTAAGACATAAAATCAACTGAGATACCTGCTAATGTATAAAGATTCTTTATGGAATATTATCCAGCCATAAAAAAGCAATGAAATTTTGTCATTGGCAGCCACATAGATATAAATAGATGACATTAAATGAAATAAGCCAAGCAGGGAAAGACAAATAACAGAGGTTTGCATCTGAAAGCTTAAAAAATGTTGATTTCATTGAAATAGTAAGATATGATTTAATAAGGATAGGAAAGGGAAGGGGGATAGAAGGATGAGTAATTTATATCAAAACATAGGTAGGAAATAGGAACAGAAGGAGTCAGAGAGAGGACAGAACACTGAGAGATAGAACAGATCCAAGAATTTACACACATTTATTATACTCATACTCATTTAGATACACATGTATGTGTATATACATATGTGTATATACAGCATAGTGAAATCCACCACTGATTGAAAAAGGTGGGAGAAGGGAGGAGAGAAAGGGGGAACATATATTGTGGAGAGCATGAATATGTCCAAACATCAATGTAAATATAATGAATGGGAATATCACAATGAAACCTTCTTATAGTACAAATATACACCAATTTAAAGTACTTTTAAAAAGACAGTAGATTCTCATGTTTTGTTATAAATTATGGTGACTAGTTTCCAACAGTTTATTATTTCTATATTTGTATATTTTATTTATTTGTATTTATTTTTAGTTATATATTCTTTTTTTCGTGTATGTATGTGTGTGTATGATACTGAAATTTGAAATCAAAGCTCATGCTTGCTAAACAAAGCTTCATGCTTGCTAAACAAATCCAAGTCACACTCCCAGCTTTAGTTTGTAGTTTACTTTTAGATGAGTTTTTTTCAGATACATTCTTACATTAACTTTGCTTTGAACTTGTGATCCTCTTGTCCCTCTTCCTGAGTAGTTCTGATAACAGGATTATATCACCATAGTAATATTTTAAAAATGCAATTTCAACTTTTCTTCTGAATCAAGGGCTCTATGTGAGATAACAATAAATGTTTACTTGAAGGAGAGGTGGCATAAGTTAGTTGAGTTATTATAGAATTAAGATTCCTTTGCCATTCTAACTTTATAGTTTGAGACTTCTCTGAAGGGCTAGAAGAGTTGAGTCTGGTGGCTCCAAAAGCAAAGATACACTACAAAGAAAGAAGGGATACAACTATCCTTATCTGATTATTACACATTATGTACATATACAGAATTATCATATCGTACTTCATACATATCAACTATAATAAATAAGTGAATATCTAAATCTTCTCAGGAATGTAACCTTTCCTCTTCCTTCTCAATGCAGACATCATATTTAATTGGAAAATTTTCTCCTTGGATGCATTGTGCCTGCTCACTGATCCTTGAGTTGGTCTGCTCTCACATTGCTATCTCAGGTCTTCAGTCAAGAATGGCATGGCAGGCCAGAAGCATGGCTGCCTAGTCAGGCCCTTCTCTGTTCCCAAAGAGTGTTGCCAAGATGGAATTTACCTTGGCATTTGCGTGTGCTCATCGATCATGCACTGTTTGGGCCTATCCGCGCTTCTTTTAGCCTCTCCCCATCTCCCCTGTCTCTGCCCTTTCCTCAATGCACCAATACCATTGCCCTTACCAGTATTTACTACTTTTTGTTCTTTGATAATATTTATCCTAACAGTGGCAAAATGGAATCACCTTAGAGTTTTGATTTGCATTTCCTTGATAGGTAAAGATATTAAGCATTTTCTCATATATTAATAGGCTATTTATATTTCTTCATTTGGTGTTTTTTCTGATACCTAACTGGATTACATAGTTTTTGATATGTTTTTGAGTTCTTTGTCTATTCTAGATATCAATTCTGTCAGTTAAATAACTGGCAAAACTTTATATACAAGTCAGCTTTGGTGCAGGACCACCCCCGTCCCACCACATCAGTCTTCTGAGTAGCTATGATTCAAACCATAAGCCATGTGCTCAGCTGTAATATTTTTCGATGTAAAGTATTAATATGTAGGATTATCAGAGTAACTATGATGTAACATATGTATGCTACTTCCACTTTTATCTAGAATTATAACTGTATTTTCTTAAGTTTGAAAGAATATTCAATTTCAGGCTCTTCTCCAAACCAGGGCTTCTTTCTGTGTAAGACAAAAATAATTCTTACTTGAGTCTGGAAGGCTAATCAATTGGTTATTATAAAGAATATATTTTGACTCTGAGTTCATTGCTTATGGTTCATCTTGCTGTGATGGATGTCTGCTAAGGCAACAAAATAGGACCAATTTCAAAACAGGTATTAGGTTGGGTCTATTATTTTGTTATTAAGTAAAGCCAGGTTAAACCTTCTCTTTGAATCATGCTTCATGATCCTAAGCTTTGATCATCTCTTTTACTTAAACACATATCATGGTACTCCAAAGTGCCCAGAGAGTTTATACACATTTATTTATCTTATTCATGGCATGGAGATCCAGTGTGCCCCCATTTTGAGGCTGGACTTGGCTCAACTTCTTCCCCATATTCATTCTTCTGAATGAAACACTATGGCCTGAAGTGAAAGCCATTTCCAAAGAAATTCTCCTCTTCCTGCCTCTGCCCATGGTTGATAGCCATGACCCTGGCCTTGATCTTGTGCAAGTGGTACTTTCGGTTGTTCCTGTTCTCCTTGAGCACTCATGATCATCTGGGAAATCTCTCCATGGAGTTCCTGCGATTCTAAGGTGGCCTGGACCATTGCTATCACTGCTTCTCCAAACATGTTGTTTCAATTCCTTTAAATGTTTAGCCATGATGCTTAGATTTCCTGGAAGGAGCCTTCATGACTGTCCCGTGGAACTAGAGTGTTATCATTGGTATAGCAAGACACTTGGGAGAAAATCCAAACAAAAATCTTATCCTGCCCTGGGAAAGTACTCAGGAGGTAACACAGTTCCCAAATGGCCTGAACTCCCAGCTTGTTTACATGCCCATGGAAACTAAAAAGTATTCCTTAGTTCTATCTTCTTAGGTTTCCTCCTCCTACACTGTGTTTTAAATTCTTTGATGCATATTTTTATTTATTGGAAAAATTTGTCATTGCTTAGTAGCAATGGTTAGTAGCTTCACTATTCATAACATAGACACATCAGCAAGACAACACAGCCATAAATATATGTAATGAAGGCAACTAAGAGACTTGAAAAAAAATTCCTCAAATTATAGACCAGAAGTTCAGGTTGAACATATTTGTAAATGCCAGCTCATTAAAAAATAAATAAATAGAAAGAGAATCTATGATATCACAGTGAAAGCCATATAGACATAATTTTCCCACAAAGCTCTATGCTTCTCTGCATAATGAAACAATGTTCTCCAAGTAATTCTTTCCCCTGAGTAATATGGGTTTATAACTGAATAAAGAGCTCATAATATATGTCATGAAAGAAGCATTTGTTGTTTACCTGGTTTCATGACATTGTCTCATGCTTGGATCCCATGAGATAAATTTCTTTTCTCAGGTGTGTGTGTGTGTGTGTGTGTGTGTGTGTGTGTGTGTGTGTGTGTGTGTGTGTGTGTGTGTGTGTGTGTGTGTGTGTGTGTGTGTGTGTGTGTGTGTGTGTGTGTACTGGTGTTTGAACTCAGAGGCTGGGCTCTATCCTTTAGGCTTTTCACTCAAGGCCAGTGCTCTAGCATTTTAACCACAGATCTACTTCTTGCCTTTTGCTGGCTCACTGGAGATAATCTCACTGACTTTTCTGGCTGGACTGGCTTTGAACCACAATCCTCAGACCTGAACATCTTTATATTACAGGTATGAGTTACCGGTGGCCAGCCTTTTATTTGGTTTTAATGAACTTGGGGACCAACAGGGTAAACTGTAGATCAAGAACCAGAAGAAAAGGGAAGACAACTAACATTATGATCTACTATAATTCTGAAAGCAAAGCAAAAAATTACTCACAGATAAGGACATGAGCATGAGAAATTGTAACCTATGTTCACATAGTACATTACAGATCTTGGGTTTAAACCCAGGCTTAATTTACTCAAAAATCTATCTTACAATTTCACTCCATGTGTCCATCCTGCAAGATATCTACCCCCTTTTGAGCCACAGAACTACTTCCAATACTATGGGACTTTAATTGTTGTTGTTGGTCATGGGGCTTGAAGTCAGGGCCTGAGCTTTTGCATTCAAGGTTAGCTAGTGCTCTACCACTTTGACCTATCCCTTTTTGTACTCAGCCTTTCTTTTGGACTTTAAACTCTAAATTCTCTTTCTAATCTGTATCATTTTTAAATGGCATATACTTAGGATGGATACCATAAACACTTTTTAAATACATTTAAAAGCCCTAACATCACTTCAAAATAGTGAAGGAATTTCAGCGTCTGAAAGTCCTTTTATACATTCTTTCCTCTTCTATTTCTTTTAACATCCTAATACAATGCATATTTTCATGATCAATTTGACTTTAAAACTGTGGGATACGAAGTGATAACTAACCTGTGGGAAATGCATGGTGCTGTTAATGACCTAACACAAACAAGGTCTCTAGGTCTAAGACCCCATTAGCTGTTCAGTGTTTTGTGAAGGAAACATCTGGGGCCTTGCTTACAGAGATCCAGCATCCAGGGGAAGGGCAGCAAAGTGTACACAATCTTTTTCAAGGATGCCAGCTGTGGTTTCCTTCCATTAACGTTTTCAATAGTTCTCCCCGTCACCCTGCACCCCCATTTCCTTCCTATTCTCTGGTGATGGTCTCCTCCTTTATTTTCAAAGTGACAGGTGTTTGAACTTTCTTGGTGTAAAGATAATCTGCTGTTCTCCCCTTCCTTCTTTATAGTCTTAGTCGATCGTGTCTCAAACAAAACCAAACATCTACAATGTGGGTGCAAGAATCTGCCACCTACTACTCCAGGCATTCTGCTGTCTGCCACTGTTACGAAAGTGGAGAAGGTTCTCTTTCTTCACTGACATGTGTGTTATGAGTATATCTCTACTAGGGTTAACTTTCTCCTCTAGTTTTCTTGCAGCGTTGTGCATGTCTAAATTCCTTCCCTTATTAGTCAATTTGAAACCTGTGGGGTTTGTTCTTGGCTGAGTTCTGAAAGCAATTGCTGTTAAGTCTGCTTGTAAAAGGAAACTTCAAAATGAAGGGATTGTAAGGCAGAATCTTAGAGAAGATGGAGTTGGGCAAGGAGTTGGAATAAAGAATCCCTTCAGAGGTTGGAGGGTGAATCTGAGGAGAAAACAAACTCCAAGGACCAAAGGGATGAGAAGGGCTAGTGTGGGAGTGGCAAGAAAGACAGTGCATGGGGAGAGGGAGGAGCAGGTGGTGAAAACACTGAGCTACTAGACTTCTTTGGTAAAGTTTGGAAGTGCAATCTTGTTCCAATTTCTTTACTGTTTTGTTGTTGTTGTTTTCTGGAGAATTTCAATTCCTAGAGGCCTAGAAGAGAAAGAGTACTCATGCATCTCAAGCCAGGCTGGGCACTCCACTGGGAACTCGGGGATGATGATCATAGGATCTGTTAGAAGGCATTTCGGGACATCTGAGCAGTAACTACCAAGGCTTATTTGTAAAAGACATATTTTTTTGTCTGCCATCAACTAATCTCCTGGTACTAGAGGAGACTTTCCTACTTTCTTTAACATTCTGTTTCCTGCAACGCAGTGCTGGAGTTTGGGCTTTCCATGGATTCTGAGGCTTCTTTTCCAACCATTTATTTCAACATTCCTTCTTTTCTGTGTTGAAAATTATGTTTTCTGTGGGCAAAAATGTTTTTTTTTTCTCCCTCTACATCCAAATACCTATTATTTCTTCTCCCCTCCCCCCACTTTGGTCTGTCTTGTTGGCTTAGCTAAGATTTCCTGTATGATGTTGAATAGGAGAGGTGAGTGGGGTCATCTTTCTTTTCTTCCTCTTCTTGGTGGGAAAGCTTCTAAATTCAGTGTAAGTTCCCATTTTACAATACAGTTTAAGTCCCTATGACTAAATAGAAAATAAAACTTTCAAAACTGTAAACAGGGAGAGATAATTCATGTACTACATTTTACTGCCAGGTAGTTCCCAGAAAGGATGAAAATCCTCTTCTACATTCTCATAAATTTGTCTTTGAGCCAGGCACCAGTGGCTCATGCCTCTAATCCTATCTACTCAGGAGGCTGAGATCTGAGGATCACCATTCAAAGCCAGCCCAGAAAGGAAAATCCAAGAGATTCTTATCTCCAATAAACCACTAGAAAACCAGAAGTGATGCTGTGGCTCAAGCAGTAGAGTGCTTGCCTTGAGCTGAAGAGTGCAAGGACAACGCCAAAGCCCAGACAGAGTTCAAGCCCCACAACAGACAAAAAAAAATTTGTCTTTGATTAGGAATATTTCAGGTCTGGGCATTTTAATCTCCCATGATAGACAATATTGTGCATCCTATGGCTACTCCAGGTTTTAGTTTAATAGCATCCAGATGCTGATCAAACCATAAAGAGCTTTGCCTTGACACACAATTCAGTCCCCATTCACTAATACCTGAGTTAAATGGAAAGAATAAATTCCTTAACATTTACTTTATGCTCCCCAATTCTGAAACCAATGTCAAAGTGGTCTCCAAAAATCTCTTCCATATGTTCTTCTTAAGGGCCTTGAATCTTAAGGTACATTCTAAAATGAGTATTTTAGACAATTTCATAAAGGCCTAGAAGCTCTTCTGCTGACTCCAGACAATACCATTTCTTTTTAAGTGTGTATATAAAACATTAACATGGATATAGAAGTAGGATTGATAAAAAAGATATAGTCAGAGAAGTGATGAAAGTTTGTTGTCTCTTTTCTCTGTCTTGTCCCCTACCCATAGCTTGTCTTTCTTCCTTTCTTTAATTACTTTTTCTTCTGTTGGTGGTCCTTTGAGCCCTATGATTGCTAAGCAGATGCTCTACCACTTGAACCACTCCCTAGCCCCACTTTTCTTTTTTGCTTTACTTATTTTTCAGATACTTTTTTTTAAATTTTTGTCCTAAGGTTGGCCTAGACTTTGATCCTGCAACTTTCACTTTCCATGTGGCTGACATTCCAAGTGCATGTCACAGTCTCCAGCTTATTTGTTGAGATGGTAAGGTTAGGATCTTGCTAACTTTTTGCTGTTCCACGTATATGGAGCTACTGGCTTGAGACCCCATTCTTGGTATCTTTTATTTTCTTATTGCTGTTCTTACTTATGCATATGGAATTCTTTATAGATAATCTTTGCTTTTATTTCTCACTGGGAATCACTCTGATGATATTCAAAAGTTTTCTTCCTTTTTATACCAGCACAATTGTCTTTCTGTGTGTACTGTACTTTATTTTGAATATTCAGGTGGTTTTCAACATTTAGTAATTTCAAACAATGTTGCAAATAATAGCACATGTGCATGCACACATGCACATATCCATCAATTTTTATTTTTGAGATGATTTTAGAGTTACTCAAGGATTGTCTTACCAACTTCATCCAGTTTCTTCTGGAAATAACATCTTACATAATTATGGAACATTTATCAACATGAAAAATTCACTTTGGCACAGCCATATAACTAAGCCACAGACTTCATTGGTAAAGTTTTATTTTTCCTTCTGGCTCCAACCCAAGATACTACATTGTATTTGGCTCAACTGTTTCCTTTGTCTCTGTTGACCTGTGACCATTTCTTTTCTTATTTTCTATTACCTCGACATTTCAAATTCTGGTCAGGTATTTTGAAGCATGTAACCTGATTTAGATTTGTCTGATGTTTTCTCCTGATTAGACTGGAACTACGTGTTTTAAGGAAAAAGACTAGAAAAGCGAAGAGCAAAGAATTATCTTATATAAGTGTGTGTGTGTGTGTGTGTGTGTGTGTGTGTGTGTGTGTGTGTGTGTAAATTATTTGCTCATGGACATATACCATTTCACCAGATTTCTTTGTTTTCTGTTCATCTTAAGGTTATTTTTTATATTTAGGACTTCAGCTCTTTTTTATTTTTAGAAATATTTTCTTTTAATTCTTCAGTTGTCTTTTGATTTTTTTCTTTGCCAAGTACAGGACTTTTTATTTGTCAAATTTATCAAGCTTTCCACTTACCAATTAAAAAGACTTCTAGATGCATGTGTATTATTTAGGTTTCTCCAGAGAAACAAGCCAATAGAAACAATAGCATCCCTCTTCTCTAAATGTGTGCTTTCATGTATGAATACATATGTGTATGTTTGTGTGTGAGAGAGACAGACACACACACAGACAGACAAACTTAGATCACATAGATATGTGGCTGGCAAATGTGAAGGCCATACTGCTAGTCAGGGATGGACTTGAGCAGGAGTTGATACTGTAATCTTGACACAGTGATTTCTATACCCTAGAAACTATCAAGTTGTTTCAGCTGATTGGAACTTTGGCTCAACTTTGCTATACAATCTGATAAAATACATTTATAAAAAACTTTAAACTAAAATGAAATAAAAAAATAGAATTAAGCATTTGCAGAACTTGAGTACCTCTAGGAAATCATACAGTCATTGAAACCAGTTTAGGATCCACCAGGTGAAACCACAATGCAAGATGAACTTGGAGGTACACATTTGCAATACCAGCACTAGAGTCTGAGACAGTAGAATCGTGAGTTCAAGGCCAATGTAGATTGTAAAAAAAATAAAATAAAATTTTAAAAATGTTTTAAAAATGGGCTGGGAAGGTGGCTCAGTGGTAGAGTGCTTGCCTTGCATGCCAGAGGCCCTGGGTTCGATTCCTCAGCACCACATAAGCAAAAAGAAAAAAGCCGGAAGTGGCACTGTGGCTCAAGTGGTAGAGCGCTAGCCTTGATCTGAAGAGCTGAGGGACAGCGCCCAGGCCCAGAGTTCAGGCCCCACGACCGGACCCCAAAAAAAAAAAGTTTTAAAAACCAATAAAAATGCCAATTGCCAATTAAACAAGCCCTTTTTGAGAAATTTTACTTTTGCCTGCTTTTTTCTTCACTGCCTCCAAATATGTCTTTTTTTTTTTTTTTAGAGTGGGGAGGCTTATTTACATATAAGGAAATAGATGTGCAGGGAAGTTTCAGAGCTACTGGGGCAAAAAAGAAACAAACAAGAATCCAAGGCTCTTCCTTACCAAACTGACACTTTACTCTTGTCTCTTATTCTGTAGAGTAGGCAAGATTAATGACACGTGACAGGAGCAAAAGGTCTATTCTGTGCCCTTGTGACATGAGCTCCAGAGAGATCTACGCCATCTTGTCTCTTAGCCCTGGTGGACAACAGCTATGCCCCTCTCCTGGGTGGAATCCAGCGGTCTGGTGTTTACCCAAAAGTTCCTCTGAAGTTGAGGTGCTGCAGAAGTCATTGAAGGAACATTCTTACACTTGCTACTTTTCATTTCTGCCTACCCAAGTGTTCACTGAAGAACAATCATGCAATGATACCGTTAAGAACATAGCAGTTGTAGGAATGGAGAGGACACAGACATATGTTTTGGGGCCAGAGGAAAACTGAATTGGGAGCCAGAATTGCCTGTAGTCTGGTGGAAAAAGGACCTGCTGTGGCCTGAGAGCACATGGTGCATAGGACTACCTGGCTCACAAATTTTCCATGCAACTGTGTTTCTAACTGATAAGCTTTGCATTTCCTTCCATTTAAACCACAGGTTCACAACTTCAATGGAGATTCTGTGGATGGGAGGAGACTATCCCGTTAAGAAATAAACATATTAGATTAGAAAAAGAGGAAGAGGAGACAGAAACAACTGTGCACTTTATCCTGAGCCAGAGAGCTGGCACCAGTGTTGGCAAAAGAAAACCCAAACAACAGCTCTGTTTGTTTCCAAAGCAACATTGACCAAGGCCTCTTGAGGGAAAAGAGGATATCTGGAATAAGCCAACTGGATTTCTTTTTACATTGTGTGTGTGTGTGTGTGTGTGTGTGTGTGTGTGTGTGTGTGTGTGTGTGTGTGTGTGTGTGTGTGTGTGTGTGTGTGTGATTCTTTTTATAGCTGTCTCTTGCGTATTTCTCCAGTTAGAGACTTTTGGCATCCTCTGGGCTTCCTGTGATCCTCCCCACTTCACAGCTGTAGAATCTATGTTCCCTAGACACCCCTAGCTGGCTCCTCTCTGCCCTTCAAGTTCAGCCTCACTCTTTCTCATTCTTTATTTTCAGCTTTTGATGTCACTTTCATCACAAAGATAATTTGGATTTGTCCCAGGCTGACATCAGTTGGATTTTTTTTCTCAAAGTCTCATAGAGGCTTTTGTGTGCAGAAAACAATACTTACTGTAACTTGTGTTCTCCTTGACATTCAGTGTGCTATATAGCTGTGCATAGAAGCCCTTGGCTTTTATGTAAGTGGTTGTGGCTTGACTGTTTTATAGGTTTCACAAATAAACCTTTAGATCCTATACATAAACTTCAATTAATTAATATGATGGTACTGTGGACTGAACTTAGTGTCTATCTGCTACATGAGCCACACTCCAATTACTTTATATTTTTAAATGTATGTAATTCAACAAGTAGATGTTAAGTCCAGTAATCTAGGTATTTCTAAGTGAAGTGCAGGCAGGGCAATCCACCTAAAGCCAGCTGTAAACATCCCATGTGGATCCATCTGAAAGGCCCCACTACCTTCCTTGACCTAATGGCTTTTCATTAACCTCTGCTTCCTTGCTCAAGCCTCCTATAAAACCCCAGCTCCTGTCCCAACTCGTGGGCACAACCTCCAAACCCATGGGAAGGTCTGCCCCTCGCTGTTCCTCAATAAACAGTCCTCGCCTGTTGGTGATCGAGTCCAGCCTATTCCTTTTCTGTTCTCCTCCATTTTCCTAATATTAAGTATCTAAACATATATTATACATCTGGTTAATTGCATTTCTATCATTTTTGCCAGCTATGGTCTCCATATCTATGTATTGGGTTTCCTCAGACACCTAAAACACCCCACACAGAAGATGCAAATTCCCAAAATAAAACATGTCCAATATACATGGACAATTCTAGCAAAGCTAATAATAATAAGACTCGCATTTCTATATGATTGTCTGCAACATCATAAAATCTAAAGTTATAAATTTAGTAAATGAGAGCAAAATCAATTTTTAACTATTTAAGATTGATTACAAACACAACTGGCAGAAGTTCCCAAAACTTTTAGTCAAAACCAATTGTCTATTGTGTCGATTACTTTTAAACATCTTCAATACAAAGCCTATAGAAAGCAATATAATTATATTTGAACTTATCATATTTGTAAAACTACAGTATCATATTTGTTTTTGCCTTTTATATATTTGAAAATATATGAAAATATATGTTTATATGTGCATGCATACATAAAGACATATATATGTATTTGGTTTATGTATCTATGTCTTAGGTTACAAAGTCATATACGTATAACTATGTGGAATGGAATCATCATTTATGGGATGTTCTTATAAGGACACAAATCGTGTTGGATTAGGAACCCATCCTTCTTCAGCATAGTTCCATCAAGTTAATTACATTTGCAATGGCTTTATCATCATGTATAAGATCACATTCTGTGGAACTGAAAGTTCCAACTTGATCAAGTCTTATTTTGGAGGACACAATTCTATCTATTCCCTGAAGAATTTAGTTGTTAATTATTTATAGGGCTTCAAACAACTGCTGTCATAATTATCAGCGTGTATCTGGTTTCCTTCCTCTACTAATAACAAATAATTATGGCAGAGTAGTTGGGAACTCTACAAATAACCAACAAGTAAATTCTTCAGGGGATGGAGGGGTGTGATCCGTGGCAAACAGCTGGATCACATAACCAAAAAGAGGAGTTGCTAAATCATCTTGTTATTCAAAGAAGGGACTTTTAAGGAAGTTGAGAAGAAAAGAGCTTAGTAATGGTTATGGTGGGGAAAAACACCTTCTCTTCCCCCATTCTATCCTATGCAGCAAGATCTGGACCAAGCAAGGAAAGCAAAGTCTGCCCAGGGACAAGGTACTACAATTAGGTAGGATGACAGATACAAGGAATCATTAGGACACTAGGACATTTGCTGGCTATTGGCCATTACTAAAATATTTAAGGAGTTGAGGATTGAGCTGAGGGAGCAAAAGTCAAAAAAAGGATTTCCAGAGCCTTATATAGACTAGCGCCTGAAGGAATGAGCAATTTCTAGTAGTCATTCCTGGACTGATTTGCTGGTGTGTTTTTTTTCAACAACTGATGAAAATAGGGATACAATTATATGAGGTAAGGTTTACAAACACTACTTCATTTGAGAGATTTTGGCAGATCTTGAGGGCTCCCTCTTATACCCTGATAACGGATCAGTGCCATTTTACACAGGCCCTGACTGGAAGCATAAAAAGAGAGAATCAGCAAAATATAGAAAAATGAGTTCTATCTTTGGAATTTGCCCTGCCTGGGATTATATGCCAAGGCTGCTACTGTGTTTATCTGTTTTGCACTGTGATTTTAAAAAAATACAGGAAACTGGGTACTTTGTGAAGAAAAGAGGTTTATTAGCCTCATGATTCTGGTTCATGTCCATCTCAATGTAGTTTATTCTAGCATCTCTGAAAATCCAAGTTCAAAGTCTCTCCTGAGATTCAAGGCAAACTCCTTCCAGCCGTGAACCTACAAAATAAAAGTTTTAAACAGTAAAACAAAGAAATTCATTACATGTTTTCAAAGCCAGATGGAAGGAATAGGCACCAGGTCAACAACCTTGTACCAAAAGAAAGAAGTCACAGGCCTCCAGCAAGTCCAAAACCGTATTGGGTTAACTATCTAAGGCTTGTGTCTTGTGCACACTGGAACTACACAGGTCCCAGAAGCCTTGGGTAGCCTTGACCCTGGTGGTGTGCTAGCTGCAGCCCATGTGGCTTTGATCACAAGTTGACTTTGTACATTGGTGCCCAAGCTTTCCCATGTGGGTGTTGGATCCTGTGGAAGGCTCTGTCATCTTGGAATCCTGGATCCTTCTCTAACAGCTAGCTCCACGAGGGTACATCCTCCATTGGAGGTGTCTTTGGCAGTTCTGCGCTGTACCTCGCAGGCCTTCTCCTCGCTTTCCAGGGTTTCCTTTGGAGTCTCTGTGGAAGTTGCTCTGGCACTGGCTCTTAGATTTTGAATGCTTGCAGAGTTAGCACCACTATCTGGATGTGACTGTCACCATCAGAGTGGCAGTATAAGGCAGAGCTGGGTCCTCTTAGACCATAGCTTTAATGACCACAGCGCTTTACCAGAAGGGAGGAAGCTGTATCTCGAGGTGTCTTTGGATAGGGACTTGAAAATAACTGCCTGAAGTCCTCTGGACTTGTCCAGGAGAAGGCAGTCTTATGGATTTCTGAGGGCTCTTGATGCCGTTTTCATATTGTCCTGACACAGGACCTCTGGTTCTTTTTTACCTATGTTATCTTTCTACAAGCAGTGAGTAGCTCACACCCTCACACATTGCTTCTATCCCCTTTTCCTGGCCACGATTAAAATCTTTCACAAGTTTTCTGCCCCTTTTTCTTTTTTTTTTTAATTACAAAAAAAAAAACCTTAAAATAATCTCATTTCTTTTTTTTTAATCTAAGCATAAGTGGTTAAGAGAAGCCATATAACTTCTTGTATGTTTTGGGCAGCAACGTCTTTCGCCAGATTCCTTGTATCAATGTATTTATTTATTTATTTAATATCAACACCTTTTAAACTTGGACTTCCAGAAACCCAAGGGCTCAGCTGTGATGCAGCCAAGTTCTTTTCAGTGATCCGGGAAGGATAACCTTTATTCTAACTTCTGACAGAACTTTCTTCATATCTTTCTGAGTCCTCATTAGCATGTCCTCTGCTGTCCACGTTTCTATCAGCATTCTAGTGACAGACACTTAACCAACACATACAATATTCTAGTTCCTTCCTAGTTTCCTGGAATTCTGAGCTTTTGCCAGGACTACCTGCTATATTTGCAGTCCTGTAGTAGCCTGTTGCTCCAAATGTTTCCAACCTCTGTTTCTTACTCAGTTCCATTACCATTTTCACAGGTTTCAATCTCTATAGCAACAGTCTCACTCCTTAGTATGGTCTCCTACTTTGGCCTATTTCGTGTTATTATGACAAAACATTGAAGGTAAGGTACTTTATTTGGTTCATAATGCTCTGGCTAGAAAGTCCCAAAAGCCCGGCACCAGCATTATGGTGCAGTAACATGTGGAGAAATGGAAAGGAAGATGTCTACATGAATAAGAACCAAATCTGTGAGAGACTTCACTTTTTACAGCCCACTTTTGTGAGACGGCATTAATCCATTCATGAGCTTGGAGTCCCTATAACCCAATTGGTATCCATAAGACTCAGCCACTTGAAGATTCTACCATGTTAACCTCACTTCTACTGCATGAACCACTTTAGGACAAACACACCTTAAATCATAGCAGAGACTGAGGAAGAGGTGGGCTTGTGTCTTCACCCCTGTCAGTCATCCTGTGTTTTTCTATCCCTAGTCACCTCGGTGAATGTGATTGTGTCAATAGTTACCTGGCTCCAGGATGGTTTCTGGATATTATCCCAAACTTTTCTAGAGGAAGAGATAGATTGTCATGTGGTAATACCCCAATTGAAAACAAAAGAACTAGAGTTGGGAAGGTGGCTCAGTGGTAGAGTGCTTGCCTCAGATGCATGAGTCCCTGAGTTAGATTCCTCAGCAGCAATAAGCAGAAAAAGCCTGAAGTGGCGCTGTGGCTCAAGTGGTAGAGTGCTAGCCTTGAGCTGAAGAGCTGAGGGACAGCGCCCAGGCCCAGAGTTCAAGCCCCACAACCAACAACAACAACAAAAAATTAGCATGAGACAGGCCAAGGAAAATTCTGGGTTTTCAGTTGGCAACTAAAGTCCTCCTTCTTCATTTCAGTTAAAAAAAAATCACCAGTCACTGACAGCAATCACTGTGAGAGGACTTTTAGGTCTTACACTAATCTGAACTCGGGAAGATCACTGTGTTTTTGGCATTGTTAATAATGAAACCTAACTAGATTGTCACTGCTGAGTAGCGAGTAACTTTTAGTTCATGGTTTACAAGGGAAAATAAAAGATGGGACAAAGGGCATTAAAATAAATAAATAAGTAAGTAAATAAATAAATAAATAAAAGCTGGGTCCTGGTGGCTCTAGCCTGTAATCCTAGCTACTCAGGAGGCTGAGATCTGAGGATTACAATTCAAAGCCATCCAAGGCAGGAAAGTCCATGAAATTTTTATCTCCAATTAATCATCAGAAAACCAGAAGTGGCTCTGTGGCTCAAGTGACAATGCACTAGCCTTGAGCTGAAAAGCTAAGGGACAGCGCCCAAGCCCAGAGTTCAAGCCCCATGGCTGACAAAATAAATAAATAAATAAATAAATAAATAAATAAATAAATAAATAAATAAATAAATACAAAAGAATCATTCATATATGAATTTTTAACTCCCAACAAACTATTGAAACATATACTAAGGTGGCTACTGAATTAAAGAGATATTAAATACTTCAGCGTTTTTGATACCTTCAAATATAGTTTGTGTCACAATCCAGCTATGTATTTGTGAGCATTTCATAAATTGACACACATCCTTTCATATGTCATACATTTTTTTTTTGGTCGGTTGTGGGCCTTGAACACTGGGCCTGAGCTCTGTCCCTCAGCTCTTCAGCTCAAGGCTAGCCCTCTACCACTTGAGCTACAGCGCCACTTCCAATATGTCATACATTTTAATCATTTCAATTTCTTTCTATTGTTTTAGATAGAAACAACTTAAGTTTATTTCAGATTCCCAAATTTGATGAAACTTTATCCTACAACATTTATTAGCCTTCTATATATTTGGTTTGGCTACTACTGAGGACATAAAGAAGTTATAGATTCTGTCCAAAGGCCACTGGAGAAAACAAGCATATTGATATTACTAAATAAAATATTAAAATGCAAGTTGGTGAAAGTGCTGTGGAATCTCAGTCTAGAAAAAAAAGAAGCAAAGGCACTTAACTTGTGAATGACCCAAGAGAAGGACTGTATAAAAAGAGCATGTGCCTTGAAGTCGTCTATTCTATTCTAGTCTCTTGTTTCTTAGGGGTAGCTACACAAAGAATTTGTTTTATGCAACTAATGCTTCCCCACTTTTCTCAGAATTCAACTCATCTCATCTATTATCTTTCCTGGACCCAGGTAAATATTTTGTTTATATGGAATTATCAAACTTTTCAGCTATTTAATTGTAACCTTAAAAGCAATCTCCAAAGGCAATCATATGTCACAAAGTTAACCAAAACTATGACTAAACAACTGTCAGGAGTGATTCACGTCAGGCCTAGCTGTCTTCCAAGCTTCATGTTTTGACTGCTGGGGCTAAAGAAAGCTCTGAACTGTGTGCACTCAGCACTGTCACAGTAGGAAGAGGAACGGATGAAGTTGAAGAGGACAGGAAGAAGGGAGTGGAGCCCGGAAATGAGGCATCTAAGCCTGGGAATGGGTGGGGTTGGCCTCAATGGAAGCTTCCTGAGGGAAGAGGCATCTGAAACCCTGTTACATATTAAACAGTTCTAACTTCCTTAGACCAAAAAGATTCAAGCTCTTCAAGTTCTATGTGTGGTCAAAGCAGAAAAGCAACATGATTAACCATCTCTACCTCAGGGGTAAAGCAACAAGATGTGGTGAGGTATATGGTATACTGACTCTAGCCAATATAAAAGAAATTGTGTGTTTAAACATGAGCGGGACATCTGGTCAACTCATGTCTTTGTTAAAACACTTTGGATGCCAAACAAGATATATCTGACAGTAGCTTATGTCATGTATGATCATCTCTGCCAAGTTCATAGCCTTTACCAGAATCCTGTATTTTAAAAAGGAAATGTTTGTTTAGAAGTTAACACTGTGATGTGAATCAGTGTATTAGATCACATTCTCCTTAACTGCAGTGAAGGCAAAGTAGAGTAAAATAGTAAAATAGAGTGAAATAGTAAAATAGTGGGTTTGTAATGGAAAGATAAAATCCATGCGGTCCTTGGGTCCATATCAAAAGAAACAGCTGAACAGAAAGCGCTAAGCAAGAAGGCTCCAGCAAAAGTGATCTTCTTTTATCCTTCTTCCTTTTTCTGGAAGAGCAGAAAGAAGTAAGATTATTTAGTAAAGGTGAGCTTTGACTACTTATTTTGGGTCAGTAATGAATAGTTTTATATTTCTTTTTTTTTTTTTCATTTAGAAACTCCTGTCTCACTAACACAGATCATCTTTATGACTCTCCAGCGTTTCTACATGCTGCTGAACATGTTCTAGCTTTGGTTTGGTGGATTCTAGAGGGAAGGATGTAAGGAGAAAGGAGGATGGGTGAGAGGTTAAAGGATGAAAGACTGTAAGGTGCAATATGGTGCATATGAGCAAGCTTTTCCTACACAAAAGCAGACCTGGCTGCATGGAGCCCATGGGAAGGAAAACTAGAGCACCTTCTTCCAGCCTGTATCAGCTCCGTATCTTAAGGAAACATACACATGGAAGTACTGCACTTAGTGAGACTAGAGGCAGCAAAAGGTTGGGCCCACTATTTATCAGTCTGCTGGAAGAACTGTATATACTCTGTGAAGACAGCACATCAAGCAAAGCCTTGTAGAACATTCACCAAGAACCAGAGATTATGCTATTTAGAGCAAATGGCACACATTCACAGAACACATGAGATTCCTGTCAATGTCGACAGCCCCATTTAAATGAGTTCCACTTATAGTTTCTATAAACATTATCCCACTACCAACTCACCCCAGTGAGACTGGCCAACATCGTGAATTCAAACAACAAATGTTGGCAGGGATGTGGGGGAAAAAATGAACCCTATTGCACTGTTGGTGGGAATGTAAACCATTTGGACAGCAGTCCGGAGGGCATCAATGCTTGATAAGAAATGTACTCGTTATCTTGCCCATGTAATTGTAACTCCTCTGTATGGTATTTTCACAATAAAAAATTTAAATTAAAATTAAAAAAAAAACTAAACAAAGAGCTGGGTGCCAGTGGCTCACATCTGTAATCCTAGCTACTCAGAAGGTTGAGATCTGAGGGCTATGGTTTGAAATCAGCCTCTCAACTAAACTACAAAAAAAAAGGAAATAGAGCTCAAATAGTACAGTGCTAGCTTTGAGGATATTCTTGAGAGGAATACAAAAGTGTAATGCCTATGTCCTCTGATCATATAAAGTAATATGTATGGAAATTAACTCCAGAAAATGGAAACAAGAACTTTTATCTTGGTTGTTGTTTAGGTTTTCATTTTTGTCTAGTTTGTTCGTTTATCTTTGGGAGAGTAAGGGGGAGGCACAGAATTGTAAGGGCAAGGAATGAACAAATGCAGCTCACTGGATACTACGTTGAATATAAACTATAAAATCTATGGGTGGGGTCGGGAGGGACAAAATGGGAAAGAGCGAGGGAAGAGGTGACACCATCTAAAGAGTAATGTACTTGTTACCTGACTTATATAACTGTAACCCCTCTGTACTTCACAATAAAATTTAACAATTATTCTACATATTCTGATTTTAGTTGTAATAAAAACCTGTTGGATTTGTCTGAGGGCATAATGAGTGTTGAAAAGTTTGTATAGGGTGAATAACTTGTGTGTGAACACTGTCATCTCCAGGCAGGACCTGTGCTACTGGGAGAACCAGATGAGTCATTCAGAAGGAAGAGGCATTGCATCTTCATGGAAGAAGATCAGCCTCACTGGTTCTTCTCCAAACACAGGTGTGAGTTCTGCTCTGTGTCAAGTTCTTACAGCCCTGAGCTGTATAATAAATAGCCCCGTCAGCTCTAATAAATAGCATCAGTAATATATTTCTGAACTGAGAACCCTAGTTCTCAGAAACAGAAAACAGCATCATCCATAAGGGGAGAATGAGGTACAGCGCAGAACACTTTCCTAGGACCTACTGAGAGGTTAAGGAGGGGGCACTGAAATGGACGTTTTGGAGAATGTCCATCACCTGCTTATTAAAGGAGAAGCCAATTCTTGCCTCTGACAGTCAAGTATTTTATTTATATCTGTGATTTCTTTTAAACTCTGTTTCTTTGGAAACTTAAAAGCCTTTTAAAAATATTTTCCTTCCAGTGAATTCTACAGGCATGACACAGCCAATACTTTCAGAAACGAGTGTTTCAGCCAGCTTTACTCTTGCTCTCTTGTCTTTGGGCTTTGCCTTCTTTCTATCAGTTGAAATGTACCCAACTTAAAGGCCATTCTGATAATGTATCATCTGGCTCGCTCCCCTACAGAATTCAAAACTCCTAAAACTAGGAAATGTTTTCAAAGTTACTGGGGCTAATAGTGGATTAAGTTAAAAATCTTTTTGCGCAGATTCTTTCTTTAGACTTTATCTTCAGCAAGTCCAGTGGAGAATTATCCGCATTTCTAAGATTTTTTGGAAGATTTTTGAAGGATGAAAGCCTCCTCCGCAAAGTCTGACTGTGAATTCCAGGTGGAGTCCACATATTAAAAATGGATGCGGGGGAAGTGTGAAAGGAAGGTGTAAAAAAGTATGCTACAGAGCACAGAGGAAGGAAAAATAAATGAAAATGTTGAGGTTCAAGAACTTTCCCTTAGTGGAACTTAAGCCAAGGTGTCCTACCCTGGAAGACCTTACAAAGACCATGGTATTTGAATTAACCAAATTTTGCCACTACAAAAGAACAAACAAACAAAAAAACACTAAAAATATAGCTTATGTAAGGACCAATCAATGGAAATCAAGGAGCACATTTATTTAACTCCATTGCACCTTACCTTTCCTAATCTATAAAATGTGAAGAAAAATACAATCTTGTAACATTCCTTGCAAAGATAGAGAAATATAAACAGCTTTATAATAGTGTTTGGCTCATAATAGACCCTACTCCTTCCAAAATAGGTGCTTTTTATTTTGTAGTAATCTTCTAAAATATGATTCTACTATCTCTTCATAGTACTGAAAATCCCCAAGGCAACTGATCTCAACATAGTTCTGTGAAGCGGCTCAACAGTCAGCCAGAGAAGGTAAAGACATGAAGAGGAGGACAGTTACTTTCTGTGGCCCATGTCTCACCTAGAAGCTTCAACAGGCCCTTGGATGTCCTTGTGTTATAGATTTAACCCCAGGCTGTCAACTTTCCATAGTCAATTCATCTTTAGGTAATAGTTGTTTTTGATTTTTTGTTTTTTGAGTTTTGTTTTTGTTCTGTTTTGGTTTTGTCAGTTGTAAGGCTTGAACTCAGGGCCTGGGTGCTATCCCTGAGTTCTTTTGCTCAAAGCTAGCATTCTACCACTTTGAGCCACAGCTCCACTTCTGGTTTTTAATTGGAGATAAGAGTTTCATGGGGACTTTACTGCTGGGGCTGGCTTTGAACTGCAATCCTCATATCTCAGCCTCTTGAGTAAGGTAGCCACCAGTGCCTGCCTTAGGCAGTAGTTCTTAACTTTTTAGATAATAACTGTTAAGTTTGAATATGAAGTACCCACCAAAAGGCCTCAGTGTGAAGGCTTAGTCCCCATCTGGTCATGTTACTGTTTAGTGATTGGGTCATGAGGCCCCTAATTTCATCATTGGGCTAATTCATCAATGAGTTCCTCATTTAATGAGCTATTTGGAAGTAGGGTGCAGTTGGCAGTATGACTGGGCCTGTCTACATCTCTGTGTCTCTGTGTTTCTCTGTGTGTTTCTCTCTATCTTGTCTGTCTCTCTCTGCTCCCCAGTTGCCATGAGGTAAGCAATTCTGTTAATACTGTCTCTTCCACAATGTTCTGCTTCATCACAGACCCAGAAACAACAGAATCAACTGGCCACAGGCCTCTGAAACTAGAGCTATGGTAAGTATTTCCTCATTTGAATTGATTTACTTCGGTATTTTGTCACAGCAAGGAAAAATGACAACCATCAACCCATTTAAGATTTTAATGAAATGTATGGATCCTTTGTTTTTGGACTCAGACATTTAATCTTATATTTGGCAAACATATACTGAGCACCTAATTTGTATAATTTCCTCTATGTTTAGTGATGCAAACAGAAGACTGAAAATTTGTTTTTAAAGTCTCATAGTGTGTTCAAGGAAGTTTTGTGAAGTAGTAAGACATTTAGGGAAAAAATGACACCCAAATTATTCATTTTTTTGTTTGAAGTACTGGTTAAAATAAAGGAAATATACAGCATGGTGGTGAGGAGGTGTGAATATTAGTCTCAAGGGGACAATTCTAAAGGTTTCTTTTAAGGCATTTTATTGGCTAAGAAGGGAAGAATTAGAATTCGGCATTAGAAATGTGGTAATGCTGATGTGGTGAAAACGCTCCAGGTGAAACACAAAGCATGAATTAAGGCCCTGAGGTAAGAAGAAAGGAAACAGTTGTATTTATGAAATGAAAAATAATGGATTGTGATGATGGTCTTGAGGCATCATTCCACGCTTTATCTGTATCTTTGCTAAGTATCTTTTACCTTCCTCTCAGTAACACATGTCATCTGCTTCCATCCTTCTTGAGTTTTGGGATGGCTTGATTTGTTTTGATGAGCATAATGTGATGGAAATGGCATCTGCACATTTGAAGCCTAACCCTAACCCTAACCCTAGCCCTAACCCTAACTTGTATCTTCTTAGTTGTTCTAAGAATGAGTCAGGTATATCCTGTTTGAAGATGAAAGATGTGGAGGAAAATCAAGTTGTCTCAGTTTTCCTAGGTGACTAGCGAGCAAACCTAATCAAGTTGGTTATCCAACAATCTTGGATGAATGAACAATGCATCGTGGTCATAAATCCCTGAGATTAGTATAACATAGTATATGTTAAGTTTACAGAAAGAGGAAATGGTGAAAGATAAACCAAGTGAAGTAGTTGGAGGCCAGATTATTGACTCTTGTGCAGATTTTATATTCTAAAGGCAACAGAAAATCACTAGAGATATGAATCCGAATAATAACATCAATATTTAGGGGAAATATTTGTGTATGTTGTAGAGAGATTTGTGTTTGTATTTGTATTTGTGTTTGCTGGCAATAGTGCAGACAAATGATGATAACATGTAGACTAGAAAGGTGTAGAATAGTGTTTAAGAATACAAATACTAGCAGTGGAGATGCAGAGATGTGTATTTTACTTATTTTGTGATGGAAATTTTTTATTTAAAATGCAAAATTTTTACTTACAATAAGAATTTAATTAATTGGATAAAAGGACTCCCTGGAAAGAAATATTAATCATGCCTGGCAGATTTCTGGTTGTCTGCAGGCTGGATAATGAATCTGACTGACTGGGTAACGTGAAGGTTGTTAACCAGTTATAGGACTGGAAAGGACCAGATTCATCGGGGGACCTGTTTACTCTGAGTTGTCTGTAAGGCACCTAGTGACAATGTTTGGTAAGTAGTTGGGTACGTGTATCTGGAGCTCAGAAAAGAGACTGGTTAGTTTACAATGGCATATGAAAGCAATTAAGAATTGAGCTTGAGTATACTTGAAAGATCAGAGGAGATCAACAACAAATGTCATTACAAAAAATAATGGAAATAAAATTTCAAGAAGAGATTCTACTTTGAGGCATGCAGAGAAGTGTTAAAAATATTCATCCAACTTAATAGTATAGAGATTGCTGGATTTTTTTCGAGAAAGTCAAAATTTGTGTATGAATTTGCTTCATTTGAGAATGAAGCTCAGATCTACCTCTGTCTTCCTAACAACTACCTAACAAGATGAACTAATTGGATTTGAAGTATTAATCCGATAGTCACTCAAAAACAAAGGAAATTGTTTAACTATCTTTAAAGTCAATGGAAATCATGCAAGCTTTGTTTTCCTTGTCCTTAAAAAGAGACACATCAATACAAATAAGGCAGCCTCTTCATTTAACCATAAAGAAGTCTATTCATCTGTAAACATGTAAGAATCATTGAATGAAAGGACATTGTTTCTTATCTCTGATCTATTTTTCAGGCATTGTCAACAGTGATTTCCTCCTTCTCTGGAAATAAGTCTTCCTGTTTATATCTAAGTCTGTTATTCTTAACCCAACAAGTAATAGTGCACAATAGTGGGTAAAATTTGGAAATTCCTCAGAAGTTATTCCTGAATACTATGCTTAGAAATATGTAAATCTGATAAAAGAAGGAAATTCTCAATAGCCACCAGTTCCTTAATTAAATCTCTAAATGACTGTTCCACCATGGAACTACAACTCCAGTGACTGGAGCCAACTCAACAAATAGAAATTATAACATTCAACCTTTTACTGTCTTGCTGTTAGTACTAGCCTTTGCTCTGGATGTTTGTCTCATTTCCTCGAGTTGTCAAAGTTTGTCAGCCTGAAACAACAAATGTTTTTGGTTTTTTTTTTTCTTGCAGTTTTAGATGTTAGAAGTTACACTCAAGGGTTTGGCAAATACGCATTCCCCTCCGGACACCAAGAAAAAGCCATTCTCTGCCTCTTCCAGCTTTCCAGCTTTTCATTGTGAAGGCATATTTTGACTTGTGGTCACATTGCTCCAATCTCTCCCTCCATGCCTGTGTTTGCTTCCCCTCTCCTGTGTGTGTTTGGAAGGACACTTTTCAACAGATTGAGAACATGCCTATGTAATCCAACATTATCTCACATCAAGATTCTTACCTTAAATTATGTCCACAAGATCCATTTTCCACATAAGGTCACATTCATAGATTCTGGAGATTAGAATGTGAATTGTATTTTGAAGGACTTAATTCAACCTTACTACACTCTGCAAAGAATATCATCATTTCCTCTCCAGTAGAACAGCCTTGCCATTATTTAAAGGTAATAATTAAGGTTTCTTCTTGTTCAAGTAAAGGAAAAATGATCAACGAGACTGAATATTGTATTTTGAGCATGTGACAAAGAAATATTATGTGTTAGTTTCCATCCCCTTTCCTAGATATTAATGTCTCCTCTCTGTATATTGTGTAAGTGGTCATCTTTTCGCTCACCATCTTAGAAAAAACAGAGGAAAATAACATTAACCTATATTAATTTATAAAATACTGCAGTCCTAATGTCTTGGGTGAAATGTTTGTGGCTGAAAGATGAACCAGGAGTCTCAAGAACAAAGTGAGTGGATACAGTGTACTCAGACTACAGCATACTAGATTTCTATGGCAAGTCCTAAAAGAATTGGAAATTACCCCTTTTGGAGTCTGGAGAAAAGTCATTCTTTTTTGGAAAACAAACAAAAAACCAACAACACATAACTGTATCTTTTTGAGAAACAGCTCTTAGTTTGCAACTGAGCTCTTGTAGATTCTAACACTTGATTACTGGGATAGCATCCAGTAAGTTCTTTACCCATAATAATGGTCTTTATGATCTGACCCACCCAACTATAAAGTTACATACTCACAATAACCTTATATGATTGAGTATGCATAGTATGTACATGAAGATACACTTAAGAATTGTATGGTTCTGTGATGGCTCTTACCATGTCTGTACTGTTTTGCATCATCTTTTTCTCTTACTCTCTCTCTCCTTTTCTCCCTCCCTCCCTCCCTCCCTCCCTCCCTCCATCCCTCCCTCCCTCCCTCCCTCTCTCTCTCTCTCTCTCTCTCTCTCTCTCTCTCTCTCTCTCTCTCTCTCTCCTTCTCTTTCTCAAGTCCAATCTGGCCAGACATAGGAGGAATATGTAACCTTATATGATGGATATGTAACCTTTATTTCTTAATTTTATTTCAACGTTCATGAGGTTACTTCTACTTCCTGAATTCCAACAGGTTGTTCCTAAATACACACAGGTAGGTTTATTTTGTTCTTTCCTTTCTCCTCCTTTGGTTGACCTGGAGTTTGAACTCAGGTCCTCAAGAATGTTAAGTTGGCCTTCTACCACCTGAGGCACACCCCTCCAGCACTGCATACTTTTGAGATAGCCTTATTTCCCACGTGGGTGCATGTGTGATCTGCCTACTTTAGTCTTGTTATTGTTACTAGTGTTACAGGTCCACACCGGTGTGTCAAGCAGACACACAAATTCTGTAGAGTTGGAGTCTCACAGACTGCTCTGCCTAGTCTGGCCTTCTTCAAAGCATAATCCTCCTAATTGCAGCCTTCCGTGTAGCTTGTGGTGGGAAGAGTTTGTCACTGTAGCCCATTTTGGATTGAAATGGAGTTTGGTGAACTTTTCTGCCCAAGCTTGCCTCAAATAACAAGCTTTCCAGTTTCTGCCTTCCAAGTGACTGGAATTACAGACACGATACATTAGTATACATTAGTGCCTGGTTTCCACCCTTTCTTTTTATCTTCTGCAAAAAAGAAAAAAAACCCTTTTCATTCTGTCTGCTATAATCCTAATAACTAAGGAGGTGGAGATCAGGAAAATTATGGTTCAAGGCTAGTCAGAATGAAAAATTAATGAGATTCCAACTCAACAAAAGAAGTATCTGTCTTGTTTTGATGATGATGACGGCTTGATAAATGCTGTCTGCTGCCAGCCACATGCCGCTCTTTTGCTCATTATAAACACTATGCACATGTATAAGACACTAAATGCAATACTGCTTTCTAACAAGAAAATTATTGTATTTTCTTTGCTACAAAAACTTTCACAAACCATTTAAATGACATAATTATGAAACCATACCTTTGTTTTTAAAAAAGCCAAACACAAGTTCCAAGTTTATGAATTTACTTATTTTCTGTTTCTTTTTGTTTTGACCAATATCAAAATGTTCTCTGACTGTGTTTGAAACTTAAAAATGAACATAAACTCATTCAAGCTTGACTTTATAAGCATTTGCTATATGAATGAATGGTTCTTTAAGGAGTTCATTGTTGTTACTATTGCTAATAACATATCTCTGGATGCTTGCCCTTTCCCTAGATAAGAATGTTCTCACATCCTTACTCTTGTGCTCACTCGTCTGTGTTTCTCTCCAAGGCCCAATGGGGAGAAAAAAAAGCAGCCAAAAACACGAGGATCACAATTGGCAGCCAGCCTACACAGAAAAGTCTATGAGACTCCGTCTGCAATTAACCATCAAAATGTTGGACTGTAGGCTTGGCTTAAGTGGGAGCCATGTTTGAGCAAGAAAACTGAGTGAAAGCAAGAAACCCTGATTTCAAGTCCTGGTACCAAAATGAAAGGAAGGAAGGAAGAAAGGGAAAAGGAAAGAGAAACAGATTTGGGGGGGGGGGTGCATTTCTGATTCAGAATGCAGAAAAATAACAAGATGACATCTGTCTGTAAGCCAGGAAAAGATCCACCATCAGAAACCAAATTTTCTATTACAAATTGTCCTTAATCTTCTACCATGAGAAAACTGTACATATTATCTTTCAAAGTGGATTACAAAGACTGGGATTGTGGTTTATTAGGGTGTTTGCCTAGCATGCGTGAGGCCCTAGGTTCAATTCCTTGGTACCACATAAAAACAAACAAAAAAGATATATACCTTATGATTGCCAAAGAAGCTGGAAATAAGTCAAAAGCCCATGGTAGAAACAGCCCTTTGAACTTCACACAGGGGGAAGTGGTTTAGGAGAATTTGGGCTTCCAATAAACTCTGAGGTCCTGACATTCAGCTATGCATCTATCTATATAGACTTAAGAAATGGTTTACTTAGCTGAGTGAAGCCCCTAAATAGAGTCTTTATTAGTAATGACATTGTGAGTTTCTACTCTTTCAATTGTCAGTTTCTCATCTATTCTTGCAGCAGCTTGTGTGATTGCAGTAAGTCACTTGATTTTTCTAGACTAATATCTAGAAAAGAGATAGCCCATTTAATGCTAACATTCTGTTACTCATATTCAGCATGCTCCATAGAGGTTCAGAGGACACTAGGCCTCTTGGTATAAATGAAAGAGCTTCTGTTGTCATGAAGACATTGTGTTAGCGGACCTCCTGAAACACCAGGTCTCAAGCTGTTCACGGTCAGTTTATACAAGGTGTATTTCAAATGCTGCCTTCTAATAGCACTGTGAGTAAATCAACTACAGTATCTACTTGATAGGCCTAGAATTCTCTCAAGGAACACTTTTCTCTCCCTAAAAGATTAGTAAAATTAACTCTAAGATGAAGTAGAGAAAGGTGTCCTTTGTCCTAAGGGTACCACTCATGCCCGAGCATACCTGAACTGAGATAAGGGGGAAAGGGAAGAATAGAACCTAGAATATCTTTAGGAGAGGTTTTTCAGATACTGGTAGCGAATCCTACTCAGGGTAACTCACCTTTCCATCAGAATGCTCACTGTACAACTGGTCCAGGGGACATCCTGATGTACACCCAGAGGCCTAGTGCCCTCTGACTCCCATTCCGGTGCTCCCAGAGCCACCTGACCTAAGTAACCAATATTACTTAAGAGCATTTCATTAAAGCCATCACCTGGCTAATCTTTTAAATAAAAGATGCCCCAAACTCCTTTTAATTTATAAGAAGGGAAACTAACATATGTAAAAGTGAAGGACATTAGATATAAAGCCTTAGTGCTAGCTACAAAGCTAAAGAGCAGCATTCTCCACAATCGTGTGGTATTTGAACTACAGATACCACGCAGGTATCTGCAGGCTTCTCTGCAATTACACTGGAAAGTGAAAGCTACTCCTGACAAATATCACTCTGTTTTAGAATTTCAGTTTTTCTTTTTAGTTAAAAAAATCTGAAAGTAATGCATCAAAATTATAGCTATCTATGGGACACCAGGGGATATTTTGATACTTTTTTGAGCTGAGTGTTTCACTATCTAGACTAATATGAGTCAGATTAAAATTACCCTAGTACCTGTTGAGTTCTCCAAAACCTCTCAGGTTTTGGCCATTCCATGACATATAGTCAGCCCTCATTAAGTAATATGGTTCTGCAGAGAAAACCCAGGGAGGTCAATTTTGGCATTCTATTTAAGTCATGCTTAAGTCATACTGTCTGAAATAATGGAGGAAGTCATGGCCAGTCCTACTCCAGTGTTAGATATCAGAGTAGTACTAGAAAAGCCAATGCTATATAGACAGGACTTAGTTCTTCCATATGTCCTTTCTTTCTTGTCTTCATCACAAGGATGGGCTAGGACATCCTGGGTAGTACTTCAAGTCTCTGCTTCTTCTGAAGCAGGTTTTTTCTTGGTTCATCTAGAACACAGCACCCACCATCATACCTCACACTTCCTCTAAAACCCACGCCCATTTCCCAACAAAGGTGGGTCTGGTTATGGAGTGAAGACAGGAGTCTTGTCCTGGTTCAGTGGTTGTTTGGATGTTTCCAGGAACAAGCCTCAACACATAAACTTAACAAGTGTTACTATGCCTCTCTTTCTCCTTTGAGCATTGAGCCCACCCAGGAAGACAGACTTGGTGGCCACTCTTGTTTATATTGGAGAAAAAGTAAATCCAAAGAGATGAAGTGACTGGCCCATGATCACATGCATTAAGTACCAGAACTGGAGCGTAAACCTCACTCTTTTGGCTCTAAGTCTTGTTTGTTCATAGGCTTTATGAGTGCCCATTTCTAAAGCTCCCTTTCCTAATACAGAGTTTAATCACATTCTCCCATAGGATAGAAAGGATCCTCTAAGACAAAGCTTGCTAAACCACTTTTCCATTCGGGCATTTTTCCTATGGCGACCTAGAGAAGAACATTCAAATTGAGAGAATAGCAAGTGCCAAGTCCACCAGAGGACAAACATATATGAATATTGATGAAACAGCATCAAGGCTAGTGATCAGAAGCAAAAGTAGTAAGTGAGGGCTGCATGGTATCCGTAGAACCCATTCATGTAATAAATGCCTTATGGTCCATGTAAAGATTTTGGCTTCTATTGTATGAGAGATGGGAAGCTTATAAAATAATGGCATAATATATATATATATATATATATATATAAGTTGATATATTTTAGAACTGTTATGTTCAGAACTCACTGAAGGGAGGAAAAGCAGAAGCAGGAGAATAACTAGAATAATTACTGTAGTGATTCAGGACAAAGATAACTGGTTTAGGCTAAGAGGTAGGAGAGGAGGTAGAGTTGGATTCTAAATGTATTGATAAAGGAAACAGCAAATACTGATAAATAAGGTATAGGATGAACAGCACTATGTAGGGGGGAGATAGCACTAGACAAGAAGCCTGGAATTCTGAGCCAGAGTTTCTACTTCAGCATATATTTACAGTGCTACTGGAAGAAAGTCAAGGAAAAGCTTGGAATCTCATTTTTTACACCTTCAAAAATGGAATTAAATACTTTCCCTGACTGTGAGGATCAAATCGTTATGATATGGGTGGAAATGACTTGCTTGGACTTTCAAATTTCTCTGTGACCTTGAACAAACTACTTAGCCTAAGCAATTGTCGATGTTTAGATTAAATCTGAAATACCTTGAGCATAAATACAAAAAACTCCCCCAAAAACTTTAACTTTGTGAGATGATTTAAGAAGCTTCATTTTGATAAACTATGGATAGCCATAGAAGAAAACTGATTCAAGAGAGTTGTCTTAACTGAAGTCTGTGGTCCCTAGTAATATAGATTTTGCCCTTTTTGTACCTAGATTTGTGCACTGCAATCTTGTCAGTCAGTGATGATTACCCACCAAGAACAAAAAAGCCCTCATTTAGGTTTCATTTTTAGTCAAGCACAAAAGGTTTCTTTTGTTTTCCCCTATCAATGAAAAGAGTCACTACCACTCTGGAATTTTTCTAAAATTTTAACTAAAATACATGTGATTGGATTATTCTAAGTGACTCAAGGGCTTACAACTTTCCTAATTTTACTTAAATATTCAAATAGCTAGCTCTCTCTTATAAATACAAAAACAAAATCCAATATTAAAACTTTCAGATGAGTTAGGGGAACTAGTGAGCCCCTGGGGGAGGGGAAAAGGTTAGACATGAAACTCCATGTTGATCTGTTGTCTCCAACAAAGGGGCTTGATCCAAACTAGCCCTTTTCTTCTCTGTTTGCTTCTCTGTAGGCCTTGACAGTCTCTATCAAACACACCTGTGCTAATTCTAGTTGAAAGGTCCATTGTATTCATAAATGGCTCTGCTGAATGGCAAACTCTTGTCTAATTACTTATTTAAAATTAATCAAAGTAGTTTTTAAGAGTCAACAGATTAAAGCCTGTTTAAATGGAATTATTCTTGGTGAATAAGGATTATACTGGACTCTGCAGAATTCTAGATTTGGTAGGGGAGATCTCAGAAAAGAAATGGCTTCAATAAAATTCTGATTAAATGGTGAATATTGGATATAGTGCTGAGAAAGCTGCCTGGCATTCCTTTGCAATAGGCTCATGAAATCTTCTTATAAGAGAGGCCGTCATGTTTGAAAACTTCTGCTTTTAATGGTCTTATCTAGCACTAAATCAGATTATGGACCATAATCCGGTGATTACTACTAAATCCAAAACCAAAACCACAGGAGCTAGTCAGTGAGCAAAGACTGGTATTTAAAAGCCAAACCAAAAAGAGCATACAGAAGAGAGAACTCTAATTGATAGGGTCGTGTCAAAAGGACACACCTTCCTGGAAAGGGGTAGACAGGTCCTGGAGGAGCTCATAATGACCAGATCAGACACATCTGATTTGTGATCTTATGATGAATTAGAAACCGCAAATATATACATATATATATTAGGGAGTAAAAGATGGAGAAGAGGGGAAGGTTTTGGCCGTGGAGAGAAAGATATGATTATTGTTTATTTCCATGTCTCCCAAGAGATTACCACACATCAAATATTTAGAGTTGACACTTTTAATTGTTCAGCATTTTAATACAAATATAAGAAATAATACAGAATTAAATAACACATGGAAAGTTTACTAAATATATAAATATCCAATTCAACAGTGAAAACAGCATACAATTTAATTCCTACATCACGGGATAAAGACGAACAAAGCAAAAGCTACTGGAAAAGTACTAGTTTGGACTTGATGGGTATTTCAAGATCAATATTGTTCCACTACTTAGAACAATATCTTTAGAACACAGGGATTGGATGTTCATAGATGCCTTCTCCCCTTTTGTGAAAAGTTAAATTACAGATAAAGAAACCAGGAGAGACAAAGCAGATGAATCAGCTGACTGCACAGGAAATCTCCTAAATGCTTATTTTCATTATATATTTTTATGATACTAGGCTGAGTTCAGAATGCCCCAAAATAGGGTCATATCATGACACACATGGACAAGGAAAGCATGCTATTTTAAAGATGTAAGCAACTGTCTAACACTAACAATACTGTCTAAGCTCCATAAAAATAAGTTAAATAGATAAGGTTGACAATGTTATTTCACAATAAATTCTGTCCTATTTTCATCTCTCATTATCCTAATCTCCCTAGAAGCACTTGAAGAATGACAGGGCAACCAAGAAATCAAGCCAGGCCAAAGATTAGCAAAACAGGAAGAAGCTAGGGGCAATACCAAACAGTAGGGAAATACGTTCACAGACCTAAGAACAAAAGAAGGCGTAACACCAACAGAAAAGTTCTTTGGGCCTTTCTGTATTCTTTCTTGTCATTCTTTTCCATCTTTCCCTCTTTACTTATTTCCCTTTGAGTTTTTCTCTCCCTAGAATGATACCAATTTTTAGTGCTGCGTGACAAATTATCTAGTCCAATTCTTCTATATTTT
The DNA here is from genome assembly GCF_024711535.1 of Dipodomys merriami. NCBI lineage: Eukaryota > Metazoa > Chordata > Mammalia > Rodentia > Heteromyidae > Dipodomys > Dipodomys merriami. Next base: position 80,535,216 of record NW_027203381.1, read on the forward strand.
AGATGGGGATGTGGAAGCTCATTGAGGTAAAGTTGCTAACATTGGCTTCCCACCATTGGGACCCCAAAATCAGCTTGTGAGCTCAGCACTGCTGATTCAAATTCAAAGTCCAAGCCCCTTTCAACAGCACAACACTGCATTTGCACTACAAAATCAAGTCCTACAACAGACCTGAGAGGTAAAAATGACTTCCTCTTGGAACTCAAACACTGAGTAGCTTAGATGGCAGTGACAAGTCGTGGAATTCTTAAAACATTTGCTCCCGCCTCTTTTGCTCGTTTAGGTCCCTTGGAGAATGACCCCTTTTCCTCCTGCTTTCCTTTCACATCAGATTCAAGTAGACCAGGGAAAAACTTTCAAGGTTCTCTGTGACTCCTCTAGGCCTCTGGATAAAAAAAAGACCAATGTATTAACTTTGGATATTGATAAATTCTGTCTTAGTATATTTCATGAAGATAAATAACAGAAAGATTCGAGGAACTCCTAAATCTAGTGTGTACTTCATTGATAAAGATAAGGCAATAGACAAAATAGACAAAATCTGAATATGATGTGAGTAGATTATGATTCTTTAGCACGTAGGTAACCCTAAGAAGTAATGGATTGGAGGGAGAGTCACTGAGACTATGTACAAAGGGATATAATTTGGAAGGCCATGTGACTTAAAGGTACTGTAATAATAAGACATTGAGCTTTGTTTCCTATGGATCCTAACTTGTTGAACATTAGGTTGGCAATAGGCCATTTCAAGAGCTGTTGACTTCCTAGGGTATACACTGGGGAGATGTGGTCTCCTTCTCTACAAGACACTGAAAGAAAAGACCTAGACCATACTCTTGGCACTTCTTCTCAATTTCTGTGTAATCTCAGGTATTTCTTTACCAGAACCTCCAAAGTTCTACCTATTTTAGATACTGCCAATAGATCCAAATCAGCTATCAATGAATGGTCCATTGAAGTGTTATTATCCTCTCAATGTAACTTAATGCTATTAAAAATAAATTCAAATGAAATTACTCAAGAAATGAAACAAATGAGATCTATTCCATAGTTTTAATTATCAAATTCAACAGGTGAAGTTACTCTGTCAAGTTGTTCAGTGTCTAACTATTTGTTCTCAATTATGTATGTATTTTATAGAAGTATCGCTTGGATAAACAACCATCTTCAGACAGTATTTTGAGTACTACTGCTCTAAGTCTTGGTGACATTTCTGTCTTCAGTTTTCACATCTGTAATTCTTTCTCTGACAGGTATTCCTTTGTCTCCTCCAGGGCTACTTTAGTATTCTCCTTCTAGGTCTCTGATTCAACATCACTTACTCTGAGAAGCCCTCTCTACAAACTATAGATAGTTCCTTCTTTAAGTTATTCTCTTTCCTTGTATGCTATGTATGTTTTCCTTGTAAATATATTCCCATGAGTCTCATTAAAGAGTATATTATACCCTAATACGTGTAGTCTTTGGCCTGTAATCTGTAATTGTAATCTGGCAATGTCCTGTCCTCTAATATAACAACAGTTATAATGAATAACTTACTAATAAATATTTGTAAAATGAATAAATGAATAAACTTAACTCTTGTGGTCATTGGCTTTATCATCTGTACAATAGAAATAACTACACTTTCTTTGAATACTATTATGAGAATTACATATATGTTTTCACCCAGAAAGTCCAGACTTTTTGTCCTGTGAACATCATTTAAATATATATACATGTATGTATGTATGTATGTATGTATGTATGTATGTATGTATGTATGTATGTATGTATGTATGTATGTATAGTCAGTTATGGGGCTTGAACTCTGGGCTTGAGTGCTGTCCCTGAGCTCTTCAACTCAAGGAGAGCACTCTACCACTTGAGCCACAGTGCCACTTCTGGTTTTCTAGTGTTTTATTGGAGATAAGAGGCTCACAGACTTTCCTGCCCGGGCTGGCTTTGAACCATGATCCTCAGATCTCAGCCTCCTGAGTAGCTAGGATTAGAGGCTTGAGCCACCAATGCCCGGCTCCATTTAAATATTTTAAAACATCTTCTATTCCCTCTTTTTATTTCCAATCACTTTCTCACTTCTAACTTTTCTTCTCTAAAATTTAAATTTAAACCATTCTTCCTCTAAGTGGTAAGACTATTCATTTTGGATTTCAATTAGTTATACCAGAATTTACAAATTTTGTATAAACTAACTACTGACTGAAATCCAGAATAATGACCCTACTGATGGCAAAGTTTTCTTTAGGGAGATTCTTTCAGTCTCTTAAACTTGATGTTGAATGGTTAATAACTTGATTCTGTAGCTGGTTCTAAAAGTTTTTTTTCTTCACTAAAATAAAGTTTGTATATGAGATAGAAACTTTCCCTAGCATCCATCACCTCCTCCAACCCAATTCCAAAAGGGGATATGTTTTACTTATAGTCCTTAATAAAACAAAACAGGTTAGGAGGCTCTGAACTGTAGGATACATTCAGGATTTCAGGATACTGGTTAACTTGCAAATACCCAGGGCAAAGAGATTCTTACTGTCTTTTTTCACAGTTTAGGAATTGCTTTTTAAAAAATCATGTCATTCATAAGCATTGTGATAAGGGAACAGAAACTATGGAGTATGCTTAAGACACATGAAACCAAAGATCAAAAGTATTGTTTAATGGAGAGACAAGAGAACAGCTAAGCCATGGTAAGAATATGAAAGTAGATGGAAAATCCATGAATCGGGGCTTCTGGGAAACCTACAGTACCTTTAGACCTACAGTCAAAGCCAACCAGCTGTTCTTTCTGACATCTGTCAGTTTTAGTTTCCTGAAAACCCATTCACACACATCCTTTCAGGAACTGTCCTCATTCTCCCTGCTACCCTACCTAACTCATAATAACTGTCCTCAAAACAGTTCCCTTACATGAAACAAAATTACAAATGCAAGGAAATTGACTTTAAGTATCACTTGACCCTTTTTCATTCTTTGTACAATTTATCAAAATAACACATGGATAAAACCACAGGCCTGTCAATTTAGGAATAACAGAAACTAGCATTTATTAGAAACTTACTAAGCTGTCTTGGTATTCTAGGTCTTTATTGGCTTATACTGCTGGGTAAATTATTCATAGCTTGAAATTCAGCATGGTGTGAATATTTCTACCATAGTAGTTGGCAAAAGCTTTCCATCGAGCTAGTTTTCCACCACAGTATTAGTTTTAGTCTTTTTTTTCTAATTGTACATAATCTCTTCTTCACAATATGTTTGTGAGGAAGTTACTATTATTATCTCTTTCAAACAAGGGAAGGGAAAGCACAAGAAGGTTAAATGGTGACCCCAAAGGTAGTTAGCTAATTTGTAAAGAGACAAGAACTTGATCAAAATCAGAGTAACTGGTCATTGATGCAAATAAAAGTAGCTGATTGAAAAATAACCAGTTGTATATGTCATTTATAATCATTTTTGCAAATCAGAAAGTTAAATTTTTTTTAATTGTTGAAGATAGAAATATTCTTGTAGGAGAAAAATAATATATTTAATTTCTCAGTTATTTCATGCAGGTTTGATTAAGATAGAACAATTTCATGTAAATAGGAGGAACAAGTTCCAGAGATTCATTATACAACATCTTGAATTGCATCAATGTATTCTATACCTGAAAATTTCTGAGAACACAGATCTTGTATTCTCATTACCAAGAAATATCTATGTCATGGAATATGTTAATTTGCTTGAGCTGACCATTCTAAACATCATATTGTACATCACAAATATATACAATTTTACTTGTCAGTTTGAAAAAATAAGATATATATCTTCAATGATTAAAAGAAACTAATGTACTTAAGTTCTATGGGTTTTTAATTTTAAAAAACTATACTTTTAAAAGTCTTACAGGGTACAAAGCTAGCCTTTTCTCTTCATTCTATAAATATGAGATAAGGATGGAGAATTTACAAACCAGTGATCACAATCTCAGAACTAGGAGCATTGATTAGTGGTGAAATATATGTGTATAGGTGTGTATGTGTGTGTATGTATAAATATTAGCTCTATTTTAAAACAGAACTTAGTGGAAGAACTACTTTACTGTATGTGGGCTGGAATCAATTTGGGTGTATAAGACTTAAAAAAAATTCTAAATGGGCTGGGAAGGTGTCTCAGCAGTAGAGTGCTTGTCTCTCAAGCATGAAGCCCTCGTTCGATTCCTCAACACCACATAAGCAGAAAAAGCCAGAAGTAGTGCTGTGGCTCAAGTGGTAGGGTGCTAGCCTTGAGCTGAAGAACTGAGGGACAGCACCCAGGCCCACAGTACAGGGCCCACGACTGGCAAAAAAAAAAAAAAAAAAAAAAAAAAAAATTCTAAGAATGATACCGAAAATATGGGGGGGGGGGTCTAAAATATACTATGTCCTCATGACCTTATTCCACAGGCGTTAGGGACCCTGAAATCTGTTTTTAATGAGCTATGATACATGGGCCAAGATGAATCTGGCCATATCTAATATCACTATACCCAGTGACCCAGTACAATTTTCCTGTTTTGATCTGCCATAAAGACTAAGATGGTAAAAGAAGTCAGAACTACTTGCCTCTATGACAGAAGGGTAAGCAGAAAGAAGTAGGAAATATATGAGAACTGAGATTCCAACAAAAAGAATTAGTCTTTGCAATGTTTCAGTTAGTGCCGGTGAATAAAGAAACAGAAATTCTAGACTTGAGAGACAAAATACAGTCTTGATACAGTAATGCCTTGTTGGAAAGGGATGGGACAGGAATGAGAAAGCCAGAATTTTGTGTTCAGGAGTTCTGACCTGGTTCTGATATTCTTTGATCATGTAACCTTGAACAAAGATGAGACTATGGAATTATCGATACATATGCTTGCACTGGGAAATCACTTAATAGCTGTAACTCTACCCAGCTTACTTATTTTGCTCATGTGATTAAGGACCCAGAGGCAGAGAGATTATCATTGATGATACAATGTAATCACAAGGGTCTTTAAAAGAAGGAGGGAGAGTCAAAGTGATTTAACTTGAGAAAGAACTAAGTGGACCTGGATAGTTCTTTTTTTTTTTTTTGGACCTGGATAGTTCTAAAGATGGAATGGGACCTAAGGCAAGGAATGTGGGAAGTCTCGAGGCTGGATAAAGAGAGTAGGATTCTCTCCTAAATCTTCAGATAGGATGTAGCCAGTAAGGATTGAGGATTAAGTCCAGTGAGGCCTATGTTGTATTTTTAACCCCAGAACTGTAGAATAAAAAAAAAAATGGAGTAAAATCCCAAGGAAAATGGAGTAAATCTCAAGGAAAATGGAGTTTGGGGTATTTTGATAAACCACAGCACAACCTGCCATTTATAATGCTTCTTTCTAAGATAAGCTGTGTTGAATACTTCTATAAATCCAGTTTAAATATTACCAAGTTGATTTCTTTCTTAGGAGGGCACTAACAAAATGAATCTGTATAGTTACGATCTGTTTAGTCTATTTTAGTCATCTGTTTAGTAATGAATCCATTTAGTGGCATGGATATGAATCTTCTGATGAAATACATGACAACTCCAAACCAAAAGGGACTGGAAATAGACCCTGGATTAAGTGAAAGATAAAAGCAAAAATGCAAGAGAACCAAAGAATTTTGGAGGATTGTTTACTGGGAAGATTTTCTCCTTCTGTTTTCATTCATTTGTCTAAAAATAAATGATACAAATGCTACTCTTAAAAACACAATTTATGTTCATATCATCATTTTCAAGTAACTGGGTCCACCCTAGAGTCAGTTTTGCCTGATCATATTTCATTGCCCATTCAAAACTATCTTTTCAAAAGAAGCAGAGGAAAGAAAGAAAGGAAAATGAAAGGTAAATATATAGGACTATGCCCCTTCCTCACAGACTAACCATTAGAATCCTTACTCAGAGAAATAAAAATTGTCCCAAAAGTCTATGATTTATCTTTCCTTTCTGTATATCTTAAGATTTGTTCTTAATGAATCAGGTTTACCTTTGCTCTGAGCATTAAGAATTCTAGCATAAAGGACATTCAGTTTTGCCAAATATAAGTACATGGAATCATATTCTCTGGCTGCTAAGTGTTTGAAATTACTCAAAAATCAACTCATTGAGAATATGCCACTTTATATTTACAGAGAAATTGATTGAATCAGCCTTATGTCAGGAAGACATCAGCAGCCAGTGGCAATCCTAGTCCTTACAAGATTCAACACAGGCTGTAGTGTCTATTTTGTAAAGAGGCAAAGTTTAAGCACAGAGATAAATCTGTTCTTTTTGCTCAAGAAAAAGATGAAGCACTGAAGCATTACATTTCTTAACAAATCCATGACTTGCTTAGTGGACAAAGGGCTAATGCTTTTCAAATATCCCAGCTTAGTGGAATTTACCTTGGGATTGAACAGATTGTATTATAAGACTCTTGTTTAAGAAGGACTTTCAACTGAATTTGAAAACTTTGGGCTTTTCTGCTTGTACATTCAAAAGGAACAGTACGACAAACACAGAATAAAATGAATGCAACTGGTAACAATAGTTCCTTTCAAGTAAGGACTTTAGGTCATCAGTTATCAATGAAAGGGCATTTTGGGGGAAGGCAGGAGACTAAAGGTTTATCCCAGTCTTTATGAGCAGCTATGAGACCTCAGGGAAGAGAGTATTTCTTGGGCTTCAATTTCCTATTTGAAAAAGTGTTTGGGGTAAAGTGGAATCAGAGAGACTTTGCCCTTGATACTCTGTGCAATGCTGATGCATTTGTATGAGCTGAATTTCTCTACAATAAGATTGTCTAATCTTAACTTTATGTCAGAGAACTAATTTCTTTTATCTACTTTTGCAAAAGGCCATTGACATTGCAGATATGCTTCTTTTATAAATTCACAAATCCTGTGTTTACAGATGCTCATGAAAAATAAAGCCATCAAAGGACCTGAAGCATGAAAAATATAGTCTATGAGATGTAAAACAAAAAGGAAAATAAAGTAGTATTTGAGGGAAACATCAAAATCTAAAACAAGACTCAAAACCAACAAGGTTTTCATCTGAAACCGATTTTCAGTGATCTGAGAAGAGGCAACTTCTGTATCACTCCTTCACCCTAGGAAATTCCCATTCTACATAACATAAACTACAGCTTTATATCCAATTTAATAATTTGTTGTCTTCAGAAACCAAAGGGATTTAATTCCTTATAGCTTACTTCTATTGTTTTATGGCCTCTGTCTGTTGGTAATGTCTCATGATGCCTTGCTTGGACTTTACAGGAGAAAAAGTATTGGAAAAATCCCCTTTGAAATCTATCAATTTACTCTCATCATTCATTCATTCATTCATTCATAGAATAAATTAACACTTATTGAGCACTGGGCATGTATAAGATGCTGTGATAGATGTTGTGGGGATAAAGAGAAATTTACAGCCTAGAAGGGCAGAATGACATGACACAATGACTATTAAGTGTGGATCACCTGTATGTTGCCGATAGTGTTTGAGACATCATGGGAGAGTAACATAGGAAGTGCTATTTAATGAGTGATCATATTGGACAATCTCACAGTCTCTTAAATGGGCATCTGGCTTGTGGAATGCTGTAAAAAGAGAAAAGATTGTCCTTATTAACAGGTAGAGAGGATGCTGCATGGGTGCCAGACTTCTTTCTTTGGTATGGCCATCAAACATTTCCATTGTGATCCAATAGACATATTTCCCTTATTTTCTCTCATGAACAATTACCCTCAACTTATTAGCATTAAGCTGTCTTAACAAACTAAAAGGAGAAATGTCCAACTGCATGAAAATACCCTAAAGCATTTTAAAATACTATCAACATTTATGTATTTTGAAAACAACAGAAAGAAAATATTGCTAAATTCACCCTCTTTATTTATTTGGATAACCCCCAAATTAATATTATAGCATACATTAATTTGTTTCATCCTTTATACTCCCTGCAATAACTCACCTCGGTCCTGATTCCGGTGACGTTTCCAGTATAATAAGATTGAGATTAAGACCAGAAGAATTACCAGGGATACAATGCTTAACAACAATGGAACTGAAAACCAAAAGCCTGTGGATATTGAAGGGAGAAAAAGGAAAATGGAGTCACCAGAAGCTGTTGAAGCAAAATGTGATACAGCACCACTTCTGATGACTGTTACTAGAGTTGAGCATTCAGTTAAAATTATCCTTAAATACATACCTGCTCAAAACCTACATTTGTGACTCTATAGGATCTTAATGACAATTATATAATATCAGTAATATTTAACATGATTTTTGTAGTTACTACATGAGATCTTTATATGTACTCATTTAATTTTCAAAACTTCTAGAAGTTGGGCATTATTATGATTTACTTTTTTTTTAATTTTATTTTATTTGAGAACATACTGTACAGAGGGGCTACAATTACATGGGCAGGATAATGCATACATTTCTTACCAAGCATTGCAGCCTCCTCCTTTGTTTACCCTTCACCTCCCTTCCCAGCCTCCCCCCTCCCCCCACCCAATTATACCCCCCTCTCTATTATGATTTACTTTTATCATTATTCAACAGATTGTTTTTAACATCTGAGGCTCAGAAAAGCTGTGAGCTTGAAATCAGGGTAATTAATATAAGAATCAAAGTTTAGTCAAAAGTTTTGACCTTCAATGCACATGCTCTTTGCCACACTGTCCATGGAAGTAATATATTGCCTTGAAGAAGTTTTGAAATATACTGAGTGATCTTCAGGGGGAAAAAAAAAGAAATTCATAATCTCAATCCCAGAAATAATGCCATTCCAATGTCCTTCTAACATCGCTTCTAATCTGTGTGGTCTTTATTAATTCTCTTTCCAGGAGTTAGTAAATACAACATAGCTAAACAGCTTCTCAACATCACTTTGTAACACAAAGGAAAATCTCCCTGATTTGAAAGCGTCCAGCATCTTTGCCAGAATGAAGTCTGCCAAATATAATTTAAATGAGAAACTTCAGACAGGAATTTGCCTAACTTTTATAACTTCACATAATGTCTTAAGCATGCAAACTACTTAGTAAATATCCCAGAATAAATAAACAGTACAATAAAGCTACTAACATAACCATTAATCACAGCAAAGGTATGGAGTCAGCCCAGATGCCCCTTGGTGGATGAATGGATCAAGAAAATATGGTATTTATACACAATGGGAAATTTACTCATCCATTATGATAACACATCATTTGCAAACAAATGGAAAGACCTGGAAAAGATTATGTTAATTGAAGTAGTTAGGGCCAGCGAGACAAAGGCTGCATGTTTTCTCTCATATGTGGAAACTAGAATTAGTTTGTAAACATGTAAGTAAATATGTTGAGTGGTATGCAAGTTTATACAAATATATTAATGGACACATATTTGTATATTTGTTCTCAGGGGAGAACACAAACAGTGTAATCCCCTAGAATGGCAAAAATCAACATCCAACAAAATAGACATCAGGAAATGGATACTTGAAAGGGATGGGGTAGGGTTAAGGAAAGAGGGGTAGGTGAATGGGGAAAAGAAGGAGAAAAGAATGTAGTAAAAAAAAATTCAATGTATATACTACAAAACTAAGAAATGTGAGGGCAGGGGTAGGTTGGGAGGGGTAGGGGAGAATGTTGAGGGGGTGACATTGATCAAGACACACTGTATTCACAAACTTCTTTATTGAATGGCATCTCCTTTGTACAAATACTTAAAGATAATGTAAAAAATAAACATTATACAGATGACATCAGACACGTGATGTGATTTGAGTCAAGTTCATCATCCCTGGAGAAGAAAATAAGTTCCTTTCTGGGTTCTACCACCACCACCACCATCCCACCAGAGGAAGTTACCCTCTGTCTTGGCAGAATAGGAAGATTACAACACTGTAAGCCTTTGTGATCAAATTCCCCTAGATCACCAGTTGCTGATGACTCTGAGTTTTCAGGGACCCCAGAAATGTCTCTTGGTGACGACTCTATCAATGAGGTGCTTTCCTGATTTTAATAGTTCAAAATATTCTCCAAAAAGACAGCAGCAGTATATCTTAGGAGCCTTATTACTGAGTGTTTCATGCAGGCTTAGTGCTTCAAAACACAGACGGAAAGAAAACTAGCTGACATCATTACAACTTCTTATCTCTACAATCAGTGCATCCTCTTGAAAAATTCTCCTATCTTTTCTATAGGGTACAGAGATAATTAGTTTTGAGGGGAACATGAAAGGGCACAAAGGGACTTAAGGGCAGCTGTTCTTAGGAGTGAGGAAGACATTTTGAGTGGGTCAGTTTTTCAGTGTAGGTTATACAGATGTTTCATTGTCTAGGAAACCTTGCAGATGGAGGTGTTGCCCATCCTCTCTGCTTTCAAAGGCTCTCATGCATAAACATTTGCTTTCTTATTGGAGCAGTGAAGGTGCCAGTTTTAATTTCCCACTTTGAGTTTCAGGGGTGGAGGGGCATTTTCCTTGTGATGAGGTCTTGCTACGTAGTGCAGGCTGGAGTCAAATTCCTGTTCTTCCTATCTCAGTCTCCTGAATGCTTGGAAGACAGGTGTGTTCCATGACAATTGGACAAGACGCTTTTCTGTTATGTTTTGTTTTTTCTATTGAACTAGATGTTTTCTGAGTGTAGGGACTGATTCTTGTTCACAGGTTGGTTTTTGTGTGTGTGTGTGTGTGTGTTGTGTGTGTGTTCAATTCAAAGACTGGCAGGTACCATACGTTCAACAGTAAATCTCCATAGAATGAGATAAATAAATGAGGAATGCCTATCAGCAATAGCATTTGGTAGGCAGGCAAAGTGTTGCATGACACTTACCAAAGTTTAGTAGTTCTGTTTATCTATGGTATTAGTTTCTATGATTTCAATTTCAACTGTGGTCTGATAATATTCAATAGGAAGTTCCACAAATAAAAAATTCATACAGTTTAAATCACATATCATTATGAGTAGTGTGTTGGCATCTGTAGTCATCCGATGCCATCCCAGCTGGACATAAATGATATCTTTCTTCAGAGTTTCTACACTGTATACATGTCAGTCACTTAGCTGATCAACTATTTTAGTATCACAGTGCTTGTGCTCAAGAAACTCTTATTGCACTTAATAATGGTTCCAAAACACAAATGTGTGTTGAATATCTTGTGATAATTATTGTCTTTTAATTAAGATTTGTTATCCTCTTACTGTATCTAATTTAGAAAGGTACTTTACTATGGGTATGTATGTATTTTTGTATGAAAAGAGGTGAATCTTGATATTAATTATCTACAGTTCCAGCTACACACTGAGGATCTTGGAATGTATCATTTGTGCATAAAGGGAAATGACTATAAAACCTGTTTTGTTACCTTAACTCTGTTGCTCTGCATACATACCCCATATCCCCACTAATCATTGCCTTTTGGGGAGAGGCTAAAAGTCTCTAAAAGACTTTACTACCATCTAGGTGATTATACACAGATAACAGCCATAGCCACTTTGGCTACCATCTCTTACCTTTATTCAGTGTTTCCTTGTAGTCAGTCAAAGTCCCCAGGTGCAACACCTGGCAGATCACCTCCTGGCCCACCTGATTCTTGGGGTCCTTGACCCGTAGGATGCTGGTGACAGATGTAGTTCCATTTGGATGTGACACACTCTCAGTACTATTGTCAATTCCTGACCCAGCAACCTTCCAGGCAATCACAGGGGCTGGGCGGGCAGTGGCAGAGCAAGTGATATTTAGGTGGTCTTCGAAGAAGTTGTAGTGAAGGGATACTATGGGCTGTACTGGGACAAAAAAAGATATGACCTGCCATCAGTTAAGCACCTAGTCTGCATTATGCATTTGCCTTATGGAGATAAGGGAAGAACCTTACAGAAAATCAGTAGATTCTAAACAGATAAGATATAACATCCCACTTCTGTCTCTAGGGCCTTCCTTGTTCTTCCTGTATTTCATTCTCCAGCAGGATGGAGAGTAGCCTGGTCCAAACATCTAGTGAGACAGGTCCTGTCTTTAATCTGTTCCCATCAAAACTGACTGGGTGGTCAGAAGTATTGGGAGATCAGATGACAATCTTCTCTCACAAATGGTCCAAACCTACTTATTCTGTCCTCTGCGCAAGCAATGCAACATCTTTGCTTTCTTTTAGGTATTGCTTTGAAATAACTGGATAGTAACCAGCAAATGACTCTTCTATGCATGTAGCCTGCCTCTACTAGAGGTAGTAGAGCAGCTCCAAGAGAGAGAACCCATATAGAGGCTACATCTTGGTAACAGCCATTTTCTCCTTAAACTAGACCACTAAGGAGATACAAAGAAGAGGCGTGGGAAATGCCACTTGAAAGATCTTCACAAAATGTGGTCTAGAAAGTCATACCCCATAACCAGTAAAAACTAATGAGAAACAAAAAGACTTTGGGGATTTCCTAATAGAGTTAGGGGTAAATAATGACCTGTGAGTAGAAGGCATGAATTTTCAGGCCTGCTGTATGTGTTCCTTTTTCAAACTTCCCTGACCATTGCCTTGATTTTCATCAGAAAGAAGTTTCTCTGCTAAGCAAGGCAAATTGTTTGTTTTATTTCCCCCTATGTTTGACTTTGAGGCTCACAAGATCATTAAAGAGCTGTGCTAAAGGAACACTGGTGTGCACTTTCACTTTCAAGAGATGGGTGAATGGTGTGGCTGCAGAATGTATGCTGCAGAACTGTGGCTCAACCCAGTAGCTTCCCAGAGTTTAAACATTAGAAAAGACTGGTGGAAGAGAGATAAAAGCAAGGAAAGGATCCCCATATATCACCCTACACCAGAATCAACTCCAAATGGATCAAAGACCTCGAAGTCAAAGCAGACACTCTGAAAACATTACAGGAAGGAATAAGAGAAACTCTAGGACTCCTTGGCACAGACCAAAATTTTCTTAATAAAGACCCAGAAACACAACAAATCAAAGAAAGATTCGACAAATGGGATTGCATGAAACTGCAGAGCTTCTACATGGCAAAGGACATAGCTAGCAAGATCAATAGAAAGCCCATGAATTGGGAGAAGATTCTCACTAGCCACACAATGGACAAGGGTCTCATATCTAAAATATACTTGGAACTCAAAAAATTAAATCCCCCAACAACAAATCCTCAAAGAAACAACTGCCCAATAAATAAGTGAGCTAATGACTTAAAGAGAGACTTCTCTGAAGAGGAAATAAGAAAGGCCAATAGACACATGAAGAAATGCTCAATGTCTCTAGCCATAAAAGAAATGCAAATCAAAACATTAAGATTCCACCTCACACAGTTAAAACGGCTATAATTAAGTACTCTAATAACAACAGATGCTGGAGGGGATGTGGCCAAAAGGGAAGCCTACTGCATTGTTGGTGGGAGTGTAAACTTGTTCAACCACTTTGGAAAGCAGCATGGAGGTTCCTCAAAAGACTCCACATAGAGCTCCCCTATGACCCAGCAATCCCACTTTTAGGCATTTACACAAACAATCACAAACAAGGCCATACTAAAGCTACCAGCACAACTATGTTTATCACAGCATTGTTCACCATAGCTAAGATATGGAACCAACCCAGATGCCCCTCAGTAGATGAATGGATCAAGAAAATGTGGTACACACACACACACACACACACACACACACACACACACACACACACACACACACACACACACACATACATACACAATGGAATTCTATGCCTTCATCAGAAAGAATGATATCGCCCCATTTGTTAGGAAATGTAAAGACAGAAAAAATTATATTAAGTGAAGTAAGGCAAACTCATAGAAACATAGGTCCCATGGTTTCCCTTATCTGCAATAACTAGCATATGTCAGGACAAGCAGAAAAGGTCAAAGACTATGTATACATGACCATATAACCTGATGGTAAGCAAAATGAACCCCGAGATAGGGACACAAGAGGTTTTATATTTGTTGCTTTCTTTTTAATGTACTTATATGTACTATGTAACTTTTTTTGATTCTTTGTATATTCTTCCCCCATGGTACAACCCGTTTTCACTGTATTTGATTCAGGTACCCTGCATCTTGTATATACATTTTTCTAATTTAGGGAATAACAAAATGCTGAAATAAGGATATAGGATGACCCATTGTAACAATGAGATGTACAAGACAGTATATTGTAAACAATTTCGGGGGTGGGGAGGGTGGGGCAAGGTCAGGGAGGGGAAGGGAAAATTGGGGAGATGGGGAGGAAAGAAATGGTAGGGGAAAAATAAAGGAAGGTGTAACAATGCTTGATAGGAAATGGACTCATTACTGTAACCCCTCTGTACAGTATCTTTACAATAATATATATATATATATATATTAAGGACAAATAAAAAAGAGCAAGGAAAGGTGAATCTGAGTAATGTGGTCAGATCAGGAAACAATTAGTTCTTGAAGTTTCAAAGAATGGCATAAATGGAAATCACAGAGTGGTTTTCAGACACATACACACAGTATAGAAGATTTTATGTAAAGAGAGAGTAGGAGAAAGATGAAAGAAAAGAGCAAGAGGAAAATATGACATAAGGAAGAAGAATGAGATAGGAGGGAGATGGAACAAGTGGAAAGGAATGAAAAGAGATACATTTCTTAAGAAATGGAAATGAACATGAAAGCTTGATATAAGAGTCTATAAAACGGTCTCTCACAATTGGCACAACAACTGAAAGAAACTTGAATTTCATGCTCATTGCTACCTTTCTCTCTCATCTCCTGAATTTCCATTTCTCCTATAGCCAATAGTCTCACATATTCAACATCCCACTTGAATGTTCCTAATGATCTTAAATTGGTCTTCTCTATCCTAAAACCTTCATCAAATATGCCATACTTGAACTCTATTTTTATTTCTACTTGCTTATCTTTTGTTTCAGCTGAGAGTCAGTACAAAGGAAAGGAATCACATGAGACTAGGGCTATTAGATTCACAAAATAAGCTTATTATTCAATTACATCTCTAGTTAGCGTCATTGCAATATGAAGAGCCACCATTACATGAATTCTTAGAAATCTTGAAATAGTTACCTTGAAGTAGAATGAGAAGGACCATCCTAACCAGCTCTAGTTAGACTAGCTCAGCCTTAAGATTTAACCTTCAAGGTAGTTAAGATTGTAAAGAGTCTAGAGATGATCACTTGTTTGGACAAAGAATCTCCAGTTCAGATAATAGGTGAGATACTTCTAGGGGCATGTGATCACCAATGGCAAAGCTAAGTCTAAATCAAAACACTATTTATGGTGAACTTTTTATCCTTATCATTTTCTAAAAATTTGTTGACCCCCCCTCCCCCATAACAAAAGACAGTTCCACCTCCAAGAACTTGACGGAGCTCCATGAATTCTCCCCGCAAACATTTGTATTAAAAAGCAGTTACAAAAAGCATGACAGACTAGGTATCTTTCAGTGAACATTCCTGATTAGGAAACTGAAAATTTAGTCACCACAAACAGGTTCCACATATTCTTGAGAATAGTAAGAGATTCTCACCATAGAGTGTGAGGCAGGCTGTTCCTGAGACCTTTCCAGAACCGAAGATGTTGAAGAGACACATGTAGCACCCCTCATCATCCAGAGTCGTGTTCCAGAAGGTGATTGCTGTGTTCCGGAGTCCCAGCTCAGTGATGTTGACTCTGTCCTTATAGGCAGGCTGGACCACAACCCCACGGCTCTCACTGTAAGTGATCATGTTTTCTGGGCTTACAGCCTTCTTTTTCTGCCATGTCACAAGCAAGGCTTCCTGGGAAGTTTGCAGAGAACATCTTAAGGATGCCGGTGTGTGTAGCCGCTCTCTTTCATCCTGGGTTATCACTTCCACTATGGAATCATGAAAGGATATTTTTATTTTCAAACGTTAATATGTATATGCATACACATATGTACATTGCTCTGATAACAAAAAAATGTATGTTGAACATCAAAGAGAAAAAAAATGTAGAGAAAAATACAAAGAAGAAAACAAAATGGTATTTACATACCTACAGGGTTGGTAGAAAAACGTTAAGTATGCTCAAACTTTAAAGGCAGAGTAGCAGAGTATAATAACAGGAAAGAAAATTCTTCATGGCTAGAAAATTTCAAGAATCCTTGCAAACTAGAAAATAAATGGAATGAGATTAAAGATGGAAACTTGGCAGTTCGGAGGGAAGGACCAGCCTGTGTGCTCATGCATGGAGAGGAAGACTCCCAGAATAAGAAAGGGCCAAAGCACAGCAGGCACAGTGATTAGTTTAAGCAAAGAAGGAATAGCTCTGACTCTTTCTCACCCTTTCAACATGCTCCTACAGACACACTTCCCTCCTCCCCCCACTACAAAGAAGAAGGGAACAGCACAGAGGTATCTGCCTCTAAAAAGCAGGAGTGAAGAATTAAACAGAACAATGTTTGGGGAGATTTAAAGGTCTTGTAGGAACTTGAAGCTTGACACCCAAATGAAACTCTATGCATGGGCCACTTTGGTTGAATTCTGAACTGTAATTTCTTCTCCTCTTCAGTATTGGCCACTTATTCTATGACAATGTAACAGGAAACCTCCATGGAATAACAAATAGCCAAATATTTGAATATAGTAAAAGAAGAGAACAAACGCTGCCCATCTAAGAACTCAGATCAAATGAAGATTCCATAAATCAATCAACAGAGTGCAACTAATTTATGTGATGTCTGAAGTACAGTAGGAAGAAACTATAGTATAAAGTAAAAATTAGAGGTGTAGAAAGTAAGAAATACAAATTGCAAAGTACAAAATACAAGTTGATCATTAGAATGAC
>NW_027203381.1:81791993-82219493 GCF_024711535.1 Dipodomys merriami
GCAGAAATGGAAATGGCTGCAGTTTTAGCTATATGCATTTATTTTAAACAACTGCTTTTTCAGGTAGCGAGTAGAAAAAAAGGCATTTTTTTCCCCTAGAAGTGTATTTTTGTGAACTTTGAAAAGAATGAAGCTATTTCTTTTATGTCTCCTCCCGGTATTTTATTGTTTTTTTTTCTTATTCAAATGTCTTTTTCCCACTTTTTTTGTTTATCCTACTATTTAATTCTTTTTGATATTTTCTATATTATTTGTAGATGAAAACGTGGTGCTTTTCTCAGTTTCCAGTGAATGCCTGTGTAGAATTGTCTCATTATTCCCCGATGATGGTGGTGATACAAGGCAACCCTCTTTTCTAAATTTCTGTAATTTACACTGTGATGTGTAACTATCTACCTGTCTTGTCTAATTTTAGCTTCCATACACAGTATGTGTGTATGTGTGCACATTCCTTCATGTTCCATGAATGTGCATAGTATCTCTTCTAGTTTGACTCCTGAATGTCCTCCAAAAGCCAATATTTTGAAGGCTTCATTCTGTAGTCTGTAGCAGGATGGGATGCAATGGAACCCTTAGTAGGTGGAACTAGTGGAAGATAGTTAGGTCATTGGAAGCATGTCCATTTAGAAAACATTGAGAGCCAGACCCTTTCTTTTCTTTTTTGTTTTCTTTCTGGCAGTCATGAGGTGAGCAATGTTTTCCATTATCATGAGTTTCCCTCAAAGACAATGGGGCCAATTGACCATAGACGGAAACCTTTAAATTGTGAATTAAAATATTTTTTCTTCTTCATAGGTTGTTTATCTTGGGTATTTTGTAACCAAAATGGAAGACTGAATAGCACAGCCCCCTTCACAAATACTACAATCCAATAAAACACATGATCAAACTCTGCAGCAAGTTAAAACTCTTTAATGTATAAGAACTTTACTAAAAATAATAATTTTTATGCTATGGCTTATTCCTTTACCTAAAAAATTCAAATAGATCATTTACTATTACTGTAATTTCAGAGAATCTGAGACATTAAATATTTGTTTATCACAGGATTTATAAAGTTTATAACCAAAAATATTTAGAAAAAATTAAAATAATGAATTAGGAATAAATTCATGGTCCTAGAATTAAACTATGAGTAAATTAGTTTTGTTTTGTTTTTTATTTTATTTTATTGTAAAGATGCTATACAGAGAGGTTATAGTTACACGAGTAAGGTAATGAGTGCATTTCTTGTTGAGTAATGTTAGAACTATACAAATTTGTCTCACTCAAAGTTAGCAATAATCAGTATTAATTTTCAAGTTCTTTCTCCATGAGAAGAATATAATTTTTACAGAAGATCCCTGAAAGAGGTGTAGAAAATACTTAGGAAAGGATCACAAAGGCTCAATAGCTATGTGCATACGATCATATAAAATAATATTTATTGAAATAAACTACAAGAAATGGAAACAAAAGTTGATTTTTTTGTTGTTGTTGCTTTTGTTTTCTGTATCTTTTGTTTGTAAGTTTATCTGTTTGAGGGAATGTAAGGTGGGGCACAGAAATGGCGGGAGAACTAGTGAACAAATCAAACTCTGGCATTCATTAGACACCTTGTTGAAAATAAACTTGAAAATACAACTTGTGAGATAGAAGGGAGACCAGGAGGGGGAGGGGGAGAAAGGAGCAAAGAGGTGACACTGTTCAAAAAGAAGTATGCTCATTACCTGACTTATATAACTGTAACCCCTCTGTAGATCACCTTTAAATTACAATTAAAGCATATGTATTACAGAAAGAAAATACCCATCTTGAAGGAGGTTCCACCTCACTGACTAGCAATACTCAGTTGGGTGAGTAGAGTCCTATGTGCAAATCAAAGGAGTAAGTTTTCTGTACAAGAAGACAAAAATCATGTTTATTAGCTGACCTGCATTACCACACCATTTTCTGATAAGAATTTTACAGAATTTCATGTGAATTGTCCTAATGGAGATAATTAAATGATTTGTTGATTTCTCATTGTGCTGATTTTGATCAGCTTTGGGATTACTGGCACCATCAAGTAAAATTATAGGCTATGCTCTGGACCCTATTTTCTTTGTTTTAATGATGATCATTTACATGAATTATTTAACCTCTTTTAAAAATAATTTTTAACATTTTGCTCACTTTTAGACCATGTTTCATTATTAAATATTTCTTGAAAATATGATTTGTAAAATGAGTATAATAATTTAAATGAGAAATATGAATAATTTAATCCAGGATTGGACACAGTCTTTTTCTATTATAAATAATAAAGCCTTGTACATCCTTAAATATACATAATTTATGTAATATTTGGTCATCTTGTATACTGGGTTAGTTGCAGAAATACTTTAATAATCCATTTTAATAATGTTTATACACTTTCAAATTAATACAGCAGGTTTATATTGTTTTATTCCCTAAAATGTTTAACAAGGTTTTTTTTGTTTGTGTGTTTGCTTTTTTGCTGGTCCTTGGGCTTGAACTCAGGTCCAGGGTGCTTTACCTGAGCTGCTTTTGTCAAGGATAATGATCTATGACTTGAGCCACAGCACCACTTCAGACATTTTCTGAGTAGTTTTTGGAGATAAGAGATTCTTAGGAATTTTCCTGCCTATGCTGACTTCTGGCTTCAAAATGGGGTCCTCAGATCTCAGCCTCTGAGTAGGTAGGATCATAGACATTGTATGGTGGAGGAAGTAAGGATGGAATGTAATATTTGACTTGGATTGTATAAAATGGATAATGAATGATTTTTAAGATATAAATGGGGCTGGGAAGGTGGCTCAGTGGTAGAGCGCTTGCCTTGCATGCCTGAGGCCCTGGGTTCGATTCCTAAGCACCACATAAGCAAAAAGAAAAAAGCCGGAAGTGGCGCTATGGCTCAAGTGGTAGAGCGCTAGCCTTGAGCTGAAGCGCCCAGGCCCAGAGTCAGGCCCCACAATTGGACCCCTACCCCCCCCCCAAAAAAAAAAGATATAAATGTGACTGTGCTTTCTGTGGATAAGACTTCCTTGGTAACTACTAGCTATGTGAGCTTCTGTAACTCTGCTTCTGCTATTTTCTGGACAATGCGTGCCCTAACCCAGCTGAGCCATCACCACCTTTGTTCTATTCCCCAACCTCCCGCCAGCAAAACCTTGGTTGGAAATTTAAATTTAAGGTGTGAATTTCTTTTAACAATCACTGGCTAAAACCAATAAGCAACCTCCCCCTTTCCCTGCCCTAGCCAAATAATGGTTAAAAGCCAAGGTGGACTGGCGCTCTGGGCTGTTTCCGAGCAGGTGGACTCCAGGTAAGGTCCTGGCACTCAGTACTTTTCACTCAATAAAACCTTCTACATTTTCACTGTGGACTGAGTGGTCACACTGCCCTTCCACCCTACAACAGCATAAGCTACAAGCGCCCAGCTAACAGGATGGGTTTTTCTTAGTTGATTGTTTTGAGAGAGAGAGAGAGGGTGGCAGAAGGAGGGGAAGGAGAAAGGGAGAGGGGAGGAGTAAGAGAAACTCTGGGCCTGGGCAGCTCAAGGCAACACTCCATCACTTGAGCCACAGAATCACTTCCAGTTTTTGGTGGTTAATTGGAGATGACTCTCATGGACTTTCCTGCCCAGGCTTTGAACCACAATCCTCAGCTCTCAGCCTCCTGAGTAGCTAGGATTACACGTGTGAGCCACAAGTGCCCAGCAATTATCAGGTTTTTCTTTTCTTTTCTGTTCTTTTTTCCTTCCTTCCTTCCTTTTTTCTTTCTCTCTTTCTCTTTCTTTCTTTCCTTTCTTTCTTTCTTTCTTTCTTTCTTTCTTTCTTTCTTTCTTTCTTTCTTTCTTTCTTTCTTTCTTTCTTTCTCTTTCTTTCTTTCTTTCTTTCTTCTTTCTTTGCTTCCTTTTTTTGGTTGTGGGTCTCGATTTCTGGGCCTGGGCACTGTCCCTCAGCTCTTCAGCTCAAAGCCAGTTTCTACCATTTGAGCCACAGCGTCACTGTTGGTTTTCTGGTGGATAATTGGAGATATGAGTCTCACAGACTTTCCTGCCTAGGCTGGCTTTGAACTACGATCCTCAGACCTGTCTCCTGAGTAGCTAGGATTACAGTTGTGAGGCACCAGCACCCAGATAATTTTATTTTCAAGATGATATACAGAAGAGTTACAGTTTCATAAGGTAGTGATTACATTTCTTGTCTAACTTTTTACTGCTTTCCTCATTTTTCTCCCTCTTTACCTCCTCCTCAACCCCTCTCCCAACCCCCTTCAAGTTGTACAGATCATTTCCAACATAATGCATGTTTCCAACTTATTTAAAAGTAAAATGTAAAATTATAAAATATTTATTTTTATTTATTATCACTGTGGATTAAATTAATAACTGTAGTTATTTTTGTCAGTAGTAATTCCATATTTATTCCTGTTTTGTATTCAGCATAGTTAATATTAGTACATAAACAATGTACTTCTAAAATTATAGTCTTATTACTATTAAAATAATTTTGTAAAATCATATAGAGGATTTTTGTGAATATAAATCACCTGATAAATAGATAAAAAATTTCAATTTGAGGTAGGACAAGATAGTCATTGTAGAATAAATGATAGACTGAAGTACAAAAGATTGATTTTATTAGACATCTTTATTATAGATTATATACCATCTCAATGATAGCTTGAATATTTTATCTTTACCACAGATGGTGCCCATGAAATGAAAACTATGTGGTAAAACCTTTTTCAGACAATATAAAATAATCAATTTGCTAGATACCACCAGAAATATAAAGGGTTTTATTTCATTTCATTTGCTTTTGAAATAATTTAACTTAGGAGAATTTTTTGATGACACATTGTTAGATATCAGTATCATAGCTTTGCTCAGTCTGCTGAAAGTATAAATCTTAAAGGTTGTTGAACTATATCACAAAAGAAAAACAAGGAGAAAAAGGATGGGTCACAGGGATGATGTATAAAGCTCAAATTGCAATCTGCCTGAAAATTGCCATGAAAAAAAAGGATGCAAACACAACTGGTGTTGAGAGGGAAGAGATTTTTTTTTGTTGTTAAAAAATGAGACAGGAAGTTAAGGAAGAAAGGAAGGAAGGAGAGAGAAAAGAAAAGAGAAAAGAAAAGAAGAGAAAAGAGAAATGAGAAGAATTTTTTCTAGGGATGCTATTTTTTGGATTTGAAATGTTCTTCCAAAAAGCTCACGTTAAGGTCTTCATTCCAAGCTGGTCGTGCTAGTGAGAGGTGATGAATCCAATCAGTCAAATGAGCTAGGAGGATGGGACTAATTTGAGGAAGTAGCTCACTAGAGACATGCCTCGGAAGAACACAGCTTGAGTCTGTCCTTCTTTGACTGTTTCCTAGCAACCAGGAGGTGAGCAGCACTGCTATGTCTTTCCACCATATTTCTGGTTGCCATGATTTAAAAAGTAATGGAGTCAGCCCAACCCTAGATTGAAACCTCTACAACCATTAGCCAAAATAATTCTTGCCTCCTTTATGTTGCTTTCCTCGGGTATTTTGTGACAGTGGTGGAAATCTGACAGAGGAGTACTACTAACTTCATGAAACATGTTCAGGAAGTTTAAATACAGCTGCTGCTCTGTGGTGAGAATCACATGCGTAACTGGAAATCAAGATTTCTTACATGGTGAGAAGCATTCCTTCAGATATTAAGAGGAAACAACTCCTTTGATATTCTGCCATAGAACTACATGCCTAATGAAGTTTTCTTAAGTTTGTTTTTGTTTTGTTTTGTTTTGTTTTGTTTTTTTTCTGGTCATGAGGCTTGAACTCTGGGCATGGGCACTATTTTTCAGCTCTTCAGCCCAAGGCAAGCTCTCTACCACTTGAACCACAGCACCACTTCCGGTTTTCTGGTGGTTTATTGGAGATATGAGTCTCGTGGACTTTCCTGCCTGGGCTGGCTTTGAACCACAATCCCCAGATCTCAGCCTCCTGAGTAGCTAGGATGATGGGCATGAGCCACAGGTAACCGGCTTATGAAGTTTTATTTGAACCTGGAAACTTTTCTTTTTTCCATATGACTAACTTTTTTTTTGAATTTAGATCATCAGAAAAATTTCAATGAGTGAGATGAGTAAGCAAAAGCTAAGTAAGTTCAGTTTTGAGACCTCTTGTTGCTAATTCATAAATCTTGTAGCCTATTAAGGGAATAGGGATGTAGAGAGATCTGAGAAAAACTTGGGAGTCTTGTTTTAAATCCCACTTCCAAATGATACTTGAAAATTCTACAATCATTACTTTCATGTATTAATCAGCACTTTTTCCATAACTTCTTTACATAAACTACACAGATTGCTGAAGGCCTACAAAATAATTGATTTTTGTAGAATCTTCAAGACATTTGGTCCTGTAGAAACCTTAAATATATCTATTAAAAAAGTGATATCCCAATGATATTCTAGTGTTTTCACAGTATTTTTGCATTGGTAATGTGAATTTGTAATGCACTTTAATCTCTGTTTTGATGGAGCAAGTAAGCATTCTAAAGTACAATCAGTGTACTTTGAATTGTCCCACTTCCCAAGCATCTTAACCATATGGTATGTTTACAGTGGACCTTCATTCACTGCTAGCATGTAATTCACATCTAACAAGTGTGAAGAATGTGAGGCTATTAGTATACTCAGATGGTATGTGTAGGAGGTAGAGAGTTCAAAGGACTAGGAAATCTGTACATTCAGGGTTTAGTAAAATGAAATCTGTTTATTACCAAATGTGGGCAGTGAACACAGGAAAGGTGAACTGAAGTACCTTCAACTAAACCTACAAAGGCTGGACATTGCAAGTAGTTGGTCACCTTAAGACAAAATGGCCCTCACTGGTGTTGGCCAGAAATTAATGAACATTGTCAACAAGCAATAGAGGCCTGGATTCCTGGGATCAGTGACTAGCTAAGTAAGGCAAGGTTGTACCACAGGGCAGTGTGCTTGTGCACATATTGGCTTATGTCAGGGAGGACTTCACAGGAATGTGGGTATATTGTCATTCTGAAGACCAGGGGAATCAATGTGGAAAATATATATAAGCAGATAAAGAGTTCACAGAAGAGCATACATTATCAATCTCCTAGGTGGCTAAAAATTAACCCTGTCATTCTCATATGTATAGTTTGGTGGAAAGAGTTAAGCTGAAGGACTTGTTGTCTTTGTCTTGGTGAGGACATGAAATCAAAGAAGAGAAGAAGGGAGAATTCAATAAAAATATTCAATGCATATTCTATATATTAAGAAGTGGGTGGGAAGGGGTGAGTAGGGATGAGTGAGAATATTGAAAGGGGTGATGTTGATCAAGATATGTTGTACTCATAAACAGTGTTGTTAAATGGCAACTCCTTTCTACAACTACTTAAAGATAATAAAAAGTAAAGATTTATTTTAAAAATATCGACCATAATAAAGCCTGAAAATGCTAATTTTGTCTTCAAGGTAATCAATAAGTGGTAATGCAATCACTTCAAACTAAAAATATACTTCACATCTTAATGTTCTCTGGTACCTTCTTTGGACACACAGTTCACACCACATTTTGCTTCTATGACTAATTTGATGCTAAATTATAAGAAGAAAGGATATGAAATTGGTCATCCTTCCTGCAGCCAAATACAATCAGCCCCTTGTAATCACAAATATTAAATAACTCTGATAACTCTTACAATGACTCATACCTGAGAAAGCTTAAAATACAATGAGTCATCCTGAATATGAAGAAAAAGGTGAAAGTCGGTAAGTCAATAGTAGCTAGGTTAGTTGCAAGACAGCCTGGAGTTTAGATTTTATTCACTTACCTACAGGAAAGATCATTGCAAATTAGCCCCTTTCAGATAGCTATAGAAACAAATTTCCCATTTGTCCTTACTTCAACTTAAAATTAAATATAAAAACTTTTTGTACAGACTACATCATTAAATTCTGTGTTTGTGAAGTAGGCAATGCTATTTCCCTAGCATAACTTCCTTTAAAAACTACTATTAATAATAGTTCTAATATTACAAAACAGTAACAGCTGACATTTTTATGTAACAGACACTATTCTAAAAAACCTTTCAATACTTTATTAAGGCATCCTTATCAGGTTGGTGCTGCTGTTATATTATTTTCAGAAAGAACAGGCTCAAAGAGTTTAAATAATTTTCATGACATAAGTAAGTATGAAAATGTCTCGTAATTTTCAAGTATACAAAGTTCACTAGGCAGAATGTTGCACTAAACTTCCCATTGCTGTAACAAACTACCTGAGAAAGTCATTTTCAAAGTAGGAGAGAATTGTTGGGCTCAGAGTTTAAAAAGTTGCATCTTAGTCACTTGCTTCAGTGGTGCATGAGGTGAGGCAGTACATCATGGTGGAAAAGGAAGTCAACACATAATTTTGGGAGAAGGCGGATGAAGATTGGAGAGGGAGAAGGATTAAGATATACGATTCAAGGATATACACTCAATTTCCTCCAACAAGGTTACTTCTTATAGTTCCTACCACCTCTTCATAGCACCACATGCTGGTAAAATTTTAGTACCTTACTTTTGAGAAACACTTTAGGTCTAGGTTGAAAAATTCCACTCATTGAATTTAAAGGAAGGGGAAAGAGCTGCAGGAAGGGGAGAAGAGAGGCTATGGAAAGGGAAGAACTGGGAGGGGAGTAGAGGGGATGGGAAGAAGAGGGACAGGAGAAGGGAGGAGAGGTGAGGGTAGAGATCAGTGCTCAAAGTTACCTTTCATGATTCTACATAGCAATTTTACATCTTGTAGAACATTCATAGCAGAGAATATATATTGATTTAGAAGAATCAGCATAGAGAAAGGCTTTTACTATCAAGATCCTCAATTCAGAAGGGGCTATACTCCTATTTATAGACTCCACTACAAATTTGTGGTATAGGATCTTTCCACAAGGATCTCTGTGTCTCACAGAGCTGGCATAAGTAGCAGTCTTGTTTGTGTCTATTGACACATCTCTCTCCTGCCAACTGACAGCCTGCTTTTATATGCAATGCTTTAGATTCATATTTCTGCTGCTTCCAAGTAGTGACAGACCCTTTTGTGACAACACAAACACAAAATCTTTCCTCTCATTTTATACCCAGTTGCTGTAAAAGACGTAAAAGAGAAGAAACACTGGAGAAGGATGGCTGTGTGCTTCCATGAAGGAAAAGACAAGAAAAAAAACCACCTTGAAACTAGCTAGTTGGGGAAGAACTCCAACCTTGGCTATTTTTATTATTTTTTAAAGAGGGACTCCATCTGTATGGTTGAAAAGAAAATATATCCAATGCTCCTAAGAGTGCATCACTATTTATATTCGACCTAATGCCTCAGGGGCCCTGCCCTGAAACATCAATTTACCATTTTAAAATTTGTATCATAGGCAGTCCTGCTTTATTTGACACAGCTTAGAAAGACAGACTGTTACTGGGCAATGTCACTAGGTAACCAAAGAGGAGAAAACAATGTTCAAAACAGATCTTCTTATTTAGGAAAAACCACACTAACTGTCCTGCAGCGATTGGGTGGTATGTCAAAAACTGTTTTTCAAGCTAGTTAGTTACTGAGATCATTATTCTAAGTAAAGAATATCATGAACTAACCACCAGCAAGAATGAAAGCCCCAAAATCTTCTAAGGAGAATACACTGAGAGTTTACCCAGTAGCCAAAATGGAAAACCCAGACAGCTTTGGACATACAGATCTTCCTGTGTGCTAAACACTATTTCAGACAGAAGGCACCATTTTAATATATGTATACTGTTGACATAAATTAAGAAGAGATGATGATCTCACTTTTTACTTCCCTTATACAGAAACACAAAAACAAACAACAGCACATGTTTGGAGGTAACCATGTTTCCTCTTCCATTAAATATTTTGAAATTATTTTTTTTTACTGTTTCATTCTTGCCTATGCACATTCTGTTGATCCTAGTCTGGTTTCTGCCTTTAACACTTTCTGAGAACTGTCATCAAAGTTCACCTAGTTGACAAATACCACTGAGACATTCTGTAATATCTGATCTTATTGATAATACTCCTCTACCATCTCCACACTCTGCCCACTCCTTATTTCCCTTTTATTCTGACTTCGGGTGTTCAAATGCAGAATATGCTACTAGTGACTCTGTGATCTGAGCCATAGAGCTTAACTTTTAATTCTCATATTCTTCATCTGTAAAATGAATATAGTGGTCATGGACAGGAAGATGGAGGAGGAGAAGCTGGAGGCTAAACAAGCTCTCACATAGAAAGCAGTTTTAGTGTTCCAGTGAACAATCCTAGGCTAGAGAATCACACCAAGTGTGCCATCACAGTACAGAATCACACCAAGTGTGCCATCACAGTACAAAGAGTTTCACTAGAGAAGGAAAATCCAGGCAGCTTGGTCAAGGAGACAAATCTGAGCACTTGCCAGTAGCCGCTGCAGCAGCAGTGGCTGTGGTGGCAGTGGCTGCCAAGGCCACCATATCAACACAGAAAGTCGAGAACAAAGGTGCCAGACACAGAGTGTGAGCAGATTCTACTCACCCACCACCAGCAAGAACTGAAAAGAAGCAGAAAACTTCATCCTGCTGATCGCCCAGGGATGGCCCAGGAAACAAGAGTCTTTCCATTTTCTCTTGATTTTTTAATCTCTCTACTTTTACTGTGTCTTATCCATTTCCCTCTCTGAGATTAGGACTTGGTTAAATTCATTCTTTCCTTTTACCTCTCCACAACCCTCTAATCTTATTTTTCCCCACAATTCTCCCTACACCTATTAATTTCTGGTCTGCTGAATCCCTCTTTGATGTTCTTAGTCCATTAATATATAGTTGTTTGATGTTGAGTAGATTGTATCTGTTGAACTAGATTGTATCTGCAGCCATTTTGACTGTGCAACTGTAGGACTTTGGGTGATGCTTGTCTGAAAATAGTGTTCTAGCACAAAATTGGTGTACTTTCTGGGCAGAACAAGCCAGAGAAACACAGGAAAAATGGCAAGTCTGGGTATCTCAACTCCCACCCCTGATTATCAGGTGACAGAACAGTTCATGAGTAATCCAGAGGAGAGTTCCCAAAAAGCTCTACAAACACTACAAACAATACTGCTAAACACGGTGAATGAAAACATTAAAAAACTGAAAAGGACTCAGGGTGAGCGTGATAGGGAGCGAGATGAGGCAAACCAAATATTAATACAGGAACATCATGAGAATGATGAGGCTAACTAAAAATTAATACAAGAATCTTGTAAGCATGAGGAAGCTAATCAAAGATTAATATAGGATAGGAATTACATGAGCTGGCTGAGAATACTCAAAGAGAAATACAGGAATTGTGGGAGCAGGCTGAGAATATTCAAAGAGAAATACAGGAATTTTGTGGGCATGAGGAAGCTAATCAAAGAGTAATACAGGATGAGAATAGATAAGATCAATAGAGACATTCATGGAAACCATGAACAGACAGCTGAAGGAATCCAGGGATACCACAAATGGAATGCTGAATGGAGCCCATCACAAGGAAAGGGAGTCCAAGGAAACCATAGCCAATGAACTAAATGATTTGAGAATAAATACTGAACACCAAATTAAGGAAGTAAAGAAGTTCATACAAGATCTAAAACAAAGCTCCAACAAAGAATTTGAAGCCATGAAAAATGGCCAATTAGAAGGAAAGGAATAAAAAACAAAGTAGAAAGTCTTCATAGTAGGTTAGACCATGCAGAAGATCGAATCTCTGAGATTGAAGGCAGCTTACATATTATAGATAAAGAACATACAACTATCCAAGAGAAATACAAGATATATGATAGACCTATTCAGCATTTAGAAGACACCTTCAGAAGGCCTAATCTGAGGATAATCTGAGAAGCACCTAGAGACAGAAGTTAAGGTTCTAGGAAATTTATTTAACAGGATCCTAGCAGAGAACATCCCAAACATGCAAAAAGATAGGCCTATTCAGATACAAGAAGCTTTTAGAATGCCAAATAGACCAGACCAGAATAGGACATCACACCATCATATTATAATCCGCACAGGATCAATTCAGACCAAGGAAAAGAGCCTTAAAACTGTCAAGGAGAAAAGATCAATCACCTATAAAGCAAAACCAATTACAATAATCTCAGATTTCTCATCAGAGACAATTAAAGCAAGAAGAGCCTGGAATGATGTATGCCATACCCTGAAAACAAACAACTTTTTTTTATTGTGAAAATACTGTACAGAGGGGTTACAGTTACAAGGGCAAGATAATGAGTACATTTCTTATCAAGCATTGTAGCCTCCTCCTTTGTTTTCCCTTCCCATCCCTTCCCATCCTCCCCCTGCCTCCCCCACAATCCTCCCCCCCCCCCCCCCGCACCAAAGTTGTAAAGTTCGTTTTCGACATAATGACTAGACAAACAACTGTTAACCAAGAATACCGTACCAGCTAAACTCCCTTTCATAACTGAAGGTCAAATAAAAACCTTCCATAGCAAAGAAAAACTGAAACAATATATCTCCACCAAACCAGCCCTACAAAAGATACTTAAAGATGTCCTACATATAGAACACCAACAAGACAAAAACAAAGACTAAGAAACAACACCCAAACTGAGAATCCAAGAACCACAGGAAGAACCCAGTTGTCACAGCCCCCAAGAAGGTAGATAACATGATAGGAACTACCAAACACCTCTCAGTCCTAACTCGCAATGTTAATGAACTTAACTCTCCAATTAAGTGATATAGACAGTCTAGTTGGATTAAAAAGCAAGATCCTTCTATCTATTACCTTCAAGAGTCACACCTTGCCCATAAAAACAAACATTTTGAAAGTGAAAGGCTGGAATAAAATCTACCAAGCAAACGGCCCCCATAAATAGGTGGGAGTTGCAATCCTAATATCAGATAACATAGCCTTCAAATTACAATTAGTGAGAAGAGATAAGGTCACTACATACTAATTAAGGGATCTCTCCTTCAGGAGGATATTACAATTCTAAATATCTATTCACCAAACAACGGAGAAACCAAACTTATCCAAGAAACACTATTTTCCCTCAAATCTCACATAGATCCAAAGACATTAATTGTTGGGGACTTTAACACACCACTATCCCCATTATATAGATTAACCCGATAAAAACAGAGAAACCCCAGATCTAAACAACTGCATAGATCAATTAGATTTAACAAACACCTACTTAATATTTCACCCAGCAGCATGAGAATACAAGTTTTACTTAGCAGCACATGGAACATTTTCCAAAATAGACCACATTTTTAGGTCACAAAGCAAACGTCCAAATTCAGAAACATTGAAGTTATGCTCTGTATTCTCTCAGACCACAAGGGAATAAAATTAGAACTCAACACCAAAAGCCACCAAAGAAAGTCCTGTAACATATGGAGGCTGAACAACACACTGCTGAATCATGAGAGGGTCATGGAAGAGATTAGAAAGGAAATTCAAATGTTCATGATACTCAACAAAAATGGACATACAAATTACCAGCTCCTCTGGGACACAGAAAAGGCAGTACTCAGAGACAAGTTTATAGCTCTGAGTTCCTACATCAACAAATTGGAGAGATCTGAAACCAACAATTTAACAAGACATCTGAACTTCTTTCAAAAAGAGCAGCAAGCTAAACCCCAATCCAGTAGATGGAAAGAAATGATTAAAATTAAATCAGAATTAAACAAATTAGAATCCAAAAAAAAAATAAAAAGAATCAACAAAACAAAGATTTGGTTCTGAGAAAAAAATTAATAAAATTTAGACCCGTAGCAAATCTTATCAGAAAAAGAAGAGAACACACCCAAATAAACTCAAAGATGAGAATGGAAATATCACCACAGAAACAACTAAGATTCAGAACATTATAAGGGAATACTTCTCAAACCTTTATGCTAACAAGTTGGAGAATATGGAAGAAATGGACGATTTCCTAGCAAATATCAACATGCCGAAACTAAACCAAGATGAGTTAAACCAATGTAGCAGACTGATATCAAGCATTGACATAGAAACAGCAATAAGAGACCTCCATATTAGAAAACCCCAGGACTGGATGGATTTATTGTGGAATTCTACAAGGCCTTCAAAGCAGAACACACACCAATACTCTTCCAACTCTTCAATGAAACTAAAAGAGAAAGTTCACTACCGAACTCTTTCTATGAAGCCATCGTAGCCCTCATCCCAACACCAGGCAGAGACTCATCAAAGAAAGAGGACTATAGACCCATTACTTTGATGAACATTGATGCAAAACTTCTCAATACAAGTTTGCCCAATCACCTTCAACAATTCATCAAAAAATCATACACTACGATCTAACAGGATTCATTTCAGGGATGAAAAGGTGGTTCAATATATGCAAATCAATTAATATAATTCATCACATCAACAAGGGCAAGGATAAGAACCACATGGTTATCTCAATAGATGCAGAAAAAGCATTTGACAAGATTCAACACCCCTTTATGATGAAGGTTCTGGAAAAATTAGGAATCCATGGAACATTCCTCAATACAATAAAGGCTGTATATGACAAACCTACAGCCAGCATAATACTTAATGGCAGAAAAACTAAAGCCATTTCCTCTTAATTCAGGAATGAGACAAGGATGTCCACGCTCTCCACTTCTCATCAATTTAGTATTAGAATGCCTAGCTACAACAATAAGACAAGATACCAAACATAAAGGGGATCCAAATAGGGAAAGATGAAATAAAACTCTCCCTCTTTGTAGATGACATAATCTTGTATTTAAGGAATCCCACGGACTCCACACCCAAATTACTCAAGCTGATTCAAAACTTTGGCAAAGTAGGAGGGTATAAAATTAATCCTCAAATATCAATGGCATTTCTGTATGCCAAAAATGAGAAGAGCATGGCTGATCTCAGGTAAGCAACTTTACTTGTAATAGCTCCACAAAAACTAAAATACCTAGGAATTAACTAAAGAAATGAAGGATCTCTATGATGAAAACTTTAACAACCTGAAAAAGGAAAATAAAGCAGAACTGAGGAAGTGGAAAAATCTCCCTCTGGATTGGAAGGATCAACATAATGAAAATGGCAATACTTCCCAAGGCTATCTACAAATTCAATCCAATACCTATCAATATTCCAAACTCATTCTCCAAGGAAATAGAAGAGCCAATCCAAAAATTCATATGGAACAATAACATACCTCGTATAGCAAAAACAGTCCTTAACAGAAAGAACAGTGCTGGAGGAATATCAATTCCAAATTTCAAACTCTACTACAAAGCCATAGTAATCAAAACAGCTTGGTACTGGCACAAGAACAGACCTCAGGACCAATGGAATAGAATTGAAAACCCAGAAAGGAACCAACAGGTCTATAGCCATTTAATTTTCCATAAGTGAGCTAAAACATAGAATGGAAGAAAGCCTCTTCAGTAAATGGTGCTGGCACAATTGGTTAATCACCTGTAGAAAACTAAAGCTAGATTCTTATATATCACCCTGCACCAGAATCAACTCCAAATGGATCAAAGACCTTGGAGTCAAAGCAGACACACTGAAAACATTACAGGAAGGAACTGGAGAAACTAGAGTTCCTTGGCACAGAAACCCAGAAACACAACAAATCAAAGAAAGGTTGAACAAATGGGATTGCATGAAATTGCAGAGCTTCTGCACGGCAAATGACATAGCTAGCAAGATCAATAGAAAGCCCACGGATTGGGAGAAGATCTTCACTAGTCATACAACAGACAAGGGTCTCATATTTTAAATTCACCTGGAACTCAAAAAATTAAATCCCCCAACAACAATGGAATTTTATGCTTCCATCAGAAAGTATGACATTGCCACATTTGTTAGGAAATGGAAAGACTTGGAAAAAATTATATTAAGTGAAGTAAGCCAGACCCAAAGAAACATAGGTCTTATGGCTTCCCTTATAACTAGTGTATATCTGAGACAAGCAGAAAAGGTCAGATAAGATGATGTCAAGTGAAATGAACCTCAAGATAAGGACACAAGTGGTTTTTCCTTTTTTTTTTTTTTTTGGTCGGTTGTGGGGCTTGAACTCTGGGCCTGGGTGCTGTCCCTGCGCTCTTTTGCTCAAGGTGAGCACTCTACCGCTTGAGCCACAGCTCCACTTCCAGTTTTTTCTTTCTTGCTATTGTTTCTAACTTATTTTTAAGGTACCACCTGATTTTTTTTGTTGCTTTGTATGTCCCTCCCCCACGGTATAACCCGTTTTCACTGTTGGTATAATTTGGGGAGAGGAAGGGAAAAAACAAATTGTTTAAATAGGGATACACGTGGACCCACTGCAACAATGAGATGTACAAGACGCTATGTTGTAAAACGAACTTTACAATTTTGGCGGGGGTGGGGGGTGGGATGTAGTTGTGGAGGTGGGAGGGAAGGGATGGTAGGGGGAACAATGGAGGAGGCAACAATGCTTGATAAGAAATGTACTCATTACCTTGCTCATGTGATTGTAACCCTTCTGTACAGTATTTTCACAATAAAAAACTTATTTACAAAAAGAAGAAATGTACTCATTACCTTGCTCATGTAACTGTAACCCCTCTGTACAGTATTTTCACAATAAAAAACTTAGGGTAATAAAAATGCTACTTACATAGTGGTTCTTATAAGAATTAAATGGGTGGAATCATTATGTAATTGCTTCTGGTAGGATTATTTATGATTCATGAATGTGTTCCTTTCTTCTTGAGCTCTACTCTTATTTCCACATTTGTCAGGTATATTTTCATGGATGCTAATGGGAAATCAAATTAAATAGCACATAAAATCACAAAGCCTATTTATTTATTCACCTATTTAAACAGACACCATGATTGACCTAAGAGAAGTTTGTCCTAAGACCAAATGTTTGTTGGGTGAAATATTCTTGTCTGTTAATGGTTCTCATTTGACTTCTGAGTATTGTCCTACTGTCTCCCAGAAGGGAACCGAAGGTTGTTGCTGACTGAACAATCTGAATTGTTTCCTTGTGCCATAATTTTGTTAGAACATATGTACATGTAGAATTGTTTTCTAGTATACAATGTACTCTTTCATTTCCTAAGTTCCAACCTTTTTATTGACAAAAAAACTTAGTTTTTTTTTTACTGAGATTCATTTTCCCCTTCCTTCCTTCCTTCCTTCCTTCCTTCCTTCCTTCCTTCCTTCCTTCCTTCCTTCCTTCCTTCCTTCCTTCCTTCCTTCCTTCCTTCTGACCTTCCTTTTTTTCTTTCTCTCCCCTCTCTCCCTTTTTTCTTTCTCCTTCCCCTCTCTCCCTTCCTTTGTTTTTATTTTTCTTTCTTTTCTGTTCCTTTTTCTCTTTTCTTGTGTGCCAGTACTAGGTGCTGAACTCAGGGCCTGGACACTATTTCTTTGCTTAATTTTCTTAATTTTGTATTTTCATTCAATTCTTAGCTGTTGTATTCATTTCTCTTATGATTTTTTTTCAATCCTTGAGGTTAAATTTTGTGTGATCTATCATATTATTGCTACCTCGAGTTATTGCATGTTCACCATGACAACATTTTTTTATTTGTTGTGATTGACACCACAGAGTTATGCTACTGTGTAGTAATGTTTTCATTCATTTGTGGTTTGTTTTAACTATTCTTTCCATTATTGTTTTCTACTGTTTCTTGTTTAGCTTTTATTATCCCTTGCTCCTCAATGTGATAAGCCATAGAGAGATGATTTGATTACAAAGTAGGTAGCATCAGAACAGTGAACAGCACAGACTCTCATATAACAAGGGTTCTTTGATTCACACAGAGTTCCCTTATGCTATAGGGCTGCATGGAGTTGGTGAGCTTTACTTTATCAATTAGGGTTTATAGCTGAGGTTCTAATGATTCTTAGGAACCAGAGTATCTTCCCTAAATAGTAATCTTGCTCTAGGAACTTCAGGAAAGAATCTAATACCAGTTCTCACATTATGTATTTGTTCTTAATAGAAGGCTCTGGATTTTTCCATTAAGATTTGCCATCTTCTGAGAGCTACAATGTCCTTCACTTTGGTTATCTTTTCAAATTCATTTTTCTCTTGATACTTTTGAGATAGTTTCTTAAATACTGTAATTAGAATTATATATCCCACTTATTTTAAGATGAGAGTTTCATTTCTGCCTTATTCTCTTTTTGTTTTGGACTTGCTTTTTCAAGGAGAAGAATAGAAGGAAAACATTTTATCTATCCAATTTAATAACTACAACTAAAATATGTATTTATATCTAAAATATACTTCCTCAGAAAGTAGAAAGGAGCTTCCTTTTATTAAGATTAGATTTCCAGTCAAACAAAAATGTATGCATTTTCCTGTGATTAGGAAATGCAGAGAGAAAAAAAAGTCATTGCAACAGAAAAATGCCAATAGTCAATTTGGAAAATAAAATGCTGGCACTGCACATATGTGAGCACACAATTTTTATACTTAACTGGATTGTAGATACTTTAAGATTTAAATTAGAGGATCTGCTTTGCTAATGGAGCTGTTTAAACAAATTGAATTGGAAGGAAAGAAGGCTCTTGGTACTCAAAAGTTAATCCATTGCCCCCTAGTAAAGTTGTGCTAGAATGAGAGCAAAGTAAGGGCTTACTTGCCCACAAAGTCAAAGGTAAAGGATGATCCATTTATAATGTGAGAAGCATATATGCAGCAATAACTCAATGTTATTTTGAGACCAATGTGAATTTACTTGGGACTTTTAACCTGTTCTAACATAGAAAGTTTCCTTTCATTTTGGCATCATTTTGGTACTATTTATCTGTGATGCCAGGTAGTGTTACTCATCTATTCAGAAGAATATTACATCATTTGCACAGAAATGAATGGACCTGGAAAAAATTACGTTAAGTGAAGTAAGCCAGGTCCAGAGGGAAAAATGACAGGTATTTTCTCTCATATATGGAAGCTAAAACTAATTTATAAATGCTTTTACTAGACAGATATGGGGTTATATGCAAGTGTACACAATATAGTAACCAAAATACGGTATTTGCAGGAAAGAATTCAAATAGTGTAATTCCATAGAAAACTCACAGGCCAACAAAATAAATACCAGAAAACTGGTATTTGAAAGGTGGCAAAGAAAGTTAAAGGGAAAGGAGTAGATTAATAAAGAGAATAAGGGGGAGAGAAGGCCATTATAATATCAAATGGATATACTGCAAAATTGAAAGAAAATTGAGTGAAAGTATTGGGCTGGAAAGGAATGGGGTGAATGATGAAAGGGCTGATAATCAAGATGCATTGTATTCATAAACTAATTGCAGGATGAATACTTCTTTGTACAACCACTTAAAGATAATGTAAATACAGTATTATAATAATAAATTTAATACCTGTGATACACAAGGTATTCGCTATGTAGCTTTGTTTCTTCTATTTGTGGATATGCTTAGATATGAGTAATTCATTGACTCTACTGGGACAAGATCAGTTATTCTATAAAGGATAGATGAAAAAAAGAAATACATAGAAAGTCATTACTAGTTGATCATACACAAAACTAAAGAATAGTAATTAGAAAGTGTTCTGTTTGGGAAAGCTATCCCTTGGTAAATCCTTTATAAGTTTGTGTTCAATATAGTTATCTAAGCAACCTATTCTGTCTGAATGTCCATCTTCATCAACAGCAGAGGGAAATTTGCTTTGTAGGGTAATTCATTCCCATCCTGAAACTTTGCAAGGGGATCAAAGTTCAAAAGGTAATTCAAGAAATGTGATATGGCTTTCCAAGCATTAGTTTTCTCCATTCTTAGCTGGACAGATCCTTAGTGGGTTGTTGTGAGAAAGAACTTAGGAGAAAACATGTCCAAAAGAAACACTGACTGCTTCAGAAAATTAGTACGAGGCAACATGGATCCATTAACCACAGATCAAGAGCTAAAAGTAGTTATGGTCAGTAGCTAGGAAGTCACTAACATACAAAGGCTGCCAGACTACAATAAGA
Organism: Dipodomys merriami; assembly: GCF_024711535.1. Lineage (NCBI taxonomy): Eukaryota > Metazoa > Chordata > Mammalia > Rodentia > Heteromyidae > Dipodomys > Dipodomys merriami. Next base: position 81,811,949 of record NW_027203381.1, read on the forward strand.
AAGATGGGAAATGTTCCAAACTTGTCTTGAAAATGTATCACAAATTCCAATTTGAAAATAATGAGACTTACACACAGAGCCAGCATAGATAAACACACAACAATATATACAAATACATCAGCACATGTGGCAACACAAATGGAAGAATACTGACAAATATATTAAACATGTTTCTGATCAGTATGATCACTTCACGTTTTTCCTTTTTGTCAATTTCTGTTTTCTGAATATTACACAATGAAAAATATTCCTTGTCTGTTAGGAAAAAAAAATGAAACAATTTAAAGCTTATTTGTAATATGATTAAAAGATAACCACCTAGCCACCTAGTGGTGACATCTGTAAACTCAGCTACTAGGAAGTTAGATAGGATCACAGTTGAAGGCTAGCCTGAGAGAAACATGAGTGATTCTGACTTGACTCTGTGTCAAGAAACAAACGGGACATACCTGTAATCTCAGTCACTTAGAATGTGGACATAGGCAATTCATATTCAGAGGTCATTTCAGGCAAATGCATAAGACCCTGTCAAAAACCAACTGAAGTAAAAAAAAAAAAAAAGGGTGTGTGTGTATGGCTTAAGTGGTGGAGTGCATGTCTAAAAAGTTGTAGGTCTTAAAATATCTTTGCCTAGGGGCTGGGAAGGTGGCTCAGTGGTAGAGCGCTTGCCTTGCATGCATGTTCGATTCCCCAGCACCACATCAGCAAAAAGAAAAAAAGCCGGAAGTGGCGCTGTGGCTCAAGTGGTAGAGCGCTAGCCTTGAGCTGAAGAGTTGAGGGACAGCGCCCAGGCCCAGAGTTCAGGCCCCACGACCGGACCTCCCCCCCCCAAAAAAAATATCTTTGCCTATTTGTCTCCTTAGATCTATAAGACTCACTAGCCGATAGATCTGTGAAGCATTAAAATCTTGCATTGTTGTTGATTAAACAGCTTTGGCTCTTACTGGCTTTGTTTTTTAGTTGTTCAGTTTCCAAGTTAGGTATCAGAATCAGTCCAGATAACTCCCAGGGACCATCCACCTATCTTTTAGACTCAGTATCATTTTAGAAATAGGGCCTTTTGTTTTTGGCCAAATTCATCTTTTTAAAAACATTATTTTCAACAAAAATTAAATGTTCATTTTTAACATCATAGAACAAAATGGGATACAATGACAAAACTGTCTATGTCATCCGGATCTTCACACATGCATATTTATTTGCTCATCAAATTTGCTTATCAAAAGTCTGTTACATACCAGCCACTCTGATGAATACCAGCACTATGATGAATTAGCAAGTCATCATATACAAAATTCTTGCCACTATGAAGTGAATACTCTTGTTAGGCAGAAGGCAACAAACACATGAATATGTATATTTAAATCAGGATATTTTTGGTATTGGCATGTTCTATGAAAAAATAAGGTAGTAGAGAAAGGGATATGAAATATCTGGAGGGAAGACAGAAGATGGATTGTAAACAAAGGCTTCACTGATGGACACCTTTGCTACCTGTGAGTAGAGTGTGACTCCAGAAAGTATTTAGAGCAAGAGGTTTCTAGACAACCAACACAAAGTTCTGGAGTATATCTCCTTCTATTCATTCTAGTTATTTGTATAATTTTCTATTTATCTAGTGTATAAAACATTGATAATATTGTTATAGAATTGAGTCATTAGATCTTCGTTGCATTAGGGGAAGCAGAGCGATAATGACCTGCTCCCTCTCTCTTCGCTCATTCTTCCTTACCCCCTAGCACAATTACATTGCTACATTTTGCTAAATTGTCAGATTTTTTTTCTATGTTCAGAGTTAACAGACCATAACCATATTTGTTTGGCATGAGCTGAATTTTACAAAATTAATAATGAACTCAATCTTCATTTGCCTAACTGACAGTGCAATCATGTTTATTATTTTCTTAGACACTTAAATATTTCTACTCAATGTCCAGGAATACTATTCTTTTATTGTGTTTTGTCTATCTTATTCAGCTGAACTTTTGGCTGATGCCATTTAACAAGCTCTGTGTTACTTTAGGGCTTCCCTTTCTAATCACTTGTGTTGAATCTCTCAAGAAGATCTTGTTTCCTCTCTCCTGATATTTCAATTTCCAAAGACTACTCAGATTTACTTTCCTTCATTATTGCTGCCTGAAGCCTGCCTTTGTTTGTTCAGTTATCTTTTATGATATACATTATTTACTTTTAATTTGAGGGAATACAGAATTTAAAAGACTTTACAAAAGGTCATGTAACAAGAAGTCTTGAAATCTGGGCTGGGAAGGTGGCTCAGTGACAGAGTGCTAGCCTTGAGCTGAAGAGCTGAGGGACAGCACCCAGGCCCACAGGTCAAGGCCCCACAACCGACCAAAAAAAAAAGTCCTGAAGTACTTTGACTCTGAGTCTGGTTAATTCAGTGGTTCAGCAACATCATCACAGTCCTGAGACATCTCTTAGAAGTTGGAGTAATTTCCATCTTGGTCACAGCTGATCTAAGATCATCTAGAGAAACAGGCACATTTTTCTTATGTGAATATACTGGGGCTTTAGATTTAGTGAGTTTGTCCAGAACAGATTCCTTTCTCACCTGTGAGCAGAAGATGCATATTTTAAAACATTCTGTCTTTCTAGTGGTTAAGAGAATTCAGTCACATGGGTCAACATATAGAATTTCACCAGCAACTTAATCTCACAGTTCTCATGTTTGCGTTTGCATTCCTCAGTCTAGAACTTCTCAGCAAGATGCTTTTCAGAACATAGGCTCTCTCTCCAGGCTGGGAAAACATTTGTACACAAGATATAGATTCTGTGTCTTTGCACACTTTGATAGTCACCTCTTTCTTATTACACTTTTTGTTTTATCCACTTAGCATGGTTTAGAAAACTTAATATGCAAAAATAGTTCAGTACTTTTTCTCATACTCTACTGTGTTCCTTGTGGTTCTGCATGCTAGATGGCTAAAGCTTCCTTCTTTAATCTGTTTTTCTTTTAGAGGTTACTTTAGGATAAGACAGTTAATGTTCAAGCTGTTAGAGGTCCTTCACCTAAGAATTTTCTCATTCCATCTTGCCTTCACTTCTGAAGGGTGTGGGTGCTATAGGTAAAATTCTGGATGGACACTTCTTGTCAGCAATGAAGAACATGTTGCCTTTGGGCCTCATTGGTTTCAATGAGAAATTTGTTGCCCTTCAAAGACGTTGTTCCTCCATAAATAATGCATTATTCCTTTCTGATTACTTTCCAGGTATTTTCTGTTTTTGCTTTACAAAGTTTCACTGTGTTGAGACTTAGGTGGATTTCTTTAGTTGAGGTTTGCTTACCTTCTTGAATCCTTAAGTTTTCATATTTTGGGGGACATGAAGCTTAAATTCATCAGAAATGTTCTAATATTTTTTTTCTGATTAATACTGGTGTTTGAACTCAGGACCATGCACTTCATAGGCAAGTGGCCTACCCTTTGGCTACTCCTCGACCAATTTCTGCTTTAGCTAATTTTCCCAACAGAATCTCACACTGTTTCTCAGGCTAGTCTGGGGCCATGCTCCTCCTATTGATGCCTCTCACTTAGTTGGGATTACACAAATGAGCCTACCAATCCCAAATGTTTTTCTATAGATGGAATCTCATCAACTTTTTGCTCAGACTAGTTTCAAACATCAATCTCCAACTATTTCTGGAGTATAACTTTTAATAGGTTTTTTTGTGTGTGTTTGGTGGTACCAAGACATGAATTCAGAGCTTCATAATCTTTCTCATGGCTTGTGTTCTAGTTATATCTGTGGTCCAGCTTAATTTCTGGTTAATTGGAGATAATCATTTGAATCTCTCTCCCCAAACTGGTTTTGAACCTTGATCCTCTGATCCCAGAATCCTGAACTACTAGGATTATAAGTGCTAGCCATCAACACTGGGCAAATATGATGTGTGTGTGTGTGTGTGTGTGTGTGTGTGTGTGTGTGTGTGTGTGTGTGTGTGTGTGTGTGTGTGTGTGTGTGGTAAAAGGGGTTGAACTCAGTACCTTCAGCTTTTGTTGTTTTTCCCTCACAATAGTGCTCTACCGCTTGAGCCATGCCTCTGCATCTCTAAATTTTTGATACATTTTATTGTTATTATATAGTTCATATACAAAAGGGCTATAGTTATACTAATCAGGTGCAATCTGCACAATTCTTTTTGCACCATGTTTCCCCTTCCTTCACTCTCTCCCAATCTTTCCCTCCTGTCCCCACCCATGAGATATCCAGTTCATTTTCCACATAGTGTCTAGTAAGTATCACTGTTATATTTATCAGTTTCACCTTTTATGTTCCTCCTTTACTATCACAAATACAAACAAGATAAAGAAAGCAAAAACAGCAACAATAGCAGCTAAAGAATGTCTCTTGTTTCCTTTTCTTAGAGTTCATTTCATAAAATATTATTTTATATGATCAACTGTTCATAGCTATTGAGACTTTGCCCACCACTCCTATGCCATACCTTCCTTTGGCCTCATGTTTTACTGTTATTTATTTTAGTCATTCAGTGAATTTACTTGATTTATAGGCACATTCTAGTTACCACAAATGAGGGAAGCCTTGCAACCTATGTTTCTTTGGCTACAGTTTACTTCACTTAATATAGTTTTTCCAAGTCTTTCCATTTCCTTACAAATTTTACAATATCATTCTTTCTGATGGATGAGTAGAATTCCATTGTGTGTGTGTGTGTGTGTGTGTGTGTGTGTGTGTGTGTGTGTTACATTTTCTTGATTCATTCATCCACTGAGGTATATCTAGGTGGATTCCATTTCCTGGCTGTGGTAAATAATGCTGCAATAAACATGATTGTGCTAGTGGCTTTAGTGTGGCCTTGTTAATACTTTTAAAATCATAACCTCTTTATCTTCTTCTAGAACTCTGATATGAAAATAAGATCTTTATTGTAATTTTTGAGGTGGCTAAGCATGTGGTCTTTTAAAAAACTTCTATTATCATGCAATTATATAGCTTGGATATTATCTACTATTTGAATACGGATTCATTTTTCCATATTCTCTCTTTTACTGTTGAGCCATCATTAAGTTCTTTATTTCATTTTTTATTTCTAAAGTTTCCATGATGTTATGTCTCTTATTTCTTTACTAAGACTTTCTATCTTTCATTTTCATCTTTTTCATTTGAAATTGTGTATGGAACTATTTCTATTTTCACTACAATTCTTGTCAGCTATTTTTAACATAGTCATCATGTTGGTTTTGCTATCTCATCATTGTTCATTAAAATTTTGGCACTTAGTCTGATGAAAAAAATTTTGATTCTGTCCTGGGTATAGTGAGCATTATGCTCTAATATCTTGAGATTTAGTTAGTGTCTTCTTGGATAAGTAGTTTTTCCAGTTAGGTGGACAGGTCTAGTGATGGGAAAGCTCAGTTCCTCACAATAGATCCCACTGACACTCTCATGGTGAGTAAACCATATTGCCAACTAGCCTTGCCTTGTGCAAACTTGTTTCCCCTCTTTGTTTCTGTGAGTGCATGGGAATAATGCTTGCCATTTGGTCCCATTGACATGTCAGGTGAAAGGAGGTGGATGACTTCCATGACCCACTTCATCTTTATTCAATTGGAATGGAACTTTAACTCCCAACAGCCCCACTGATTCTTCAGGGAAGAGATATTTTTTTTTTGGGTGGTCCAGTCGTGGGGCCTGAACTCTGGGCCTGGGCGCTGTCCCTCAGCTCTTCAGCTCAAGGCTAGCGCTCTACCACTTGAGCCATAGAGCCACTTCCGGCTTTTTTCTTTTTGCTTATGTGGTGCTGAGGAATTGAACCCAGGGCCTCATGCATGCAAGGCAAGTGCTCTACCACTGAGCCACCTTCCCAGCCCAGGGAAGAGATAGTTTAATTTTGGTTTGGGGCTGGATCAGAATGGATATTATAAAATAGATTTATTACTTGTCCTTTGTGTAGAAGGTGTAGGCTTTTCTTAGGAGTTTTAATTTGTGTGTCTGTTGAAAGTTCTGGGTTTTAGATTCCTTTATTCTCCCATCTAGAACATATGAAAAACCATTCTGTTTTTCCAGTCCTGAGATTCCTACACATTCCTTTCCATTTTGTTTTTGTGTGTATGTGTGTGTTTAGTATCTTATGTTTGGAGTTCTTCAGTGGTTTAAAGGCAATCTAGCAAAGAATATGTTTATTTCATCATAACTCAAAACAGAAGTTCTATAATTAATCTTTAATCTTTAATTCTACCCAGTTGATAGATAACGTTGAATCGTATCACCCACTTACCCATCCATTCATCTATGCATTCCTCCACCCATGAACACTTCTATTCTTTTTCCTTCTTATCATTGCTTTATCCACTTTTGGTATATATTAAATATGAAGCATCTTAGGCATAAGATAGAAAATGTGACTGCCAAAACTAATCAATCTTCAGGTAAGTGAATGTTACGTGGACCTTTGTGAAACAAGATGGAAAAAATGCATTATGCTCCTACAGAAGAAAGGAAGACAAATAATTATTAGACTTGTTGGTAAGCATAATAAGTATTACCAATTAACAGTAAACACCGTCTCGAAATGTAAGGTTATTTATAAATGTAAATAAGTTGCACAAACAATGTAAAAGATTCAAAGTCTTCTCAGAATGCTCACTTGAATTACTCCCATCTGTATCTCTGCTTCCAGCTCTGGGGACTACTTTTCAATTCTCCGATAGCTCTCAAGTAAGGGGATATTAAAGTGTACAGTGGGGATTATAATCCATAATAAGCATTATTCAACATGGTGACTGGTAAACAGTAAATCCTTACTAATAATGTTTCATTGTCCTCACTAGCAGATTTTCTGAAGTACTGAAGCCAGTGTCTCCCAAAGCATAGAACAATAAGAGACATTGCCTAGCTTACTGTACTCCAGTGACAGCTGCCACCAGTCATAGACAATTACATACTCTAAGGTCACTTATACAAAGCCAGCCACAGTGTCATAAATTTCATGTGTGAATTGCACAGGGGCCCCTGGGCATGTCTGCCACAAAGCCAAAAATAAATTTCCTCACTCTTTCCATACAGTTGCCTTATGTCTCTGAATCAAAGTCTCAACTGCTTGATTGGTTCTAAGCATCTCCCTTTGCTATTTTTTCAGCTGTCTTCTCTAATCATCTCTGAAGGCTCAGCTACAATTTCCATTTTTATTGATATTATGAACAAGTGGCACCACATGTATGTGTGATATGCACAAGAGCACAGTTTTTCTCTTGATTTCTTTATATGCCTTCTATAAAAGGCTTACTTTTGTGCTATGTTCCGAGGAGGCTCAGTGTTTACAGGTGGCCTTTACAATGTTCAATGGCAACACTTTACTTGCTATGGCTTCTTATTGGAGATTCATATCCTACTATAATATCATTTAAAATATTATCCTTACTGTTATTTTTGTCAGTTGTGGGGCCTGAACTCTAGGCCTCGGCATTTTCCCTCAGCTCTTCAGCTCAAAACTAGTGCTGTACCACTTGAGCCACAGCACCACTTCAGGCTTTTTTCTGCTTATACGGTGATGAGGAATCGAACCCATGGCTTCATGCATGCAAAGCAAGCACTCTACCACTAAGCATCATCCCAGCCCTTGTACTATTTTAAGAAAGCTTATTTGCTGAAGCTTATGTTTTTTATCCTTCTTTGACCTAGAAATTCCTAAGTACTTTATAAAATAGTCTTTATTGAAGTATTATTTATATGTGGCATAGCGCACTGATTTCAAAATTTCAGTTTGTGTAGTACTTTTTGAGGTTGTTTTTTGTTTTCATTTATTTTAATTTATTTAATCGTTAGTCACACAAAGCTATTTCAATTCAGCAGGTAAACTGAAGTATACAATGCATTTTGATCAATGTTACCTTTTCCCTCCTCCTCCATCTATCTCAACTTACTCACCATCCCAAGTTACTTCGTCAGTTTATGCCATTCAAATGAGTACACAAACCGATGAGATCTGTGCTCCATTTAAAACATAATAGATTGCATCACTGAAGAATGTTCTCGTGTCCTTTCCTAGTCCAACCTCGTGGGTCTGCATTCTCCCACTGGAGATTATTCTTGTCTATTTCATATAAATGGAAACATTCATATTCATTCCTCTGTCTCTAACTTCTTTTGTGAAGACTCAGTAGTTGCATGTTTGAGTAGTTCAAGACTATCTGTCAGTAGTATGCTGTTGTACACTTCAACTTATTATTGTTTGTCTTGATGGATTCAGTAGCACTTCTGCTTTGACTATTGTGAAAAAAAGTTGAGTATACCTGAATAAGCTCTGTGGCAATGCAGGCTTTATTTTATTTTGCATAATTACTTAAGAGTGAATTTGGTGAGTCATAGAGTTTACTTTTCACAAAAGTGATTATCTCAATTGGCTATACCATGTAACACTCTCTCAGAAATATAAGGATTCCTACCATAAATGATTTATATGAAGCCTATGGCTACGCTGAGATATACAGTGTGAAATACTGATGTAGATATATGCACATATATATCTACATGTGAATACTCAAAATAGGTGAAAAATATACTATTAGAAGTATGATTCAAAGCCAAGCGCTGGTGAGGTGCATGATCAGGAGGCTGAGATCTGAGGATCATGGTTTGAAGCCAGCCCAGATAGAAAATCCATATGACTTTTATCTCCAAATTACCTACTCAGAAAAAGCCACAAGTGGAGCTGTGGCTCAAGTGATAGAGCACTAGCCTTGAGCAGAAAAGCTCAGGGACAGTGCTTAGGTCCTAGGACCAGCACAATAAAATAAAGTCTCATTCAGAGAAACGAATATATAGCTAGAGTTTTGTTCTATCTATAGCAAGATTTTTATGTGGCTTAATTAATCTCTGGTGGCTGATAGACTTTAGTTATTTCTAAAGTACATCCATGTACTTAGTCTTCAATTAAATTGCAAAAGCAATTTATGGTCCAGTTTATTCTTATATAGAATAGTAGAATTGCTATTAAATTCCACTATAAAGGGATTCAATACCACTTCTTTCATATTAAAATAAATGTTGGATGGTAATAAGATATGGGTGTAGAAAATAGGTATACTTTTCTTTAGTTTGCACTTCCAAAGCATTCTTATAATGATGTCCAAGTTTCATAACCATTATTTAAATTTAGATTTTTTTTATATTACAGCTAAGCTAATAATATTTCAGGTAGTTTTGTTGAAATATCTTAAAAATGTGTGATTTAGAAGAAGGCCATTTACTTGCAGGAAATTCTTATGTTTTAAATGACAGGACGGTTGTTTACTCTGAGAGTACAATATGGGAATGTTGAAGAAGGGCTCATCATTGTAATTTATGTTTTGGTGAGCAGTCAGAATAAGAATGATTCTTGACTATTGGCTCATTCATGTCTATTTTGCTTTTTTCTTGAAGTCTTCTCAGCATTTTATCTTAGGTCTTATATTCACAGTTGCCAATGATTTTTTTAAAGGATCTTCAAAAAAAGCAGGTCAGAGCTTCCAATCAATGCCTAACTTCTTGTAAACCAGTTGTCCTTCAGGGATGGAAAGATTTACTTTGCTGGGCTGGAAAGGTCATCTATGAAATGGTTTAGGAGTGTTTTCATTTCTTTTTTATTCATATCATTCTCTTTCCCTTTTCTCTTCTAAGACTAACAGAACATGGAGACAAGGCATGATTATGAAATGCTCACTGTTAACTTGTAGTAAGGCTGATAAAGGGGATGCTGTCTGATGCCCATCTTAATGGAAAGCAGCAGGCTGAGTTAGGAGAAAATACCATGCTGTCTGTACTTAAAGACTACATTGCTTTAACCACTCCAGTGCCTTTGAAAATTATATTAGATTCTTCAGTTTTCTGTTATGACTAAATTGATCACAGTCTCCTCTCCAATTCTCTGGTACTATATCAGACTACTGTTGGAATTAGTCTAATATGTTATTTGGCCTTCATTTTATTGTAAAGCACTTTCTTCCTGGAGAGAACAAGTGAACGTTCCAGAAATCATGATTTTTGATCTGTTCTGGCCCACCCAAACCTAAACAAATCTCATTTTCACTCTCACTGATTCTTGTTTTAAGAAACAGTGAGGTGGGTGTCACAAAGTAGGAGACTGACTGAAATCAATTGAGAATTCCTCCCACAGTGTTTTTGTTCAGAAAAATTAGATTTTTTTTTCTTTAGACAGAGAGACCACTCACTGCTAATATTATCCTTCGTCTCTTCTTAACCTGTAAACAGTTAGATTGCTTTGGAGAAGACAGACGATGACAAATGAAGGAGTGAAGCAGAAGATGGAGGCTTAGCTTCGTACTGTGGCTGTGGTATTCTGGAATCCTGTGTCTCGTACAGCAGCTTTTTCTATGACAGCATAAGCAGAACTCAGGCCCACTGATGCACGTAGAATGCCAGGGTCTGTGATTACAGTTATTTCAATGTGGTAATTTTGTAAAATGTGCTTATAAAAAGGATACTGTCATCACAACCAAGGCACACAACTGTACACATTAAATATGTGTGCTTCTTTTTGTATCAATTATACAGTAGACCTGTTTTAAAAAGAGAAAAAAAAACACAGAGGATATCCAGGTGGACTTAATGTAATTACAAAAACCCTCTAAATGTAGAACATTTTTTGCCCCAGCTGTTTAGAGGAATAAGTGAGAGACAGATTCTGGTTTACCAGAAAGCAAGCAAATGTCCATGCTGTGAATGGAGTTTAGAGGCCATGTGGCAAGGAACTATGGGCAGTGTCTGGGGGTTAAAAGTGACCCTAGCTGACAGCAAGCAGAAACATGGAGACTTCAACCTCACACTCGCAAGGAAATGGATTCTGCCAACAAACTGGTGAGTCTGGAAGAGAACTCTCAGCCCCAGATGGCAGCACTACACGATTCCTGGATTTCAGCTCCATGAGATCCTAAGGAGACATCTGACCTGCATGAAATATGAAAAATAAATTTGTGATGTGTGAAGCTACTAATAGAAAGCTAACACAGTGAAACAATAGCCATGAAGTGATTTGTTTATAAGAATATTTAACGTAGTGAGATAAACTTAAAATGCTTACAAATAGGCCATCAATATTCAATTGTTTCCTAATTTTTGTATAAAGACAAATGGATTCTGCAACTGAAATTACAATTGGCCTTTTTCTTTTGTCTTTAAAATTTTGGATTGTTTTAAGTAAAGTAGCTGCATAATAATTTAAATTTAGAATCATTTTACATTATAGGATCCCCATCCCAAATCTTTCCATTCATTCAGGCCTCTGAATGAGGCTTCTGCAACAATCATTTCAAGAGTCATTTTTATAAACATTCAATTAAATTTTTACCAGTCCAATATTTTTCACTACTGTTATTTTAGCATTTTGTATAATCCTACCTAAGTAGGTATTACCTATGCATAAATGAGTTTGGGAACAAACATAGCTGACATGCTCACAGTCACTTTGGCAAATACATTATAGTAAAGATACATGGTAAATAGTCATCTTGGCCTTTGTTCACACTTCTCAAGGTGTTGTGGATCCCACTATAAAGACCTGCTAGGGGAACTGGTGTATGCCACTCAATTTGAAAAGCTAGTGAAAGAGGACTAGATTAGGATATTATCTATTTAAGCACCCAAACATATGATTACTCATAAAATTGTATTACTTGATGAAGCTACATCAAAATTAGATTATAATAATATAACACCCAAACCTCAGTTGCTAGAGGTTGTGGATCATTTAAATGTGATTGTGAAAACATTTTTCTTGTTTAAAAAACAATTTATCAAGTGAATATTCATTTTCACTGAGTCCTACCTAAAGCAGAGGCACTCATGGGATTAAATCGGCTTCTCGAGTGCTTCAGTTTTAGATACTCATTCCAAAACACTGTTTGTTCCTTTCTAAAATATCAATGGAATCCCTCTGGTTATTGTAGAGTGAATGAGATAACCTGAACAGTGTCCACCATGTATTAGTTGCTTCACAAATGTTGTTTCTCTTACTGTTTGAGTTTCTGTGTTAGGATAAATTATCTTCACTATTTGTTTTACAAATGTGAGCTATAGCCACCTACAATTTCTTATTTTTAAATGTGTAAGATACTTCAAAATGTATTATTTATTTCTAGATTGTGACTATTGTGCTAAGCTAAAATGTAAAATACCACCTACAATCTTTATATTTCTGATTTGGAGTATAAAAATGTGCTAGGTACATAGAAAAAAATGAATCATAAGGGTTAGGCGGTTTATGGGAAGAATTTTTAATGCCAAACTTATTTAAAAGTCCTCAATAGTACCTGCATGACTCATGGTTCATGTCCCTATCATCCTAGCTTCTCAGAAGGCTTAGACAAAGAGGACATAGTTCAAGTTCAGCCAGAAAGAAATGTCTATGAGACTCTATTACTAAAATAAACAGCAAAACAGGTGGTTATTTTGGGAAACTGGAGGCTTGGATCAAGTGAAAGTACTAAACTCACAGGCCTAGCTAATGTCAGGCCCTAAGTTCAAAATCCCCCCAAAAAAACCCCACATTTTTACATTATAACCACCTTGCTATTGATTTTTAATGCTTTTAATATATTTTCCTATTATAAAAATGTAATAAAGTTCAAAATGGAGAAAAATATACTCCTAATCTCCGTACTAGAGTAACTTTCTAACTTCTAATTTATATTTGATTACTTATTATTCTAAAACCAAAAGTTTTAGATTGATATTAGCTTGATACGGTGGCTCAATTCCTGCAACTAGGGAGGTGGAAATGAAGGAATTGTAGATCAAGGCTGGCCTGGGCTTAACAATTCATGAGATTCCATCTCCATCAATGACTAGACATAATGACATGCACCTGTCATCCCAAACAATAAGAAAAGCATAATGGCTGGGTGCTGTGTCATTTCGGTGACAGAATCACAAACAGGAAGATCACAGTCCAGAACTAAAGCAAATCTCTATCATGAAAATATTCAACACAAAACAGATAGGTAGAGTGGCTCAAGTGGTACAGTACCACGCCAACTTAGCAGGTGCAATGCCATGAAATCAAACTCTAGAACTGCTAAAAAAAAAAGGGGGTAAAATCATAATTTTAGTTTTTTCTAAAAATACTAAACTTGTTTTTCATTAGTTTACACTTACTTTATGGGATTATTTTAATCATATTTACTAATAAAACCCCAAAAGTTATCTTTGCATCACTCCTGTGGCTACTACTAGTCAGCTCATTTTACCAAGCCAGTTGCAGGCCTTCTCCATTGCTAATCCTGCTTAATTTAGTGCATGTGTGTCTATGATACAGCTACAGAGCAGAGCAAAGCTTGCTCCTTGCCCACACTTATTTGAAATCTGACCACTCTTCCATTGCTCTTGAGAACAGAATATGGATTGGCCTGGTTTCAGAGACAGAGACAGGATAAAAGATCTTTTCTCATCAGGTAGGATTCATGAAGGCCATATTCTAGGACTGGGAAAATGGGCATTTTTTTAGCAAGAGAGAAGAGACAAGTGTGAAGGGAAAACAATTTCAGAATCACAGAAGGAAGACATAAACTAAAACATATATGGAAAAGGAGCAGAATCTGGAAACTAGTTTAAAATCAGTGTTTTTTGGTGTGTGATAATTAAATTGAACTATTGAAATTCCAAGTAGAAGATAAGGTCTCCAGGTCACACCTGTTGTATTGAGTGAGGTTCATGATTTATGTCTAGATGACCTTTAGGGTATTCCACAGTGGTATCATTGCTCAGAGAGGAAGCATAAATATACCACACACACACACATACACATACACAGAGTACAATCATCACTACCACTTTCACCAACTTCCTTTATTCTGTGAGCTTCCAACATTTGGGTTGGCACCTGTTAGGCCAGCTGTAATGTCTTACTAATAAAAGTAGAACAACACTGAGCCCAAACTCAGCTGTTTTACTATTATAATTTTGCTCTGTTATCTATCTACTTCCCTTATTTATTAACAATAGGGTTTAAACATCAAGTGCATGCCATTCTCTATTGTTTGAAAAAAGATCAGGAAATAAAGTGAATAGAAGCTCAGAGAGTTCGGAGTATAGTTGGCAAAACAGGCAATAAGACACAAGAGTGAAGATGTGAAATGTCTGAGTCTAGTTAGCAGCCAACAGAGAAGAAGTAACCTTTATATAAAGTCATCAAGAAATATTCTACCTGAAAAAATGGTAGGAATGAAGGAAATGAGTCAGTAAGTGATCAAGTCATGATATCAGCTGCAAAAAGATCACTTTAGACGGTAGGTATCTCAGTGGGTAAAAGGGCCCTGAGCTGGGTGGATTGTTAGTGCCATTCAAGTTCTGCATGCAAGCCTATGAGATGTAGGGGAGGAAAGAACAGAGAAGAAAAGCACAGGATGTGAAATTAGGGACGGATCAAAAATGAACAGTTTTTGGGGGGCCAATATAAGGCTTTTAACTTTTTAATTTATTTTTTTTAAATTTTCTACATAAGATGAGAAGCCATTGAAGGGGCTAGGCAAAGTGATATGAACTGATCAAGTTTGACTGTGCTAATATAACTTGTACATATGGAGTAGGAGTCTGTTACATCATTGAGAGAGGCTAACATTCAGATATCTGTTATGGTATTTATGAAAAATTATAGTATTAAATTAAGGAAAGGAGAAAATAATAGAAATATTTATGTTGATCCCTCCTCCCACAATGAAAGGCCAAACTGCTCTAGAAATTGCCCTGGAGAGGAATATTCCTACACAGGGACATACTTTCTTTCAATTTTGAGATGGGTTTCCTCACATCAATGATGTTGAACTAGAAAATTCATTAAAGCTAGGGTAAAATCTTCTGAAATTAGTTTCTTTCTGGCATAGACTTGTGAAAAATTGATTAGGTAATGATCTAGCAAGAAGGTTTCCGACAGTCTGTCTTGATTCACTCAAATGAGTCAATTATTTCTTCTTGCTTCAGTTGCCCAATTTCTCAAAGATAAATAAAAATTCTCTTCTGACCTTCCATATAAAAAATTCAGAAGCTTTCTTAATTCTTCAGTATGCATCATTTTGAGAACATTAAACATGAAAAAAATTAAACTCCAGCAGTCATTATGTAAATCACTTTTGATGGTTAGAAAGCCAAAGGAATTGTCAGTAAATCGGCTGTCTTTGCAGAGTAGTATAATTTGAAGATGGAAGGGAAAAGTTTTACATGTTATTCAATGAAAAATACGTAAACTACTGGGGTCATCACTAAAGTAAATCTTTTTTTGTGAACATTTGGTGTTTTTGAAGTGATTTCAGAATATCCTACTTCAGCTTTGAACAAATTTTGACAATAGAGAATGATCAGAATTGAATGTTGACATTAACTTTCAACCCAGCATTATTAAGCTGAAATGTAGCCTGAGTCCAGTCTAACATATTGCAGAGAACATATGAAGAAATAATCTATTGTGCATATATTTAGGATAATTTACACATACAGACACATACAACACATGCATAAACATAACTACACACAGATAATTTCATACTGAGTGTTGCAATAAGTTTTAAACTATTTTTTTAAGTTTTAAACTATTGCTTTAGTTATAACTTCTTCACCTGCTCTTGGCTCATTTTCTTATGGACTACTTACTGACCTAACAAAAGACCAATTCCAACGTCAAATTAAAGGTCATTAGTATGTTCACAATTATATTACCTGTGACATATGACTACTGTTCAATGAGCTCATAATAGTGGCTCCAATGGTAGTTCCAGAATGTAATACTTTGAGAATAGGGTGAATTCTGGAGGTCTATTCATAAAATATCACTGAAACTTTCTATTCCAGTATTGCCTGCTTGTGAAGAGAATGTCAGTGCTGGGCTGAATAGGCCAACAGCAGTTTAAGGTTTTCTTGTCAACATAGATCATAATGCCCAGACCTGGGAAATGAAAGTACTGAAGAGATCTTGCCCATTTGATGCTGGTATTTTTCTCAGAACAAGTGGTAAGAAAGCAGGGTGCTCAATACCATCTAGGATGGGCCCCAAAGTATGTGTTGAGTAAGAGAGCATGGTATGGGAGAACGTGAATATACTCAAAGTGGCTGTAAAGTAATTGAAAAGGGGCCTAAAATTCTGCAGTCTACTTAACTACTGTCCTCTGTCTTATCCTTCCATCTTTCCTTTTCTTGAGTAAAAGTAGAATTTATTAATGTTTCTCCTAACAGTTTTTTTCTTATTAATGTGTACCTATTGATCTTGCCTACTCCAAAGAAAGTAATAAGCCCTACAATGACAATATATTGAAGCATTCTATGTGGTTTATTCATAGAAAGATCTCCTAGATAATCTTTATTTTTCTTAGTTTTTTATATTTATTTTTATTGTACATCTACAGAGGGGTTGTAGTTACAAAAGTCAGGTAATGAGCACGTTTCTTTTTGAACACTGGCTCTTCTTCCCTCGTTTTCTTCCACCTGACCCTCTTCCCCCACAGATTGTATAGTTCATTTTCAACATAGTGTCTAGTGAGTATCAATGCTGCATTTGTTCACCCTTTGTCCCACCATTTATGTGCTCCCCTGACTCTCCCCCAAACAGATAACTTACAAACAAAACCAAAGGTACAGAAATCAAAATCAGTGATAAAAGAGAAAACAAAAACAAAACAAAAAGCAAAAGAACACAAAACCTCATTTCCAAGTCTTTCCATTCTTTCTGATGGAGGCATAAGAATTCCATTCTGTATATATACCACATTTTCTTGATCCATTCATCTACTGAGGGGCATCTGGGTTGGTTCCAGATCTTAGCTATGGTAAATAATGCTGCAATAAACATAGTTGTGCTGGTAGCTTTAGTATGGTCTTGTTTGTAAACATTTGGGTAAATGTCCAAAAGTGGGATTGCTGGGTCATAGGGGAGTTCTATGTGGAGTCTTTTGAGGAACCTCCATACTGCTTTCCAAAGTGGTTGAACAAGTTTACATTCCCACCAACAATGAAGTAAGGTTCCCTTCTGTCCACATCCCCTCCAGCATTTGTTGTTGTTAGAGTTCTTGATTTTTGCCATTCTAACTGGAGTGAGGTGGTATCTCAATGTTGTTTTGATTTGCATTTCTTTTATGGCTAGGGATGTTGAGCATTTCTTCATGTGTCTATTGACCATCCTTCTTTCTTCTTCAAAGAAGTTTCTCTTTAAGTCTTTCACCCACTTGTTTATTGGGCAGTTGTTTCTTCGAGGATTTGTTGTTGGGGGATTTAATTTTTTGAGTTCCAAGTATATTTTAGATATGAGACCCTTGTCCCTTGTATGGCTAGTAAAGATCTTCTCCCAATCCGTGGGCTTTCTATTGATCTTGCTAGCTATGTCCTTTGCCATGCAGAAGCTCTGCAACTTTATGCAATCCCATTTGTCCAACCTTTCTTTGATTTGTTGTGTTTCAGGGTCTCTATTGAGAAAATTTCGGCCTGAGCCAAGGAGACCTAGGGTTTCTCCTATTCCATCCTGTAATGTTTTCAGAGTGTCTGCTTTGACTTCCAGGTCTTTGATCCATTTGGAGTTGATTCTGGTTGGAAAAAATTATATTAAGCGAAGTAAGCCAGGCCCAAAGAAACATAGGCCCCATGGTTTCCCTTATTTGCAATAGCTAATATATGTATGAGACAAGCGGAAAAGGTCAGATAATGTGATGTTAGGAAAATGAACACTTAGATATGTATTTTAATGTTTTTTTCTTTCATGCATGTGTTACTAACGCATTTATAAGATTATTTCTTTGTTGCTTTGTATGTCCCTCCCCCACAGTATAACCCCTGCTTTCACTATATTTGATGTCAGTATAACTTGTGGAGGAGATGGGGAAAAACAAGTCGTTTAAGGATACAGGTGGACCTGTTGCAACAATGAGAAGTACAAGTTGTCATGTCCAAAACGAGCTTTACAACGTCGGTGGGGGGGGGAGGGAGAAGAAGGATTGGGACTGGGGAGGGACGGGGGAGGCTGGGAAGGGATGTGAAGGGTAAACAAAGGAGGAGGCTGCAATGCTTGGTAAGAAATGTACGCATTATCCTGCCCATGTAATTGTAACCCCTCTGTACAATATGTTCACAAATAAAATTTAAATAAAAACCTCATTTCCATTTCTTGAAGTTCACTTAAAAACTTATCATTTTATATAATCCTATGTACATAACTATTGAGGCTTTATGATTTCCTCCTGAGATTATCTTCATTTGGTCTCACTGTGTGAATGTTTACAGTCCTGTTTATCATGTCCAAGTGTAATTTTTTTGTCTTTTAGCATCCATTGTGTTTACTTATAAATGTGTAGGCACATTCTAATTACTGCATATCAGGGAAACCATGCAATCTGTTTCTTTGGGTCTGGCTTACTTCACTTAATATATTTTTTCCCAAGTCTTTCTATTCCCTCACAAATGATTCAGTGTCATTCTTTCTGATAGAAGTGTAGAATTCCATTGTGTATATATACCACATTTTCTTGATCCATTTGTCCACTGAGGGGCATCTGGGTTGATTTCGTATCTTGGCTAAGGCTTCAATGAATATAGTAGTGCTGGTAGTTTTGGTGTGGCCTTGTTATGGTCTGTTATTGGATAAATGCACAGGAGTGGAATTGTTGGGGAAGCTCTATGTTCACTCTTCTGAGGAGCTTTCCAGAATGTTTGACTATGTTTACATTCCCACTAACAATGTAGTAGTGTTCTCTTTGGCCACATCCCCACCAGCATCTCCTATTCCAGATAACATTTCTTTAAATGTGAACTCAACTTCTGTAACAATTCAAAGATGGGAAACTTTTTTTCTACTGAGGGAAATTTGCATATATACAGCATCATTCAAAAAAGAAGGAAACATTACCAATATAGGCAAATGGACATCTTACGGGCCTTAGATATCATAAGGCCTTGAGAATCATATGAAAAGCATATCTGGCCATCTTGCACCAGAGGATTTTGTGGGCCTTATATGTCCCACAAGCCCAATAATTCACACCTCTGAATCAAAGGCAAGATTTAAATTTGAAATCTTGTGACCAAATAGGTCACAGAAGTTCTCACTTTTGTTAGCGTCATATCAACTGCAGACTACTTTTTCAAGGTATGAATGAAAGATTTTAAAATGTTATGGTACTCCAAGGGACCTAGAAGACTACCAAGATATCTATAATGCAATAATGTAACTAAAAGAATGCAATTCAAGTTAAAACAGGATGCAGCTTTAATTCACTCAACCTAGGTGAGTACACAATGTCGAAAGAAGTCATTTTAAAAAATTCTATGTTCCCTTTGAATGAAACAAAGGCATAGTCATGGTGTCTTTCTCTGAGTGCTTTAAAGGAGGATAACTATTCTAGATAGAAATTTGTTGTATTTTGATTCTGAACAACAGTTACAAGGCAATTTTTATATGTAAATGTTCACCAAATTGCCTGGCTGAGATTTCTGTAACTTATTGTTATACTTCTGTTTTTAAAATCCTTCAATTTACTTATTAAAAATATACATTTCTGGGCTAATTTGATTTACTACTCCAGGGTATTCTCAGAAGTATTTTTCTTTAATGAAGAGTATTATAAATAGCTCTACACCACATTTTCAAAAGGTCCCTTTCAACTTCCAGTCAGAACCCAGGTACAGCCTAGGCTATTGGTTTTCCAAATTTGATAGTTTGCATCATAATTTTCCACTTACAAAATAGCAGCTAAGGTCATGCTCTTTGTGAATCAAATCATATGACTATTACTAAATTATTTTCACTCTTGTTATCATGATGACAAATTTGAGTGTGATATGGAATTCTTTAGTCTATTTTCCAACAGCAAGAAAAATCCAAAAATATAGCTCTTAACACTCTACCACTACCTGTATTCTATCTTCCCAGCCAATCCCCCTTCTTACAGAGAGTCAAATTTTAAACTAAAATCTATGGGATTCCATGTAATGAGCTGTAATTTGTGATTTTCAGGACTACTTACTTAAAAGTAACTGGCTCTCATTTCTTAACTGTAAACAGTTCTATTGCAAATTGCAACTGTATTGCAAAACATTGAAAATAAATTCCATTTGTTTGGAAATTGAGTATCTATTTTCTTCCCCTCACAATCCTCC
Source organism: Dipodomys merriami (assembly GCF_024711535.1). Taxonomy (NCBI): domain Eukaryota; kingdom Metazoa; phylum Chordata; class Mammalia; order Rodentia; family Heteromyidae; genus Dipodomys; species Dipodomys merriami. The sequence goes on from NW_027203381.1 coordinate 81,832,052, forward strand.
CACTAATTTTCCGAGGAATGCAATTGTTAAGAAAGAACCCAAATTTAAATACAATTATGGTAAGGTTTGTATAGAATGCTACACAGCACATGAATTTAATTTTCTTCTCTTTAAATTTGCTTACAGGTAATTCCGCCAAGGAAATATAATCATTCTGTTGAATTCTCTTGCCATATGTTGTAGGTGTTTAAGGATGGTTATTGTACTAAAAAAGAATTTGCATTTACCACTATGTGGCTAATTTTATTCCCTTAGATCCTCTTTAAACTGGTGAATTAAATAGTATAAGAATCATTTCAACCTGTTTTGTTTGTTTATATGACATGACACGTGTTTAGAGATATTAAGAAAAAGAGCGACTGAAACAGAAGGAAAGATATACAAAGAGAAAGTCAAAGAGAGAGGAAAAGAGAGAAAAAAAGGAGGTAGAGGAAGGAAAGAGAAGGAGATAGAAAGAGCCAGAAGCAGACATACCTTTTAATGGCAATTTCCTATGGCCTGCTCCCTGGGTGAAGTCCCTAACTGACAATATTCCAATCACCTATGAAGTCATCAGTGGGTTAAATCCTTGGTGAAGTTGTCATCCTCGAGTTCCATTCCTCTCTCACTAGTGTTGCCAGCTAGTATCAAGTCTTCAACACACAAACCATTCATTGGGAAGGGACACTTCATATATAAATTACATAAATATTAACTTCAAAATGCCTCTCCTGAATTTCACCATTCAGCACTGAAACTACCAAAGTGATAAATAAGGGATTTCAGCTGTCTTGCCCTTAGCCCTGACATAATAATGAATTTCCAATAGTAAAACTGAACCAAACAAAAGTAATCTATCCAAGATGATCCATACTAGACTAAATACAATCAATGAAAGGAAGTCACAGAACAAAATGCACTTTATAGAAGAAATGTCATAAAAGTAAACACAAGTCCACAAAATAAGAAATCCTCAAAAATATCAATATTATATTGTACTTTTGAATTTTTCAAGTTGGAGAATTGAAAGTAATGATCACTACCCAGGAAAAGTAATTTAAATAAATACTGTAAATGATTATTTATTGGCTTAATAAACCAATATTGATAGTATTTTATTATTGATCGTAAACTGATATTAAAATATCAATTATTCATTTCTGGACAGATCGTTTAAATAATTAGCATGGTATTTTTCATGCTATTTTGTTTAGATTGACTCAAAAATGAGTGTAAGAGAGACAGAAGATCATTATCTTTTTCCCACTTCACTTGTACACTGACCCTACTCCCAGTAACTCACATGACCTGTCATGATGCTTAGTAAGTTCTTAAATATTTCATCTTACACATCCTGTTCTTAATAACTATACACTCTGGTAATTTAAAAATGTTTAGACAAGATAATTAGTGTTGTCAGGTTTGGTTTTATTGTGGTTGTTGCTATTTGTTTTGTGTCAATATTGGGGCTTGAAATCAAGGCCTGGGCATAGTCCAATGTTTTCATTCAAGGCTCTCTACTACTTGAGCCACTACTCTACTTTCAGCTTTTTGCTGGTTAATTGGAGATGAGTCTCATGGATTATCCTGCCTGATTGGTTTTGAACTGTGATTCTCAGATCTTAGCTTCCTAAGTATCTAGGAAGTATCTCACACCTGTGTGTGAGCCACTAGCACCCAGATACTAGTGACAGTGCTTATTTAGCTAAAGGGATATGAAGGTACCTCATAACCTTTGTGAGAACAGGTTATTCTTTTTCAGAAAGTAGTCCTCTCCAGCTCTACAGGATTATCACCAGGATTAACCTGGATGGTTATAGAAAGTAAGTAGATGAAATTTACTTTTACAATATATATTTTTATTGTAAAGATACTGTACAGAGGGGTTACAGTTACATGAGTAATGAGTATACTTCCTACTGAGCATTGCTATCCCCTCCTTTGTTTTTTCCCTACCATCCCTTCCCTCTCCATCTCCTCAACTCCTCCTTCCCCCTTCAAAGTTATAAAGTTTGTTTTCCACATAGTGTCTTATATATCTCATTGTTTACTATGGGTAAACAGGTATCCTTGTTTTAACATTTTGTTATTTCCCCTCCCCTCCCCAAATTAGAAAAATGTATATACAAGATGCAGGGCACTGGAATCAAATACAGTGAAAAAGGGGTTCTACCATGGGGGAAGAACATACAAAAGAAACAAAAAATCCACATAGTACATTATAAGTACATTAAAAACAACAGCAATGAGAGGGTATGAGAGGAAAAGAGGGAACAGCTGACACTAAGCAAAAGGAAAGACATGTACATATCACCTAATGTGGAAGAAATATCTGTATTGTCAAAGCTCATAGAATTCACAAACTTTATAGACCAGGATAAAGACAATTTACTCCATGAAGGTTAGAATGTGTTTGTGACTTTAAGTATCACTATCTCACAAGACTATGAAATTTGTAAAATTTATGAAATCACTTAATCACAATAATAATTAATAAATACACAACAGCAGCAAAGATAAAACCTCTATGCCTCCATCAGAAAGAATGACACCACCCATTTGTTAGGATATGGAAAGAATTGGAAAAAGTTATATTAAGTGAAGTAAGTTAGGCCCAAAGAAACATAAGTCTCATGGTTTCCCTTATTTGCAATAACAAGTATGTCTAGAACAAACAGAAAAGGTCAAAAGCTATGTACATATGACCATATAAGATGATGCTAAGGGAAACATACTTTGGAAGGGGGCTCAGAAATTAATGATACTGGGAAATTACTGAATTCCTATACTTCAGGAGAGGCAGGAAGTGTGCCTTTCTACTGCAAATAAAGAAGTTGATCTCAAGTATTGCAAGTGGTTTTTTATTACGTTTGGGGGCCAGAAGGTTCTTGGTATTTTCAGAGAAAGAAATCAAGGATGGACACAGAGGAGACTAGAAAGAAGCAGGTTCATTAATGTGAAGCAAAGCAACAGAATGTGGAAGTACACTCTTGAAACAGGGCAGTAGGGAAATGCTGGTTTTCTTGAAGGTCTTTAGATTCTGAGTTTTTACTGGGCATTGCAGCCATAGAGGAAAAAGGAAGGATTTTCATGGGAACTGAATTATGTACCATATACTTTTCTGACACATTAAGTGGAAGAGTTTATTATTCTAGATGATTCAGCTCAGCGATGTCATTTTCTTAAGGCTACAGAAGCTTGGGTTCATATGACAGTGTTATACATCATGCATAGTTCTGTTAACGTCATCAGACCAGGATGGTTTGGTCTTGGTCATCAGGTCTCCTAACTCCCTGCCTAGCCCCTACAAACCAAATCACAAAGTGTAGAGTTTTAAAGTTTTAATATTATCTCCCATCAAAGCTAATTGCTCCCTTCAGAGCTCACAGCTACTGTGAGCATCCCCATGTTGAATCTCCATGGGAAAGCCCAAAGGAAAGTTTCCATTGACCTTCACTTCTCAAATTCGAGAAGGTCTCAAAGGTCTCCTGCAGCTGTTCTTGATGGCAAACATATTGTTTCCATCTGCTAATGTAGGGCATTTTAGGAACTTTTCCTCTTACTGGGAGGCTATCTATGTGACTAGAATTGAGGAAGATTTAGGAATACAAAATCCCTGCAAAACAAGCATGGACAATGTGATGCTAAGGAAAACAAAGTAAGAACACTGAAAATGGTTGTTAGCATGCAGGGAATAATTAGGCAGTGGAATAGTGAGTACAAAAACAGAAGCCCCTGTGAATAAGGTGATCAGGAAAAGTTTCATGCAACATTGAGCTGAGAAGATAGACTCAAAATGAGATGAAGATGCCTAGAGCAATGGGAAAGCACTATGAATAGAGGGAATTATGGATTGCCCTTCGTTACTGTCCCCATCTTCTGCATCTGGTAGTGCTATTCCTCTGATCTACTCCTGGGCGTGGACACTGCCAGAGTTGGAGTCCTGACCAAGGCCCACCCTTACCTTGAACATTATGTTTCCACCCTTTCTGAGTCTTGCCTTCTTCTTCAGATGTGGCCACCAGTAGGTCACAAGAATGCCTAAGAATGGCCTGTTGACCCTTATTTCTACCTGATTCCTAGATATTTTCTCATCTTTTCATTCTCTATTTATGTTTTCTTCAGTATGTTTTGGCATTTATTAAACATAACGAAGGCTACTATCCTTAAGCAACTTTTAATAGTTGAGTTTTTAAATTATATTTTACCATTTTTTCCTTCCATGGTTGAAGGGTATTTGTGTTGTTTAAATACCTTGATGAACTAACTGTACGATCACTTATGATGGCTTTGATTAGAAAAATGTAGTGAGACATTTGGCCTAGGTAAGAAAATGTCACTTAATATAAATCTGTCCCTTCAGGAGATTCCTTATCTTCTCAGCAGCTTTCTAGGTAGGTGGTAGAACATTTCCTGTACAACACTGTAATTGCAGTGGCATACTGTTAAAAATAAATAACGGGTTCTTATTTTCTATTATTTCTTGTAGCTTTCCAGAGGCATCAAATGTGTAATCATCAAAAAGTTCATCTAATTATTATCTGTGAAGAACAGAGATGATCTTACCTCTGTTTTTCTGAGCATGTGTTGACAAGTGTACTAAAAACAGAAAAATATTCCTTAGGAAAAATTGGAGTTGTTATGATGTCTAAATACTTATTCCTTCTGTAAACTGTGCTTATTATTAATATCCAAAATGATCAGAATACTCTGCATAAAAACATTTATGTGATATTGCATGGATGTAAGCTTTCTAGAATGAAGGAGCATTGTCAACAGAGCTCTAGAATTCATTTTTAATGTGTTATTGATAGTTTACAATATTCCAGAAATTTGAGACTTTGAATTAAGAAGCTGGTGAAACTATTTTCAAAGAAATAACTAGAAGTCTTTATTTCTTTGGTTTATATTTTTTGTTTCTCATTTTCCTTTTTGGCAATATAAAAACTTGAGGGATTTATTTGCTTGACTTAGAGCCAGTTTTAAAGCCAACAAAATAGCAACCATCATACAAATTTTATTTAACTAAATATTGTGTTCATTTTTACCTTGTTTTAGGCTTGTTTAATTGATCTTTAGCCTTCACTCCTAATTTACTGAGTGTAAACAGTATTATCTATCAACATATTATTTTGAGTAGTGGTTTTTCTTAACTTCTTCCACCACTCAGCCAGGGATGGTAGGGGAAACAAAGGCAATAATGTTTGATAAGAAATGTATTCATTACCTTGCTCATGTAATTGTGACCCCTCTGTATGGTATTTTCACTATAAAAAAAACTTAAAAATTTTAAAAAAATCAGTGTGCTTAAGCATAATGACCTTGCTTGTGTTAGTAAGTGGCAAAATATATTGAATAAAATAATGAAAGGGGAAAGAATCTCTAAGCATCAGGAAGAAACAAAGACCAACAGGCTATTTATGTGTACTTGTGACCTGCTGTTGATAGATGGCATTCTAATAGGTGTATGGTAATATCACATTAGAGCACTAATTTGAACTTCCTTAGGAACACTAATTTTGTGTGCTTGTCATCTACATGTTTATATTTTGATTGTTATCGTTGAGTTTTAAAAACTACATGACAAAACCTCTATCAAAAATTATAATTTGCAAATATATTTTCCTAAGTGGAATTTCAGCAGATGCAGGACTAAAATACGGAAGATACAAAGAATTAAAAAAGTAAGCGACAAAAGCATAAACAAGTCAAAAGTAGATAACTGAAGAGTTCTCAGAAAAAGAAATGCAAAAGCTAAATGACGAAGTATTCAATATCCTCAGCCATAAAGGTAAAGCAAATCAAAACTACAATCAGATTCTATCTGTCCCCAGTAGCATTTTGGTGCAAAGAATCGACAAGTTCTCTGTACTGTCAAACGTAGCACTGCATTATCTGACCTTCATAAGGAAACGCTCCCGCGCAGACTAATCTCCGCCCTCGATGGCAGCGCCTGCGCAGTAGGTGAGGCACCGCCCACTTCCGCTCCTGAGGGTATAAAAACGGTCCGGGAGAGCCGGTGGACGCCATTTCTCTCTTCTCCCCTGGAGAGCTTGACATTTTAGCTCTGCTAACCATCAAGCTTGTCTCCCCTGACTTTGGGGGCCACTTTTTTAACTTTCATTTTTGGTGCCGCAACCCCAGGATCGAACGAGTTCCTGCTTGTATAAGCAAGGCCCAGACTGGCGGAGCCGACAGGCGGCGTGGAGATCACGGCAGCGGGGAGGGGTCCGGTCCTGCAGGGGGCGCTGTGGCCGCTCCGGCTGCTCCTGCCGCTCCTGCCCCGCGCGGGTGTCCTCCCGCTGGAGCGATGGGAGCTTCCAAGGCTCGTCCATCCGCACGCTGCGCCTGCCTGTGGCCTGACAACTACTACGCGCAGCCCAGTTGCTCACCGGCCGCTGCCAGATGCATGTGGGCTTACCGCACCATTTACTCAGGACCTGCCAGCCCAGCTGTGTTCCTCTGGATGAAAAACCCCCGCCCGCCCCAACTCTAAAAGAAGCAGGCCGCCGTGCTACTCATGTGGTCGGAAAATGGCGCCTGGGAAAGAACGCCTTCCAACGCGCTGAGGATTTGATCCCCATTGTGGAGATCACCTAGGAAGTGAAGGTTGTTATTCTCATGAGCACTGTATATTTATTGGTGCTCTGGATGTCGCACGATGTGCTCTTGATTTTCGAGATGGTGAAGAAGTTGCAACAGAATATAAAAATAAGTTCTCAGCAAATGGATTTACTGAAAGGGCTACAAGCCCTCATAGCTACACATCCACCTGAGAAGCCTCTGTGTCTCTACCTTGCTCTCCAGTCTCTCCATGACTCACTTCAGGCCCCTGAGGAATACTCGAAGCTATATGACTTTATCCAAGATAAACACAGGAAAAATCTATGCCTCAGTGGTGTCCCCTATGGATGAAGCAGTAGGAAATGTCACTGCAGCCTTTAAAAGCTATGGGTTCTAGAACAACACGGCGTTCATCTTCTCCACAGACATTGGAGGGCAGATATTGGCAGGAGGCAATAACTGGCCCCTTTAAGGACAAAAATGGAGCCTGTGGGAAGGAGGTGTTTGAGGAGTGGGCTTTGTGGCAAGCCCTCTGCTGAAACAGGTGTGAAGAACCGGGATCTCATCCACATCTCTGACTGAATGTCAACACTCGTGAAGCTGGCCAGGGGACACACCAAGGGCACCAAGCTTCTGGATTGGTTTGATGTGTAGAAAACAGTGAGCATCAGTGAAAGAAAGTTGTCCCTCAGAGTGGAGCTGCTGCACAACATTGACCCAGAGTTTGTAGACTCTTCACCATGTCCTGGCAACAGCCTGGCTCCAGCAGAGGATAATTCTTCTCTTCTGGAATATTCAGCCTTTAACACATCTGTCCATGCTGCAATTAGACACAGAAACTGGTAACTCCTTACAGGCTCCCCAGGCTGTTGTTCCTGGTCATCCCCCCTTCCCCCCTCAATCTAATAATTTTGAGATAGCTTCATTGGATCCACCAACCTGATGGTGGGAAACCCATCCTGTGAAGGTGTCTATAAGAGCTGCAGCATGTGTTCCAAGCCTATGAGGTAACCCGGTGAGATGTCTATGTAATCTTGAGTGGTACCCTCCTACTAGGGGAACAGCAGGAGGCTTGGTAAAAATCCCTGCCGCTATGAAGATGAGACCCACCAGACCACCCCCATCATCCAATTGGGACTGAGGTAGTTCCCAACCAGGAGCCTCACTGTAATTACAGTTCCCCAGGTGTTCGCCAAAAGTGAAAACAATTTATTGCCTGTATAATTGAGGGTTTCAAACAGACGGGCCACAAAGCCATCAACTATGACAAAATGACTGCAATCATACAAGACAAAAATGAAAACCCATCTGCCTTTTGGGCCAGACTGAGTCAGACCCTCCTTCAGCATACTAACCTCGACCCTGAGTCTATGGATGTACAACACTGTTTAATGACTCATTATATTAATCAATCCACTCTAGACATTCGGTATGAACTAAAAAATATCTTAGTGGGTGTCCCTGACACCCACTAGTGAGGCTGTGGAGGCAACCTTTAAGCTGTATCATGTGGCAGGGAGGAAAAGGCCAAAAAACTCAAGTACTAGATGTTAGTAAAAATCTACCAGCCTCAGGCCTTGCAGCCAACCCTTTCCTGATGGGGTCCACCTGGGTTCTGCTATGGATGTGGTCAAAGAGGGCACTGGAGGGGAACCTTGGCTACCGATGTGGCCAGCCAAGCCATAGAGGCACAGCTGGCCCACAGCCAGGAAAGCCTCTCATGGATGGTGGCCATCCACTAAGGCCCCATCGCCCCCTCCTGGCGCTCTGGGTCTGGCTGCTGGAGAAGACTGAGGATGCCCTGGACTCAGCCCTGACAACTCCTATCACCACACAAGAGCCCAGGGTGACAATCTTGGTTGTAGGTTAAGATAATCTTGCTTTTGGTAAACACTGGTGCTATGTATTTGGTGTTCACTGAGTTCCATGGCCAGACTTACATAACTAATACCTCTCTAGTCGGGGTGGAGGGAAAACCTTACAAGCCCCCAACACCTCCCCCTCCCCCGTCATTTGTCTTTTTTCAGGAGTGACCTTTTGTCACTCCTTCCTTGTTATTACCCACTGTCCAATTCCACAGCTGAGTAGAGACCTTTGGGCCAAATTTGGAGCCTCTATTACCATATGCCCTTCCCAATTGTCACAACATGATATTGATTCAGCCTCCCCCACAATCTGGCTTTAGTAGGCTCACCTAGTGACTCCTTAGATTTCCCTTTTCTACCCTCAGGGGTGGACCCCAAGGTGTGGGATACTCACAACCCCTCTATTGCTAAGCACCACCCTCCTAGTCACATCTCCCTAAGGGCCCCCTACACTTTCCTGCAAGACCCCAGTACTCCCTCCCTCGCCACAGTTTTCTGGGATGGCAACCTATTGTTAAAGACTTACTGAGAAAAGGGCTGTTACATCTCACTTACTCTCCCTATAATATCCCCATCTTAATAATAGCCAAACCAATGGCTCGTTCGGCCTCTTGCAGGACCTTCACAGTATAAATACTGCTGTTATCCCTTTACACCCTATGGTACCCAACCCCTACACTCTGCTTTCCACAATCCCAACGATGGTTGCCTTTGTATTGGACTTAAAAGATGCCTTTTTTACTATCCCTTTATTCACTTCTTCCCAGGACCTCTTTGCCTTTACATGGACTGACATGGTCACCCAAACCTCAGCTCAGCTTACCTGGACTGTGTTGCCACAGGGGTTCCAGGATAGTCCCCATCTGTTTGACCAAGCTTTAGTGAGAGACTTAAGAGACCACCATACAGTAATACCTCTTAACTTTCTGGCCTCCTGGAGATACAGAGTCTCACCCAATAAGGTACAGGTGGTTCAGAAGTATGTGACTTATCTGGGTGTTCAGCTGACTCCCATGCACAAGGCCATTACTATCCCCAGGAAACACTTGATTACTAACTACCCTACCCCCTCCACTAAGTCTGAGATTCTCTCCTTTTTGGGTCTACCTGGCTATCCTGAGATAGTCCTGGATCCACAACTATTCCCTCCTAACCTGCCCCTTATATGAAGCAGCTAAAGGGTCATCTGAGGAACCCCTTTTATCCTCCTCCTTTTATTTTTCCCTTTAGGAGGCTCCAACAGGCCTTATTACAGGCCTCTGCTCTTAGGCTGCCAGATCTTACACGCCCATTCTTTCTGTATGTAACTGAGAACCAGGGTTTTGCAATGGGAGTTTTAGGTCAGCAGATCGGACCTTTGTTTGCGCTGGTTGCTTATTTGTCAAAACGCCTAGACTCTACCATTAGGGGCTGGGCTCCTTGCCTCCGTGTCTTAGCTGCCTCTTCTGTCCCAATACAGAAGTCAAAGAAGCTAACCTTTGGCACAGCCCTGACCATCCTCTCCCACCATCACCTCTCTGAGTTACTACCTTTAAGGGGCTACAAACTATGCCTTCCTTCTGTATTCTCTCTCTTCAGGTGTCTCTGGTAGAGGACCCCACCCTAACATTCCAGTTCTTCCCTCCATTAAACCCCTCCACCCTATTATCCATTCTGGCTACAAAGACCTGACTAGCACACTTCTGTGTGGAGACTCTGGAGGACCTGCTACCTACCCAGACCACAATAGTGAGGGGCCATTAAATGACTCCCAGTTTACCTGGTTTACTGATGGCAGCTTCTTCCTCTAGGAAGACTCACTGATGGCTGGGTATGCTATTGTGTCAATCTCTGGTGTTGTGGAGTCTGCTTCTACAGACCACCAATCAACAGGCTGAGTTAGTAACCCTAACAAGGTCCCTCCACCTGGCCTCAGGACATTCCCTGACAGTATACACAGACTCTAAATATACTTTCTATGCCGTCCTTTGTCATGCCGCTATCTGGAAGGAACGAGGTCTGTTACCAATCAAGGGGACCTCAGTAATAAATGGTTCATATATTACTGAGCTCTTAAAAGCCTCTTTTCTCCCCTCAGCCATAATTCACAGCAGGGGCCACTGGTCAGATGACTCAGTTGTAACTAAAGGAAACAATCTGGTGGATGAAACTGCCAAATGGACTGTGATGTCCTCAAAACAATGGGCATTAATGCTACCAATAATAGAAGTTTCTTCCCTTCCTTCTAGGCAAGATGTCCTTATTTACCTCCACCATCTTTTCCACCTCCAGACAGGACCTTAAGAGAGTTCCTAAAAAAGAGCCTTCCACTAATCCCAGGCGATCATGCAGCTGTCACAGACCTCTGAAACCCAAATACCAATGTACAGCCATCTTCCTTTCCAACACATCAGGCTCAAGGTAACCTCCCAGGAGTGGATTTGCAAATTGATTTTACATATATGCCAGCCATTGGCAAATAGAAGTACCTGCTGGTATGTGAAGATACCTTCACAGGATGAATAGAGGTGTTTCCTCTGTGTCTCAGCATCTCTTACAGAAACTAATTCCCTGCTTTGGCCTGCCTGCTTCTATACAGATGGACAATGGCCTGGAATTTGTCTCCTCTGTGACCCAGCTATTGGCTAAGTCTCTAAATATCTCCTGGTCTTTTCATATTCCCTATCACCCCCAGTCCTGGGGAAAGGTGGGATGTGCCAACCGCTCCCTTAAGAAAACTCTGACCAAACTGTCCCTTGAACTGCATCTAGATTGTCTAAACCTTTTACCTTTGGCTCTTTTTTGCTTAAGGGTCTTGCCAAAAAATCCTCTAATATTAAGTCCTTTTGAAGTCATGTATGGCCACCCACCTTTGCCTCCCCTATTTCAGACTTCTTTGGGCTTTCCTTTACCTCCTCCAATGCTGTCCTTTCTCCTTCAGCACCTGCCCACTTCTCTCTGGAAATATGTGGATCAGAAGAGCCCTAAGCCCTCCACACTGTCTTCCAGGCCCTCCATCAAGGCTGGGAACCCTACATTTCAAAAAAATTATCTGCCATGGGCACCTGGTTCCATCAAGCTTTCTGCTAAGTGGGAAGAACCCTATTCAGTAATTCGCTTTACTCCCACAGCTGTGCAGGTTCAGGGCTGTCCACACTGGATTCATCTTCACCACGTTAAGCATCACCAGCCTGATGAACCTTCATACATCTCTGAGCCAACTGGACCCCTGTCTCTACAGATAAGAAATATTGGACCCAGTATTTCTCCAGTCATCGAGGAACCAGAGGACCCCACTCTGGACAAGTAACATCTTCATAACCATCATGACCTTGGTCAACTTCGTGTACAGTACCTGGCACCCCTCCCCTCCCCATTGAACTACCTCACCCTCTCTCAGCAGGAAGTAGCTCCAGAAGAAAAGACCTTCACCCATATTCCCTGCCTAGTACTGTACATATTAAACCAAAAAAGGGTGAATATGTAAGGAACGGCCTCCCTTGAAGACTAATCTCCACCCTCAATGGCAGTGCCTGTGCAGTAGGTGAGGCACCTCCCACTTCCGGCCCCAAGGATATAAAAGGGTCCTTCAAGGAGCCAATTGGCACCTTTCTCTCTTCTCCTCAGGAGAGCTTGACTTGTTAGCTCTGCTAACACTAAAGCTTGTCTCCCCTGACTTTTTCATCCGCGTGGTCTTTTGGGCACCTTTTTACTTTCAACCTTCTCTCAGTATTCCCATAGACTTTAGGTCAATTTACAATGTGGAATGCTAACGTAGTAGATTAAGACAATGTGTTGATTGACTTATCCAGTTCTAAATTTTACCTAGTGCAGCCTTTTAATACACATCTAAAGATGAAATATCCCACATGATCCTGATCCTTAAAATAAAGCTTTTGTCTTCTTAGAGAGGCTTTATAAGAAAGGAAATTCATTTGTATTATTTTTGGTATATTTTTGCAAAAGTTACATCAAATGGACAGAAAAAGTATGTCTGAGGTATAAGTAGTGTTTTGTGCAATCACCCTTGTGTTGGAGTATTGTAAAAGCTGCGTTTCATTTTACTTTATCTTTTTATTTTCAGCATTTTCATTTATAGGAAACCCAAACTGAATAGGAAAATATGGTTCTAACTGTTAAAGATGTTTTAAAATTTAAATACTATTACATGGCAAATAATAGTTAAAAGAGCACTGACCAACCTCAGGGGTTATAGCTCTTTACAGAGTATCAATTCAAAACTTCAAAGTTGCAATGTGATTGAAGAAAATGTAGGTTTTACAGTCCAACAAACCAGGATAGGAATCTTAGTTCTTACACTTACTGACTTCATAAACTTCAATAAATTATTTATTTTCTCAAGTATAGTTTTCTATCTGTACATGAAAAAAGCATATCATCACCAGATATTGTAGTCTAGTAATCCCAGCCCTCAAATGTCAGAGGCAGGAGAATCACAAGATGAAGGCCAGTCTAGAATACTTACTGAGATTGCAGGCCAGGTTGGGGTACATAGGTAGACACCATGTCAAAACAAACAAAACTCATCATGTCTAGTAGTTTAATGTCAAAATAGGAGGACATACAGTGAAAACTCCATTCCCAGTTTCAGACTCCCACTGTACATTCAATAAATAAGAGTGTCCCCTCCCAGTTAGGTGCAAAATTTGGAATTTTCAACAATTTAGAGTTAGATACTTACTGTATGATTTTCTTTTGGTTTAATCCACTACATTCCTTGGAAAGTTATTATACCAATTATTTATACATTAGAAGAAGCATGTTCAGAAAATTTTTCCTCTAAAAAGATCTTTGTATCTAACACATTTATAAGATTATTTCTTTGTTGCTTTGTATGTCCCTCCCCCATGGTATAACTCCTGCTTTCACTGTATTTGATGTTGATATAATTCGTGGAGGGGAAGGGGAAAGACAAGTCGTTTAAATAGGGATACAGGTGGATCCATTAGAACAATGAGATGTACAAGTCGTTATGTCGAAAACAAACTTTACAACTTTGGTGCAAGGGGCGGGGGGGGGATGACTGGGTGCGGGGGGGGGGGAGGATGGGACGGGATGGGAAAGGGAAACAAAGGAGGAGGCTACAATGCTTGATAAGAAATGTACTCATTATCTTGCCCATGTAATTGTAACCCCTCTGTACAGTATTTTCACAATAAAAAGAAACTTTGCAAACAATAATAACCAAAAAAAAAAAGATCTTTGTAGATGGAAAAGAACATTGCAGAAAACAGTATGATAAGTTGTCTGTGATTAGCAAGTATAAGGAGAGAACAGAAATGGCAGGATGCAGAAGTAAGTATAAGAATGTCTACAAATGTCTAAGAAGCTGAACACCCGTGGCTCATGTCTGTAATCCTAGGCACTCAAGAGGCTGAGACCTGGAATGTTATGACTTGAGACTAGTTATGACTTGAGAAAAGACCTAGAGAATCCACCTCCAACAAACCAGGAAAAATAAGAGCTAAATAAGAGCAAAAGCTGGAGTTCAAACCTCAGTGCCAAAAATTTTTAAGTCCTAAGTTGAAGAGAAGAAGCCTGAAAAAGAAGCAAAGTAAAATTTACCTAGTTCATAATTTTTTTCTGAGGATCAAGGTGTAGGAAAAGTTGCCAGTATTTGGAAATAAACTCTTCATTTAACCATCAGTGAATAGAGGCCTGATTAGTTTTTCTAAATACATCATATGAAACCATGTGTTAAACATAGCAAATTCTAAGCAATTACTTTTAAAATCAGTATAGCCAAGAGAAGGCAAACATATGCTTTCATTTTGTAAGAAGTTTTTATAATAGTTTTCTTTGCAATAGGCCCCTATTAACTAGTCAGTTTTCAAAAAACAAAAAACAAAAAAACAACCTGAAGACTTAGCAGAGTTAATTTACTTGCCATGAATGAGGAAGAAAGTTGATAATAAAGAGAGAATAAAATCTTGGTCTCTGTATTACACTTCACTTATGGATCTTGAAAATCACCTTAAAAGCCAGAGCACAAAAAGTGCCAAATTGGAAATGGTTTTACTCAAAGACATTATGGTTCAAATAATCATGAAGTCCATTTAAACTATATCTTGATTCTTTCAATTTACTCTTTAAATTATAAGATCTAGTCTTCAAATCCGTGTTAAGTATAATCATCATCTTTGACTCCTCTAACCACAGGGAGTAATTTTCCTACTGCTGAGATATTATCCCGTGGCTCTGACACATAAAGTGTAGAATTTCAAAACATAAGAGTTATTAGGGCTTATTTGTGTGACACCTTTATTTCACTGACAAAGAAACTTAGACCCACAGAAATTCAGTCACCAGGACAATGACATACAACTAGTACTTGGCCAACAAACACTTACATATAGTCTTCTGACTAAAACCAGTAATTTTTGAACAAATGTAAATCATTAACAGTATTTCTAAGAATAAAAATTCAGCAAATCAAATAATGATAGTTAAATTATAACTTTATTGTTAATTTTGCTAAAGTATGAGCACGCATGTTTGCATACAATATATATACCTATATATGCATACATGCACACAAACATTTTGATACAGAAGAACACGGGATTTTAAAAATTAAATTTCTTTCAGTAGTCGCATTGAACAGAGTATTTGATCATATTAATCAGTTTCCTATTGATTAAAGGGCTATGATTATCACCCTGACTCTTTCTACTAAAGATCATAGGAAATACCATGCATGAATGTTCTTCATAAAATATAAATTATAAGAAAATGGGAAGAGTATTAAATTTTCACACAAAGATTCTGGAGTAGCAAGAAAAGTGAAATTTATCCTGCATTTCTAAGTGAAGGATTGAAGACCTTTTTTAGATTCATTTTCCTTTGGTCTCTGGAGAAACAAGTAGCTAGTTTTATTTGTCAAAGTAATTAGCACTACAGTTGAATAGAAAGCAAAGAAAGATCCTTTAGAAAACTTAATGACTTAGCACAAGTTTTCTTCTCCCTGTTGTAAAATGTGGTATAGGTTGGTGGGAAAATTTGTTCTGAGAAAATGAGATGCAACACTTATTATATTCACTGCAAATACACGGAAATGGAACATGTAGCTTGATGGTATGAGTGGGATTTAGAAAGATGTGGGGGGAATGATGGAATAGATGAAATCAATTATGATGCAGTTCATTTATAAACTGATGTGTTGAATTGCCTTTAGTGTAACTACTTATTTTTTTTTTAAAGAAAGAAAAAGAAGATAGAATTTATGAAGTTATAGCACAACTCAACACACTACAATCATTTCAGGGGAAATTCAAAATATAAAAGTATTCTTAACAGTATATTCGGTTTCTTCAGCCACAAGCAAGGAATGCGAGGAATGCTTTTAGGACACATTTTTATGTCTCTAAACACAGTTGGACTATGCGGCAATAGAGGAACTAAATAATATCTGCTCGATATTCTTAACTGAAGTAGATATTAAAATTAGACCTGTCATTTGAGAAATTGAGAGTCTGGCAAAATTGATTTGGGGATACTACTTTCTTACAGTATCTTACTTCTTTAAATACAGGCTCACATTAATAACTTGATTTTTTTCTGAAAAAAGAAGACATAGAGTTAAGATACATATTGGCTTGAGAAAAGGGAACAGTACTTATACTCACACCCCTAGATCTACTTTAAACAGGAAAATGTTTCTAAATAACAAAAATAAATACAGCAAACTAAAAGAGTTGTCAAGAATGGATTAAAAAAAAAACTACTTACAAAAAAATCTAGGTAGGTTATGGGCTGGGAAAGTGGCTCAGTGGTAGAGTGCTTGCCCTGCATGCCTGAGGCCCTGGGTTTGATTCCTCAGCACCACATAAGCAAAAAGAAAAAAGCCAGAAGTGGCCGCTGTGGCTCAAGTGGTAGAGTGCTAGCCTTGAGCTGAAGAGCTGAGGGACAGTGCCCAGACCCAGAGTTCAGGTCCCACGACCAGAACCCCCCCCCCCCAAAAAAAAATCTAGGTAGAATTACAGTAGTGACTTTTGTGGCTGATTCTTTAGTGCACACAGTAACAGAACCCTATGCATATATCCATTTGTTTGATCATCAGATTTTATTAAAACATTGGAAACATAATCTCATAATAGATTTTTTTCAATACCAATTGCTTAATCATTATGACTTCTTCATGTTAACACAATGGTTTACATTTGTTATTCCTGTACTCACCAAAGACCCACTGGCAAATAGCCTGCAACATTTCCATTTCTACCTTCTTGCTTCAGGAGAATGTGACTTGACTGAAAATCAGGTGCAGACACCCACAGCTCAGTCTGAAATTATGTTTCTGTTTAAGTCCAATGGTTCTCTTTCAATTTAACCTTGTTAAAAGAAAAGACAAATTTGGCCACTTTTTTGAACACCCCAGTAGTTTATTAACCTCTAGGCTATTTTTTGTTCCTCAAATAGTCTTGTATGATCCTATTAGCATTTTTAAAAATTTCCTATGAATTTGTAATTGTTGAGTGTCAATGTTGTGTGGCATCCCGTGGCTTGCTAGAATTTCTATATTCTTGATGAGAGAACCATAATAGATCATGGTCAGACTTGTATAGCTCTGTCCCTTGTATAAATTATTGCACATTTTTAGGCAAACATTTACTAAAATCTTTCTCAGTCTCTAGATGCTGTAGGACAGTGATTCTTCCCTTTGTTAAGATAACTCTTTGTCCTCATGGTACATCCTCTCAGATTAGCAGTATGAGAAAACTTCAAAGAAGTATTGATCAAAGTGGGAAGAACTGACATCTTGAAACTATCTCAGTTTCTGCTGGAATAGTGTGAGCTAATAGGTAGAATGGACATACTGAAATGAATGCTGGCAATTACAGATTTGTTTTGTGATGAAGATATACAAAACATTCAAAATGATATAAGCTAACTCAATCATACAAGGAAGCATGCTTAACCAAATGTTTCAAATCACATAAAATCATACAGGGTTTATATTTCTTTTTAATTTTTTACTTTTTATGTATGCTTTTAATCTGCATTTTTGGTTCAAATGCTTGCTCTGTTTCACAACTTTGTTATTTGTATGATGTTATATAAATTTACCTACAAAGATGCTTAGATATTGAAGATATTCCTAGAAATAAAACAAGATAATGAGTATAATAAAAGAATATTTCAGTATAAATAATCTAGCTAAATACATTAACTTAACAGAGTATAAAAGAGAAATCTTCATACTACTAAAGGACTGGGAACTAAAACTTCCAACCAATAACTAGGCCTAAGATTTGCAAATTCCAATGTACAATATTCATAATAGCTTAAAACAAACTCTCTAAAACTCATCAATTTCACAGTAAGAAATGCTAATCAAGCAAGATAGGTAAATTTTAGACAATTTTTTAAAGCTTTAAGCTTGATCAATGAAAATAAAATAAATGGAATCGTCTGAGTAAATTGCAAAAAAATTCAAAAAAGAATTGAAATAAGAAAGAAAATGCAATACATGAAGAAAGAATTCAATAAATAAGTGGAAATTCTCAAAAAAATCAAATGGAAGTTCAAGAAATAAAAAACTCACTGAGTTAGAAAACCTCAGTTGAAAAACCTCTCCAGTACAGTATGGAAAATTACAGAAAGATGATCAATGTTTTGCAACAAGGTAGATACATGAGAACATTCGTATGAAGATTTTAAATACTTAAGAAATGCTAATAGAACATATGAGACCTCTGAGAAACCACTGACTGATGAGACCACTCACTAGACACCATCGGTCATGTCTGTAATCTTGGCTATTTGGGAGGATAAGATTGGGAGCATCATAGGTAGAGGTCAGCCCATGTAGAAAGTTCACAAGAGTATTTTGGAGAAAGTTCCAAGGATCACTAAGAATGTGTATTCTAATTAAAAGGGAACAACAACAACATTATCATTATAAAAAAGACAAGGGCTGGGTAGATACAAGACTGAATACAAAGACTCTGAAGATATAACACCAGTGCTCCTAAGAATATCAATTTACTGTCTGCTGCATTCAGGCAAGAAGTCTACTTTATGCATTTTTTTTTTTTTTTTTGCTTTTCATAATGTCTACCCAAGGTGAAGGCCAGCAAATATTTGTTGCACTAAACTTAAAGACTGTTTATTTAATGGAAATAATCCTCTTCCCTATTAAATGGTGTTGTGCTTGGTTTTAATCTTACAAAAAAAGGAAATGAGAACAAGTAGCCAGTTACGTGAAATAGAAAAGGGGACTTGATAATGTTGGATGGAATAACACTACTTCCACTTGTTGGTTGATATTTCTTAGTATATTCTCCTTTTCAAATTTCTGGGTAAATGTTAATGACTAAGCTGTATACATCTAAACATACCAATTTCATCTCCTGTTTGCTTAGAAGTTAAGTGGTCCTTAATCCCGCAGGATTCTTAACTCATTTGGAAAAATTGCTTCAGGGCATTTAGGATCTGGGTCTGGGGTACATGACTAAAACAGAAAAATTAGGAGTTAGTATTACAAAGCCTAGAATATCACTGGAGAGCCATGGGAAGAGAAAGATGACTGTCTTTTTATAATGACTTTTTGGAAACAATGATTTCCCTGAAAATATCCAGTGAAGATTAGAATTTTGGTAAGGAAATGATGCTAAAATTAATCTATATAGAAACATTTCTTGATATAGAGGTAATAAAAGCCAATCACAATGTAAAGATATATAGAATATACCTTTTTACACAATTTAAAGATTTAAGAATTAATCATTTGATTAATGACCATTAATTAACTCATCAATTACTTCAACAAAGATTTGTGCATTTATAACCTTTAATAATACCACTGAGAAATGCAGAAGTTTTTTTTTTTAGTCCGGTTGTGGGGCCTGAACTCTGGGCCTGGATACTGTCCCTCAGCTCTTCAGCTCAAGGCTAGCGCTCTACCACTTGAGCCACAGCACCACTTCCGGCTTTTTTCTTTTTGCTTATGTGGTGTTGAAGAATCGAACCCAGGGCCTCAGGCATGCAAGGCAAGTCCTCTACCATTGAGCCACCTTCCCAGCCCCATGCAGAAGTTTTCTTAATCTCTCTTCATGCAATTACTTTATGTAATTACAGTCTACTCCATGTATACACGTATATTAAATCAATCAGATTGTAAGCTAACTAGTATTGTGTCAAAATACTTATACTCAATGACTTAGGACAAAGAATTGACTCCAAAGCTGTTTAAGAATTACATTTGCAGATGAAATTTTACTTGCAAACATAAAGAGTACTAGCTTTCATGAAAAATCCTTGAATAGCTGGATAAAGGCGAGTTTCAAAAAATATCACTGTTAAGTGTGGTGTAGGAAAAACTGTAAAAGTGAGAAAAAATGGGAACTATTTGAAGTTAGCACCATCCATGTTGGCAAAGTTAAGGAATTCTTTTTTTTTTGGGGGGGGGGGTCTGGTCGTGGGGCCTGAACTCTGGGCCTGGGCGCTGTCCCTCAGCTCTTCAGCTCAAGGCTAGCGCTCTACCACTTGAGCCACAGCGCCACTTCCGGCTTTTTTCTTTTTGCTTATGTGGTGCTGAGGAATTGAACCCAGGGCCTCATGCATGCAAGGCAAGTGCTCTACCACTGAGCCACCTTCCCAGCCCCAAAGTTAAGGAATTCTTTAGTGTCTATGGGGACAAAAAAGGATAAGAAAAATGTGGCAAATAAGCTTCAATATTCATAATAAAGAAATATTTTCATTTGTGACCATGTGACAAGTATTAAAGGGCATTTATCTCAGTGGGACGGTGAGGGCCTAGAAAGAACAATACTGGATATTTTCACCTATATTTGGCATCTAAAAATAGGAAGCTCACAGAAGCAGAGAGTGATGTGGATCCTTAGAGTTCACCTGAATGTGGAGCCTGAGATGTTGGCCCAATGTCACACCATTGGCCAAAGGGTACAATGTCAGGGAGACAAGACAAATATATACAAGTTGTTTTGGTATTTCTTACACAGCTGAGTGAATAGTTAATAATAGGGTTTATTATATTGTAAAACCCACTGAGGGAATAAACCTCAAATGTTATTATCACAAAACAATAAATATTTGGAAGACTGGATATTTAATTAGCTTCATTTAATCATGTTATATTGTCTTCATACATCATAACAACACCATAGCCCATAAATATGTACATTTTATTTATTTTTTTTTATTTTTTGTTGGTTTTTTTTTGGTCTGGTCGTGGGGCCTGAACTCTGGGCCTGGGCGCTGTCCCTCAGCTCTTCAGCTCAAGGCTAGTGCTCTACCACTTGAGCCACAGTGTCACTTCCAGCTTTTTTTTCTGCTTATGTGGTGCTGAGGAATCGAACCCAGGGCCTCATGCATGCAAGGCAAGCGCTCTACCACTGAGCCACCTTCCCAGCCCAATATGTACATTTTATAACTTGACAATTTTTAACAAAAATAAAATTTCAAAACCCACATGGGTTCCTCAGAAAGGCAAAAGTAAAATTTTAGTTATCACGTGTAAACTTAGACTCATGGGTCCTAATCTGAAAATTGTAATTGCATGTGATTTTTAACCTTGAAATCATATCTGACATGTCATGACACTATCCCCCCCGCAGTGTCTTTTCCTTAGTTATCATTCTTGTAGCATTTGATGAGAGATTTTTTTCACTCTATCCTACTTATTCACCAGCTTTTGAAACTTAGAGTTTTGGAGAATCTAAGTGACACATCATAATAACCAAAACTCAATTTCCCTGGCCTCTAGTCTGGTACTCTTCTATTTTATTTAACTGCATCTTATAATTTAATCTATTATTGATCTTATATTAGAGCTTTGTTTTAACTCTGAGAATACTCATGAAGTTGATGGTTAAAGTTGCGATTGGTGCATGAGAACAAATTCTATAATATACCTTCAGAAGAACCTGCTGGCCTGGACAATCTGATTGCTGTATTATCTTTGATACTACTTCAGGATTAACACCATTCAGCAAGATTCTATTACTTCAGGCAAGTGCCAGTCAGTGACTGAGAACAGCACATAGTGTCAGAGCTAGATCATCATTATACATGTGGTCACTTCTTGTGGGCAAATTTTGTCACTAAGAGGACGTTGTGAGATTCCATTTTGTTCCATCTTGCCTCCCGTGTATTTGGCAACTGATATCATAGCCACTTTTGCTTTTTGCTCATATAATCACTGACAGGAATTTCCCTTCTAATGTTTTGAATATCCAAATCCAGTTTTGATACCTGCTTCCAAGAGGCTGTGAACTAACACAAGTGGCCTAGGGAGAGGTCAATGACAGTACAAGGGGAGTTGGGAGGTGGGAGTATCCTGATCATGGTTCAGAGGGTAAGGAAGGATGTATATACTGAGTGGCAGTTGAGGTGTGGTGAGTGATTAACACAAGAAGATACTGAAGCTGCTGAAGAACTCTCCAGTGCAAAAATATTTCAGCAGAAAAGGTTACCTTGGCCAATACGTTGACCAGATATTTTGCTAGAATGATGATCAGGCTTCTAAAAAAATATTGAGCAAGTCATGTTGGTAAGGATAAAATAACTGGCTGTTAATTACTATACTAAGTGCTACTGATACCAGGCAGTATGATAAATAGAATTAGGATTATTAAGAGGAATTAAAGGCTTACTGAGAAAAAAAAGGGGATGTCTCTGGTTTATAACATAGCCCTTATTTCCTGTAGTGGAAAGGCAGGTGATAAGAAAAAGGGGCTGTGATTCTTGGAGGCGGGGAGTTTATATGACAGTAGTAGATACTCATTTAAATTAAGAGTGTCTTAATCTGTTTCATGCAATGATATTAAATGTCTGAGTCTGAGTAATTTATAAAGAGTGGAAAAAATGTAATTAAGTTGTGGAGACTAAGAAGTCCCTCACCAAGGTATTAGCAGTTATATGCTTGGCATGGGCCATGTGTTTGTTTCCAAGATGGCACCTTTACTTTGCATTCTCTAGAAAGGTGTCAGGGGACAACATTCCTTACAAAGCAGAACATCAAAAGAGGAAAGCATGGGTGAAAGAAAATAAGCAAAGGGGGCATTTACCATTCTAGCCGGTACATCCCCGTTAGAATAGTTCAAGTTCGTTTAATGAATTTGTAACCCTCATGACCTTGTCGCATCTTAAGTGTACTCTATGTTAATAATTTTATGATGACAGTTAAGCTTTAACATGGTTTTTACATAGGATAGACATTCAAGTCATAGCATCAGCTGTGAAGGCCTTTTTGCCTATCCTTCCCAGGTTCACAGCTCCACAGATCCTGAATGGCTATGAAGTGCTGGATACTGCTCTCTCATTGCCCTCTAATAAGGGCACTAAGCCTGTCAAGCAGGCTTACCCTCATGACCTAATTACTCCCAAATAGCCATCTCCAGAGATATTCACAAAGGGCACCAGGACTTAAACACAGGATTTTTAGAGGGCACAATTAGTAAGTGATTGTGTGCCTGCAATACCCACCAGAAACCCTATTTCTGAGCCAGGCTTAACTATCTTAAAAAAATAGACACTGCACCAATCCATCCTAAGAGAGAATCGGAATGATACTGTAATGGCCATGTAGGAAGGACGGACCCAGGTAATCCCTGCAACCCAGGAAACATTACAGCTGTCCCATCTAAGTAGATATGAATGGAGTCCTATATAAGCAGCTGAAGAAAGAGGGAAAAGGCTTTTCCTAGTTGAAAGATAACTTGAATCGTTATTTGGATGTAAGAATGAAATGGATGGTGGCTGCATTGCAGTCATGTTCAGGAAAAGCTTTGAAAAACAGTAGTTAAGAGCAAGTTTTCCTAATGTTTGGATCAACAAAAGGTTCATGTAGTCCTCTCCACTTTAATGAAAATTATCTATCTATCTATCTATCTATCTATCTATCTATCTATCTATCTATCTATCTATCTATCTATCTATCTATCCATCGATCCATCCAACCATCCATCCATCTACTTATCTATCTATCTTTGTTCCTAGTTGTGACTCACTGAATAATTTATTAGTCTGTGACTTGAAGAAAAAAGATGGGAAAATAAGGAAGTCTAAAGAGCAGTTTGACATATGGAAAAATGTATAATGTGTAAGCATACTTGCATCACATATAAAACATAATAGAATGCAACCACCATTGAAACGTCAAGTAGCCTGAAGGAAAGGATCAGTTGATGTTGGCCAGCCTCTTTCTGTGGATTTCTTCCTCTCACCTTTCATGAGAGGAATGTTTCAGTGGAGGATCAGACTGCTTCAAGAAAGCATGTAACCACTCTTCTGCTCAAGATCATGCTGTATGTTTTGCAGATTCAACCACTACTTGGGTAACAGGGTAGGGTAATGTAATATTCTAAACTGCCAGTGATTATGGCTGGAATAATTCTTAGGTAATAAGCCTAATGGCTTACACTTTAACACCTCTGTTAGTAACAAACTCATCATTTACCTCATTCTGCCCTGACCTTTCCCACCTGGACTTTAGTTCATAAGGTATCAGATATATCCTAAATCCAAATTACTCATAAAATGTGAAGTAAAGATTACTAATGAGTCCTCTCTATATTTTTCATAAAGATGACTTTACATTAGAAATGGGATATAGGATGAAAAAGAGTAGTTGACTTTGTTTCTTTCATTATTATCTTGTAGAGGGTTGAATGTTATCTTTCCTTTCCTTCTCTACTTAAAATTTTATTCTTAATAAGGTAGGGATTTAAATTATTCAAAAATCATACACTGTATCTACATTTATTAAGTTTTAAATTCCTGAACAGTGAGCTCTAAACCTCTCCTTAGGAAAGTTCAGTACCTGAATTTGAAGTGGAAAGAAGTTCCTATACTTCTTAGCACTGTACCACATTGGCCCTGGGCTGGCCAGGGAGCTGCTTTACTAGTCATTTATTTGGTATTTGATCATATTCTATCCTTAAGGCCTTGTGTTCTTTATTTATTTATGTCTTAGTTCAATAGCTAAACTGCAAAAAATAACCCCACATTTTATTCATATTGCAAATGTGAGGCATGTTAAACTTATACATGCTACAAGTGGAAGGCATTTTTAGAAATCATCTGGTTCCGTAGTTTTAAACTTTTTATTTCCTTGAAAAGTCAGTGAAATACATTTTTCAACAGGAACTCTGTATGTAAAACAAAACATTCTGTTAGAAGCTTGTATTATCACAACAGCCCACAAAATACCATGAAGCGTACCTCTGAAACTCATAGAGTGCTGGACAATGTAGTTTATAAACTAGTAAAACATTTCACTACCATAATAAAGATGGAGATATTTAAAGGTATCCTGTGTCTACTACACTATCAGAGGGTAAATAAAATTATTGACTATATTATATGTAACCATCGTTTAATTTAGTGCTTCTGCACGTACCACGATATAGCTCCCCTTTGAAAATAGTACATAGGGTCAAATAGACCACTGTCCAAATTTGTTAACTTTGTCAAGATTCAGTTTCTTCATTTGTCCAATAACTCTGCATCTACCTCATAATGTTTGTTATGAGAAGTAAGTTAAAGGAAAAACTATATCCCTGATCGTACATACTGGTCATATTAAAATCACAATCTTGAAAGCTCTAAGAAGAGAATAAGAGAAGAGGAGAAAGAATTTGAATTATAATATTCTAATATCATTTACAATTTTTGTACTAGGGTGTTCACTGTGTTGTTATTTCTGCACTTTCTTTCTTCTTGTTAGATTAATTTCCTAGGAGTTCCATAACAATGTACCACAAACTAGAATTCCTAAATAAGAAAAAGATATTCTGTCATGGTTCAGGAGAATGATAATGGTTCTATGTCTTAGCAGGGCTGTTTTCAGTTCTCTCTCCTTTGCAGGTGATCAATCTCTTACTGTGTCTTCATGTCACCTTCTCTTTTTGTGTGTGTCTCTGGATCTCTATTTAAATCATAGATTCATAGATTTATTTAATCTTGACCACTACTTTACAGGTCCTATATCTAAATACAGTTGCATTCTTGAGCTTCTGGATGTTGAGACTTCAACATACATATTTTGAGATGAAGGGTCATAACTTAGTTCATCACACTTCTTAAGTCTTATATTTACAAAGTGGTCAGTTTACTATTCATGGTTCAACAATCAGTATTCAACAATCAGTTTTCACATCTGAAGATCTGAATGTGCAATCAAGTATGTGGGCTTCTGCCCCCACACAAAGAAAGTTTTTCTTCTATTCTGGAAATGTATCGAGACATGTTCATCTGTTTATGTTCTGAGGATGGACATGGAACTCCATGGATGTGCTTTGTGTGTGTGGTCCTACATAACATCCTATCCTGGCAGGTATCTATGGACAAGAATTTACAGTAAATTCTGACAATCCAGTGATAATTCAGAATAGGATGTATAAAGACTAGGTATATAGGCATGCACAAATATATATATATATATATATATATATATATATATGTAATGTGAGGGATATGACATGTACAAAAAGTAGTTCTTTGTATTAATTCTTTCAATGTCTTTTCCTCATTATGGTTCTGAATCATAATTAAAGCCCTTTTCTATTTTGTGCTAGTATTGCTGATATTGAAAAGATGAGTATCCCTGTTCCAGACCTGTCTGCCGTGTTGTTGTAACCCCTACTATAATGGATATCAGAAAATGCTAGCTTAGTCTCACTTTGTCTTAAGTCATTTTTCCCTTTTAACCTTCTAACTCAGCTGATGAGTGAGCTTCATAATGGTTTCAGGTTGAAAGTATGTGAAAGAAAACAATAGTTTCCTCAGGCCAATTATTTACTTACTAGCAATGCTACTGCAAGCTTCCTCCTAAAGCAATGGCTTCTCAACCTTTGGATCCTGAACCGCTTTCCCATTCAGCAGACAGAAACGTACATAGATGCCCAGCTCTCTCATCTTCACTGGCAGTGATTGTTTGAGTGCAGATCAAGAGTCACAGTTCCTGAAACACAAGGGGTTTCTACAGTGTCATCTGTTTATTTTTAAGAAAAAGTACTGTACAAGAGATAGCACAGGCTGGACAGAAAAGGTGAAGTGGAAATTTAAATTAGAAATCTCTACTGCCTAAGTTTGCTATCATTAGATTAATGCTTGGTGTTAAAGTATGTGTCTATAAACACAATTCTCAGAAGCACTATAGTAAAAGGTGGGTTCTTGGCTCTTCCAGTTAGACTGCAGCAGTAACTGAGCTTAGATGCAGAGTCACTGATTGCCTGGCTTTGTATGTTAGAGAGAGAGAGAGAGAGAGAGAGAGAGAGAGAGAGAGAGAGAGAGAGAGAGAGAGAGAGAGAGAGAGAGAGAGAGAGAGAGAGAGAGAGAGAGAGAGAGGAAATTTCTTTCTACTTATGATTTCTTCTGTTGATAAAACCAGTTTAGTATCTTTGTGTTTAAATAGAAAATTACATGTGTCATCTTGGTTAGGTCAGTTGCCCAACTATTTTGTCAGATGTTATCATGGATGTTTATGTAAGGGTGTTTGGGGATGAAATTAGCATTTAAAACAGTGGATTTTGAGAAAAGCAAATTGCTTTTACCAATGTGAGTGAGCCTCATTTGATCAGTGGAAAGTTTTATTAACACAAAGACTTGACTTTGCTGAATGTGACAAAATGATTTCCCTCCAGAACAAAGATTATGTCTCCCAAGGAAAATGGAATTCGGTTAGAAGGATGGCTGGAGACTCACATTGAAACTCTTCCTTGAATTGTTAGCCTGTTGACCTACCCCATAAAAATTTGCATTTGTCAACCTTCCATTATTTCACAAGCCAATTTTGTTAAGTAAATACTTATCACTTCTCTATTTTTTTTCTTCTGAGAACTCTAATACAGACACTTGTTCCAGGAGTGGTTCTCTGAGCAAGAGAAGTTTTTGTCTGAGTATTGTCTGTTAAAGGAGAATTTGCAATTGTGAAAAATGCTACCAATATTTCCAATTCAGAAGTAATGCTGGTTTCATCATAGAAAAGATGAAGGATTTTTATAATCTCTCCCCTTCTCTCTTTTTCTCCCTTTCTCTCTCCCTTCCCTCTCTAAAAGAGTAGACAAATTATGCCTCAAATTGATGTGATTGAAGTGAAGAATTGGTAGGTCTAAGAAAGGTACAATCAAGCACCAATGGCTCATACCTTTAATTCTAAGGCTGAGATCTGAGGATTTCACTTTGAAGCCAGCCAGAGCAAGAAAGTTCATGAGACTCTTATTTCCATTAAACCACTAAAAAGCTAGAAGTGAGTGGAGCTATGGCTCAAGCGGTAGAGTTCTAGCCTTGAGAAAAGAAGTTTAGGGACAGAGCCAAGCTCTGGCTTCAAGAAACCACGCAAAAGAAAGAGAGAGAAAGAGACAGGCAAAGATAGAAACTGAAAGATCAGAAGAAAGAAAGAGAAAAAAATGAAAGAAAGAGGAAAAAGAAAGAAAGAACGAAAGAAAGAAAGAAAGAACGAAAGAAAGAAAGAAAGAACGAAAGAAAGAAAGAAAGAAGGAAAGAAAGGAAGGAAGGAAGAAAGAAAGAAAGAAAGAAAGCAATGTTTAAAATTCATGGCACATAGGAATTGCCATAGATGGTTGATCCTTAAGAATCTTAGAATAAATGTAAAACGTTTCTTTGAGAGGTTTACCTACACTGTTTATTGCACCTATGAATGGAATCATAGGCCTTATTTTATTATATCTATATGTTTTTATCTTAAAGATGCACCCTGTCTTTGTTTTATCAACATCGTAAAACTCACACACATTTCCTGTCATTCCTGAGATATCATACAACTGGGTTTTCCAGAGTCCTTATAGTAGTGTTTGTAATAGGTACACATGTCAGATCTTTTTCACAAGGACTCTAGGCTACATTTATGATGCAGTTTCAAATGGAATAGCTTCATTATGATTCTGACCACTTTCATAACATGTGTTGTCCAACTCAAATGATCACTGAATAATCAGTACGTATGCCTTTCATCCTGCTTGTGTAAGACTTGGATTCCCTGTGCATGTTTAGTTATACGGACTGCTCATTTTCCTGTTTTATTTCTTTTGTTTTGAACTTCGCTAATAGTTTCCTTCTCTGATTTGTCTATGGGTCCACTGCTGATGTCTGCTCAAATTATCACATGATGTGGGTCTTAGCCAAACAGCAACTTTTTCTTTTACAGCAATGGAGGTCAGAAGTCCTATATTCCAAACTGAGTGGTGATGGATTCATTGCTTGGCCTTTTCCAATGAATAGAGACTCCTTGCATCCTCCTATCTTCAAAGCTGGAGTGTACATTTGAAATCTACCTGGGTCCCTGGGATTCTTCTGCTACCTTCTGAGCTGTGTAGACGTGGATGAGATTTAAAGACCAAAATGTTCTTGGTGCCCTTCTGAGAGCAAGGATAGAATTCGTGGAAACTGTCCCTCCTGGTAGCTACATCACATCAAAAGCTACAAGAAATCAGAGAAATTCCACCCTAGCCTAGACTCTTTTCAAAAACTTGTAAGTTTAATTGCATATGGCTTATTGGAAGCCAAAGAGTTACTATTACTTCTTTTCTTCTGCATACTGCATCATTCTCCTTTTACCTTCACAAGGATGATGTTTATAATCTGCATTGGCAGAGTTGAAAAGACTCTTCTATTTCTCCTGTTTCTTCTGTTTCTTCTACTTCTATTTCTATTTCAAAGTCCAATATAGTTCTGGAATTGTGCATAATATTTTGAGAAAATTTGGTTTCTGGTTTGCATATTCATTGTGGGATGTATTGTTACCTATTGAAATATGAAGACAGTGTAGATCATACATCCTTGAACAAATCACTTTCTTATAAAGACACCATGAGGGACTCTCCAGCAGCTCTTTCACAAGCACCTTTATATTTAGCCCACAAAAATAACCCAACATAATCTCTATATTTAAAAATCCTCAGCAGAATCAAACACAAAGTCTCCTTTGCCAAGTAAGAGAAAATATTGATAGGTTCCTGGCAAGTACACACACACACACACACACACACACACACACACACACACACACACACACACACACACACACACACACACACACATCTTTGAGGGGAGGAATCTTTATTCTGCCTAACACTACTGATTTAATGCATCCATCTGCACACATTGTTTTCTCAAAAGCAATGTGTGGCAAGTTGTTGTGGACCTTCAATTGGATGCCAGTAGATTTCCAGGAATCTTAATAATCCCAGGAATATTAATCTTGAGTCTTACAAAGAGAGATTTCAAAGTCTCTTGGGAGGGGTACCAACAGACTAGACATAGATGAATAAAGTCCTCTGGGCAATCTGTCAGGAATAAGGGTCAATAAGTTGTGGTCCTGTGCATATGCTCTATTGTTTTTAGACCAATACAACACAAAAGCACAGGACACCTCATGTGGAGAAATATTTGCCGCAGGGCACACACTGACCATCACTCTCCCTGGAATGTTATTTTCTCAGATACTCCCCTGTTAGCCCCCTTCCCTTCTTCAAATCTTTATTAAATGTCATTTTCTAATTGGCTGGGATTCAGATGATTTTCAATTATATTTTTTAAATTATTGACTAGTTACCTTCTCCCCCTTTGATTTTGTTTTGGCCACCCTTGGGAATTGAACTCTGGGCCTGGGCCCTGTCCCTAAGCCTCTTTTGCTCAAGGCTAGCACTCTACCACTTGAGCTACAGTGCCAGTTCTAGCCTTTTCTGTGTATGTGGTACTGAGGACTAGAACCCAGGGCTTCATGCATACAAGGCAAGCATTCCCAGCCCTGATTTATAACTTTGGCTTGCTTATAATCTAGTATTCTTTTACTCACAGATCAACTACTTAGCTTATATTAGGAAGCATGCTTATTGTTTCAGTTCCTCCAACTCTGATTATATCCATTAGAAAAAAAAATCCCATGTACTCATTATCTTGCCCATGTAATTGTAACCCATCTGCACAGTATTTTCCACAATAAAAAAGTAAAAAAAAAAGAAAAAGAAAAGAAAAAAATCCCATCCATGCTTTGGCCCTAGATACAGGACTGGCACTAGTTTACTTGGAATATGTATCAGTTGGATCAATACAGCCTGAAATTCAACTTAGATGATACTTTCTGCACAAGTATTTTGTTTTTTTAAGTACTCTCAGAATTGATTCCTTCCAACTGTGGGTATTCAAAAAGGAAAATGATTTGTCATTGAAAATTTGAAAAATCCGGCTTTCTGAATTTCATAAAAGATGGAACTATTTTCCTGTGGACTATTTCTTAAGTATTTTTGCTTTGTTTCCTTCCTTGGATTCCATATCAGATTGTTTATACCTCCAAAGTGATTCATCTCCTCTAAGGGATCTTCTCAGAGTAGAGCCTCTCATGGATTTGCTGACATGGACTTGAGATCCTGTTAGACTGTTTGAGAAAGAATGTTCATAGAGGTGGCATTATAATGCCAAGTTTGTTTTTTTTAAATATATCTTTTATTGTAAAGATACTGAACAGAGGAGTTACAGTTACATAAGTAAGGTAATGAGTACATTTCCTATTGAGCATTGCTACTCCTCCTTTGTTTTTCTCTACCATCCCTTCCCTCCCCACCTCCCCAACTCATCCCTCCCCACCCCAAGATATTATAAAGTTTGTTTTCAACATAGTGTCTTGTACATCTCATTGTTACAATGGATCAACCTGTATCCTTGTTTTAGCATTTTATTATTTCCCTTACCAAGTTCGTTTTTAATTGTAGTAGCAAAACACATTCTATTTGTCCATGGTTTATGACTAACTTAGCCGTCCAATCGGTAATATCCTTTGAACCCAATAGTCTGATACACTTACCATATTTTCAAAATGTTATCAACATAAAAGTGGAGTCCTTTTTGCCATCGACCATATCACAAAATATTTGGAGTGTTCAGAAGAGTGATGAAAATGCTAATCATCACGGGAATGGAAATATTTAATTTGGCATGTCATACAGATGCTCAGGAAGTACAGCAACTCATACCACCTCTGCTATAAACTCCATAGCTCTTCCCTCCACTGGCTTTGCCACTCTGCCCATTGAGCTCATGTCCTGCATGTCATATTCTGCTGATGAGAACCAAATGACAAGGCTCACCCGGAGTCTACAGCAGCACAGCAGGTGAACTTAACTTGGATGAGCCAGAAACTATTCCCAGCCAAAGAGATGTCTTATTAGCAAGCATGAAAAGATGAAATAAATCCAATGAAAGCACAGTTTACAGGAAATATTTTACAAGGCCATCAGAAGACAGAAGTCATCTATATTAATCAGTTCTTTACATAGAAAATCATTTTGTGGCTTCAAAAGCACTGACAAAATAAGATTCAGCTATAACTCCCTAGACAGTTCACAACACTAAAAAGCCTAAAATAGTATTTTAACTGAAAACATATGCGCAGTTATTATGTTTATATTCCAAGCCTTTATTATCTATGTATTGGATAAACTAACCTAAAGCACCATGCCAAAATGTGAGGCCAAGTTTTTGTTCTAAGATGTTACATGTTACAATTATATGGTGAAATGTGTGGTAGTTCAATTTTTCCAACACTGATATTATAAAGTATTGACCTAAAAGGAAAATAAAAAGTTTCCATGACTACAGAGGGTGACATAGGTGCTGACAGTGGTTTGGAACCCGGTACACTCTCTCAGTGGAATGCTTTCCAAACACTCTAATTCCTTTTCTTCTTACATTTTCTAGGCAAGCAGATTGGGAACTTTGGATACTGCTCTCTTCTTTTCCCAGTGTCACTTCCAGCATTCAGACTCTTGTTTTTCCTAACTACCTATAACTGCCCATTATTCATTTATCTTCAAACTAATTGCATTCACAAGTGCCTAATTTGGCCTACCAGTGACTATGTTTCTCTTTTGTTTTCTTTTTTTTAATCTTTTTTATTGTCAAGGTGATGTACAGAGGGGTTTCAGTTACATAGTAAGGTAGTGAGTACACGTCTTGTCAACCTTGTTACTTCAATTGTAGTTATAGCCACCGGCTTCTGCCTTTCCACTCCCTCCTCCCAGATCTACCCTATGTTTCTCTAGTACTTGAAAGCTGAGCATTATTATTAATCTGCATTGTTAGTTGTCCCCTTTGCAAGAAATAGTTTATTTCCTTGTATTTGATAACTCCATAGCTTTCCTCCTATTCCTTTCTCCACATGTTACCAGCTTCTGCTAACATACCTTCTCCTTCCTTAATCTTCTTTTCTTCAGATTCCACATTCCCTACCCAGCAGTGTTGTCTTTGCCCAAGATTCTAACTTGCAACTGCTACATTGACCTTCTAAGTTTCTTTTCTTGTCTCATTGCCTCTTCCTATCCCCTTATATTGTTGCTTCTCAACACTAATTTTCTCACATACAAAAAGGAGCATGCTCTAATCTGAACTGTTTCTCCCACCACAAGCTTGGCATCTTTCATGATTTTTTTCAAATTGTATTGTCAAGGTGATATACAGAGGGGTTACAATTACATATGTAAGGTAGTAAGTACATTTCCTTTTTTAAAATAAGTTTTTTTTATTGTGAAAATACTGTACAGAAAGGTTACAATCACACAAGCAAGGTAATTAGTACATTTCTTATCAAGCATTGTTGCTTCCTCCTTTGTTTTTCCCCTACAATCTCTTCCCCCTCCCATATCCACAACTACACCTCCCCCCACCCCGTGCCTAAATTATAAAGCTCATTTTTAACATAGCGTCTTGTACATCTCATTATTGTAATGGGTCAACTTGTATCCCTATTTAAACAATTTGTTTTTTCCCTTCCCCTCCCCAAATTATTCCAACATCAAATACAGTGAAAACAGGGGTTATACTGTGGAGGAGGGACATACAAAGCAACAAAAAAAATAACATGATGCCTTATAAATACATTAGAAACAATAGCCAGAAAGAAAAAAAACCACTTGCATCCTTATCTTGGGGTTCATTTTGCTTAACATCATCTTATTGGACCTTTTCTGCTTGTCTCAAACATATAGTAGTTACTGAAAATAAGGGAAACCATTGGACTATGTGAGTACATTTCTTTTTTAAAAATTTTTATTTATTTTTTATTGTGAAAATACTGTACAGAGGGGTTACAATTAGATGGGCAAGTTAATGAGTACATTTCTTATCAAGCATTGTAGCCTCCTCCTTTGTTTCCCTTTCCAATCTCTTCCCAGCCTCACCCGCCCCCCCCACCCAATCCTCTTTCCCCCCAGTTGTAAAGTTCGTTTTCGACATGACAACTTGTACTTCTCATTGTTGCAAAGGGTCCACCTGTATCCTTATTTAAACGACTTGTTTTTCCCCTTCCCTCCACAAATTATACCAACATTAAATACAGTGAAAGCAGGGGTTATACTGTGGGGAAGGGACATACAAAGCAACAAAGAAATAATCTTATAAAGGTGTTAGAAACAAATGCATGAAAGAAAAAAAAACATTTGAATAGATATCTTAGGGTTCATTTTCCTAACATCACCTTATCTGACCTTTTCTGCTTGACTCATACATATACTAGATATTACAAATAAGGGAAACCATGGGACCTATGTTTCTTTGGGCTTGGCTTACTTCACTTAATATAATTTTTTTCCAAGTCTTTCCATTTCCTAACAAATGGGGCAATGTCATTCTTTCTGATGGAGGCACAGAATTCCATTGTGTATATATACCACATTTTCTTGATCCATTCATCTACTGAGGGACATCTGGGTTGGTTCCATATCTTAGCTATAGTAAATAATGCTGCAATAAACATAGTTGTGCTGGTAGCTTTAGTGTGGTCTTGTTTGTAAACATTTGGGTAAATGCCCAAAAGTGGGATTGCTGGGTTATAGGGGAACTCTATGTGGAGTCTTTTGAGGAACCTCCATACTACTTTCCAAAGTGGTTGATGTGAGTACATTTCTTGTTTAACTTGTTACCCCCTCCCCAGCCTCGATCTTTAATAATGTCATCATAGTCTAATCACTGAAGACATTTTCTGTCAATCATCCTTTCTCTAACTAATACTTGTGTATCTATTGACTGGGTTAAATTCTGGACTGTTCACCAGGACTTCAACCATCTAGCCAGTATCATCCCTGGCTGGGGATCATTGAAGTGACCTCCAAATTGGCATCCCTGACTTCCCTCTTTTCTCACCTCTGCTTATCTTACATGGAGCCTTTTTAAAAAGTTTTCAGCAATAAAACCAGTATCCTTTATGTGGTCTTAGTGTGCCTTTCTGTCATAAACTGTATCCCTTAACCAAGTCCCTCTCATACTGAATTTCCTCTCATTTTCAGTACTCAGTCTACCCTAGATTTCACTTAGGCCAAAAATATATGGTGCTTTTTCCTACCGCAGAACTCTTACCCATGTTCTTTCACTTGTTCTGAGAGCCTTCTCTGGCATCTGGGTACTACATATTATAACCAAGAAAGACTTCACCCTGCCAACAAATATCTCTTTGTCCATTTTCTGTTCTTCTGAGTTTACATATCTATTTACCACTTTTTCCATCAACTCTTACAAATATATTTGCATGTATATATACTTCTTTATTGTAAAGGAAATGTACATTGGGATTACATTTACATAAATCAGGCAGTGAGTACATTCCTTGTTTGAACTGTGTCACTCTTCCCTTTTTTCTCACAGTTTTTTCAACATTTTTTCCTTCTCCACCCCCTTCCTACAAAAGTTGTATAGTACATTTTCAACAATATCTAAGGAGTATCATTGCATTTCTATATTTCTGTGTTTCCCCAAACAGATAAACTTATATACAAGACAAAAGTTACATAATTAAAAATTGAGATAAAGGAGAAAAAAATCAAAAAGCAAAATAGTAAGAAACCTTCTGGTTTCCATTTCATGGAGTTCATTTTGACAAACATCATTTTATATGATGAATGTGCACATAGCTATTGTACCTTGGTGATCCTCTTAAAAATATCTTCCTTGGGTTTCATTGTGTGAATGTTTAGAGTCCTGTTGAATTTATCATGTCCAAGTATAATTTTTTGCCTTTATCCATCCATTATGTTTAATTTTAGATTTATAGGCATATTCTAATATAAACATGTATTTGCCTTCCATTTTAGACAATGATCTCCAGAAGGGCTGAAATCCTACCTGTCTTACTCACTGACATATTATAAGTAGCTATAGAGGGGGTGGTAGTGTGAAATAGAGATCTCTTAACAAGTTTTTTTTAATAAGTAAAAGCCAGGCAAATGTACCTTAAGTGTATCCCTTCATTTTGAAAGAGAAAAGAAAACAGTGAGCTAACTATCATCCTATTGTTTGATTTTAAATTCTTTTTCAAGACTATGTAAGCCTGAGCAACTGTAGCTTTACAGATGTGGGCCAAATAGACATTAGGTTTATGAGTTTTGAATTTGTTGTGGAGAGGAGTTGAGAGATAACATGGAAGGAGTCAAGTAGACATAATTGGCTTCAAAGGTTTATTAACCCAGGTTCTCTAAGAGAATGTAGTTCAGAGCTATGTGAATGAATAAAACGATAGCAGAATGCATTGGTGTGCTTTAGTAGTATTTAGATAGAGGTTTGGGAATGAAAATCAAACTTATTCTTAGAAAATCTGAAACAAATGACTGGTGCTTGCTTCGTGTTCTATGAGGAGTAATGAGGTGCAGTGAGGGTGTGGAGGAAGCACTTTAGATCATGATGACTATGAAATGGAAAATGCAGTGCCATGTTGAAATTGAATTGAACAAATAGATGTATCTGAAGCAAGAGAAGTTTGTAAAAGACCAAACATCTTCAGCCACATTAGGGTGGCTTGTTAGTGGCAGTCTAGTGTACCATATTTTAGATTCTGAAATAATACAGAACAAAGGACACATATACAGGACAGCTAATAAAAATCAGAATTGAGCAAAAGGAGAAAGCAAGGAGATGAAAGGTAAAATTGCGCACAAATTTTGGTTACAGTTGAGGGAACTAGACCCTGTAAGCTTTAGTAAGGAAGAACAAAAAAATGTGTGTTGGGGGGCAGAATGGTTCAAGGGAACTGCAGAAATTAAGAAACTGATTCCCTGCATTTTCAATGGGCCAAGTTAAGCATAATTCAGGTCACCCCAAGGTCTCATAGCTTAATTATATTAATGACACAGGTCATGATTTCTCTTTATATTGGTGTGTGTGGGAGGGGGGTATAGGTGTGTGTGTGTGTGTGTGTGTGTGTGTGTGTGTGTGTGTGTGTGTTTCCTGGGGCTTAAACTCAGGACCTGGGCACTGTCCCTGAGATTTTATTCTCAGGGCTAGAACTTTATCACTTGAGCCACACTTTCACTTTCAGCCTTCTGATTGTTAGAGATAACAGGACAAAGGGTGAACCAATGCCACAGCCATACGCACAAAACAGTTGGAAATGAACTTTGCAACTTGGGGGAGAAGAGAGGTGGGGGTTGGGGGGATTAGAAAGTGGGAGAAAATGAGGGAGGGGGTAACACTGTTCAACAAGAAATGTGCTTATTAACTTACTTATATAACTGTAACTGTAGCCCCTCTGAATATCATCTTTGCAAAAAAAAAAAAAATAGAATCTCATGACTATTTTGCCTGGGCTGGATTCTAACTGGGGTCCTCAGATTTCAGCCTCTTGGTAGCTAGGATTACAAGAATGAGCCACTAGTGCTAGGCCTAAGGTGTCATAAGTATTTATGTGAATCCTCATTCAGCTTTTAAAATTATTAAAAAATACATGGTAGATAGACTTGGACAGGGTCAAAAATGAATTGCTATATTCCACAGTAAAAGGTATTGGAAAGTACAGATTAATCATTTGCATTTTAAAGTCAAAAGATATTAAAGATCACTCATCTAACCTTTCAAAGGTTTTGAGAGAGAAATTCAAATATTTTATTGGCATTTCATTGCCATGTTCTGTTTTACTTATCAAAGTTTTTATTTATGAGTAACACAGACAAAAAGAACTGCCAATAAAATTTAGATGTTTTATAAACCATGTATCTAAATTGATATTTACAGTGTACTGCTTTGTTTATAATAAAAATATTTATACTTGACTTTTCATGAAAAGATATTTCCATCAAATATTCCCATGTTCCTATGTATAATGAAATAAATTATTTTAACTGTGAAATAACCCATAACACCAAATATAATTTTGAAGTTAGTTTGTAAAGTAGATATTTTACAAATAAAAGTTTGATTTTACCGTTCACATATACGTTTTTTTCCTTGACTTTCTCTTCAAAAATGAATTATTATGACTTCCTTCTACTTTAGTTCACTGTAGCATTATTCTCACTAGCTAAGTTTTAGGGGTAATCCAAATGTCCATCAAGAGATGAATAGGTTAAAATGTACACACACACACACACACACACACACACACACACACACACACACACACACACACACACACACACACACACACACACACACACAATCAGCCTTTAAAAAGAATAAAATTGTCTGGCAATGTGGCTTAGTGATAGAGTGCTTGCCACTCATGCATGAAGCCCTGGGTTCAATTCCTAGTACTGCATAAATAGAAAATGCCAGAAGTGCTGCTGTAGCTCAAGTGGTACAGTACTAGTCTTGAGCAAAAGCAGCTCAGGGAGAGTGTCCAGGGCCTGAGTTCAAGCCCTAGGACTTGCCAAGAAAGAATAAAACATAATAAATTTATAAATAATTATATTCAATATACAAATGTGTTAACTGAAATATGGTAGATTCAAAGGAGAATTCAAATAGTGTAACTCTTTAGAAAGACAAAGTCAAATTTGAAAAAAAATACTTGAAAGGATGGGGTGGAGTTAAGGCAAAAGGGTGGACAAATGAAGAGGAGAGAAATGAGAGAATGCAGACAAGAATCCAATGAAGGATGTTGAAAGGAGTGACAATTTAAGGTGGTATTGTATTCACAGTTTGTGAAAGGCAATTCCTTTGTACAACAGTTAAAGATAAAAATTTTATGAAGAAACCAATTTTATACACTGCTAGTACCTAAAGACAAATCAAAATACACACCAGCAACAAAATCACTCATCTCTAGCAGTCAACAAGATAGTTTGATTAATAGAATCTGTAATAGAAGACATAAAATGCCAAATGTCTATTGGCAGAATCAATCCTCTTCAATTTTTGCTATCTCTATGAATTATTTTTCCCAAATCTCATTCAACAATATATCTATTTGTTGCATGAATATTGTTGAAGTATACTAATATAATTGAGTGGCTATACTACAATTTGCTGTCTAGTCTACTGTTGATATACATTTTCTTACTTGAATAAAATTACCACGAATATTTTCTTAAAAAAGAACAAAATTTTTCCATGTATGACAACACTGGATGAACCTGGGCATATTAAGCTAAGTAAACAAAAATAAAAAGGACAAGTACTCCCTAATATAATGTATAGGAAGAAGTTAAAACAGCCTTACTTGGAATTTTATTCTTGGATTGGAGTGTTGACAGATTATACATAATGGTATACCTTCTTTGGCCTGGAACTCTTCTATAAAACTGTTCTGCTAAAATTAATTTAATAATGAATAAACCCTCAAGTCCATAAAATAAAATCAAAACATGAATATTTCTACTCTCTAGGTGTTTGAGTGGTTTTTTGGAATGGTAAATTGATTCAAAACATTTCCCAAATTTGTCACAGTAGAATCAGGATATGTCTAGGGAGTGTTGTGATGTGGAAAGTACTGAGGGAATAAGGGCTGTAGGCTAGGATGATTCTCTGCTGACTGAATACAGGTAATCAGTGGCCTGTGGCACACTGTCAAACAATTTATACCTGGAACTTGATTCAAGGGAATGCCAGTTTTAAAGAATTTCAATCTGGAAGGTCCTGGAAGGTAATAAGATGAAGTTAAGCAAATGAACCCTAAGGTAGCGACACAAGTGGTTTTTTTCTTGCTTGCTATTGTTTCTAACGTATTTATAAGGGACCATCTGATTTCTTTTTGTTGCTTTGTATGTCCCTCCCCCACGGTATAACCCCTGTTTTCACTGTATTTGATGTCGATATAATTGGGAGAGGGAAAGGGAAAAAACAAAATGTTTAAATAGGTATACAGGTTGACCCATTGTAACAATGAGATGTACAAGGCACTATGTTGAAAAACAAACTTTACAATTTAGGTGCAGGGAGAAGGGGGGTGTAGTTCTGGAGGTGGGAGAGAAGGGATGGTAGGGGAAAAACAGAGGAGGAAGCAACAATGCTGGATAAGATATTATCCAGAAATTTCTTTGCTCATGTAACTGTAACCCCGCTGTACAGTATTTTCACAATAAAAAAACATTAAAAATCTTTTAGAGTGTTCGCTTCGGCAGCACATATACTAAAATTGGAACGATACAGAGAAGATTAGCATGACCCCTGCGCAAGGATGACACGCAAATTCGTGAAGCGTTCCATATTTTTCTTGGTAAGAAATGTACGCATTATCCTGCCCACGTAATTGTAACTCCTCTGTACAGTATGTTCACAAATAAAATAAAATTAAATTAAAAAAAAGAAAAAAAATCTTTTAGACACATGAAGAAATTGTCAACCTCCCTAGCCATAAAAGAAATGCAAATCAAAACATTGAGATACCACCTCACCCCAGTTAGAATGGTTATACTCAAGAACTCTAATAATAACAGATGCTGGAGGGGATGTGGAGAGAAGGGTACCCTACTGCATTGTTGGTGGGAGTGTAATCTTGTTCAACCACTTTGGAAAGTAGTATGGAGGTTCCTCAAAAGACTCCACATAGAGCTCCCCTATGACCCAGCAATCCCACTTTTGGGCATTTACCCAAATGATCACAAACAAGACCATAATAAAGCTACCAGCACAATTACGTTTATTGCAGCATTATTTACCATAGTTAAGATATGGAACCAACCCAGATGTCCCTCAGTAGATGAATGGATCAAGAAAATGTGGTAAATTTACACAATTCAATTCTATTTCTCCATCAGAAAGAATGGCATTGCCCCATTTGTTAGGAAATGGAAAGACTTGGAAAAAATTATATTAAATGAAGTAAGCCAAGCCCAAAGAAACATAGGTCCCATGGTTTCCCTTATTTGCAATAACTAGTATATGTCTGAGACAAGCAGAAAAGGTCAGATAAGTTGATGTTAGGTGAAATGATCCCCAAGATAAGTACTCAAATGTTTTTTCTTTCATGCGATTGTTTCTAACATACTTATAAGATGATTTCTTTATTCCTTTGTATGTCCCTCCCCCACGGTATAACCCGTGCTTTCACTGTATTTGATGTCGGTATAATTTGTGGAGGGGAAGGGAAAAAACAAATTGATTAACTAGGGATACAGGTGGACCCATTGCAACAATGAGATGTACAAGTCGTTATGTCAAAAAAACAAACTTTACAATTTGGGGAGGGGGGTTGGGAGATGGGAAGGGATGGGAAGGGGAAACAAAGGAGGAGGCTAAAATGCTTGATAAGAAATGTACTCCTTATCTTGCCCATGTAATTGTAACCCCTCTATACAGCATTTTCACAATTAAAAAAATCTTTTAGTAGGCATTGCAGTAAGAGAAATATTAGTGGCTTTTGTGCTTTACAGGTGATGGTTTTAATTTGCGTGTTTCTGCAATGAATTCTTCAGGCTTCTGTAAATAGAATCCAAGCTCCAGGTAATAGAGGCAGGCACAATGTTGGTCTGAATACAGTATTCTAACTTCTATGGATGGTTTACTGCAAGTGATATTTAATAGAGAAGGTTACTCATATATCAGTTTTAACCTTGATAGAACTATCTGTGGAGCATATATGGAGCATAAATTGATAGGCTTTAGCTTCCATATATGTAAATAAAGGCATTTGAAATTATACTCTCTAAGGCCTTTACATCTCTAACATCTTAATATTCCATTCACAAGGTCACTATCCTTAATTATGACCTATCATACTTTCAACAGTGTCACAGTGTCTGGCTTATTAGCTCTTAAAGAAGGATGTATGCAGATAATTGTATCTGAAACCAATACTTACTGATCTGTTTTCCTGTTGAAAGTCTAACCATATTATTAAGGTGAATTCTTCATCTAGAGACTTTCATTCCTTCATTTATAGCTTTCAATAAAGAAAACCATGAAATTCAGAAGATATTTTTCAACATTAGCTTCCAATGACAAGTAGCAACATCCGCTTCAGCACTTTTTTATACTTGCCATAAATCAAATTTCCTAACCAGATAGTTTCCATCCAGAGTGGGTTTTCTTAGCCTTTTCCCTTTCCAACAATACTCAATTTTTTATCCAGCAAAGGTAAGAAAACATTGCTTAGGTTGTTTATTTTCCACCATAAATGTGCTGACAACTATAATTTCTGTTTGGTCTCTTTCAAGGCACCATTTTATTAAGGCAAGAAATATATGTTTTAATGCTGTCTAGACAGAACTTATGCCTCATGTTCACATCAGAAGTGATTGAAGTTGTGTTTTCCAACATAAAATGCCATATTTATAGTAAGCTATTCAGTAAGGCTTAGGTGTAAATGTTTGACATTTAAACCCCAGGCCCACCTTACCTAGAAGTGTCTAACCTCTTACATTACTGAAAAGCTCCAAGTTCCTTCCCTAACAACAATTAGTCTAATGTTAAAATAGATAAGCTAACCCATGAAGTGTGTAGGAGCATTCAAAGAGATAATGTGTGGAAGCACTTAGCTCAAAACTGCTACTAGTTATTAATTACATAATCATTCTGCAAATGTCACTGCTAAGACAAAATTGCATACATTTATAAATAAAAATGAATACTGCTTCTGGAAAATGACACCAACACTATGTGGCTGATATATTCAATGATCTTTTATAGTGCTCTTCAATATTCTAAGGGCCTACAACAGAGGATATAACTGTCTTAGGTAAGTCAATGACAGCTGGGCCATTGCTATTCAAAACCCTCCACAGGTTGGTCCGAATTATAAGCTGTGCTAAGATGTGAACTATGATTAGAACTACAAAAGGTGATCATTATGTTTCTGACTGACCATTCCTGATTCTGAATGAAATTGGAAAAGTATAAACATAAAAGAAGAGTAAAAAATTAAATTAGTTTCAGTAGATTTACATTACTTAGAAAATTGGAAATAAAAAACAATCCTTGGTAATCTCTGTTAATTCTGTCCAGACACTTTGCTTCTGTGCCTACAAAAGGATTGTTGAAAAGTGTACAACTTCTGATACACTTACAAACTCTTACTTGTGAACATTTTCATCACATAGGTATAATCTAATATAATATAAATAACATGTTTATTTTTTAGATAGGTGCTCTATCACCTGAGTCATGTTCTTATTCCTAGTAATAAGATAATGGTGCTAAGGTGAGTAATTTGTGTTTAGTCTTTTTCTAAGATACCTTTACATCACTAGCACCTCATACTGGTTACATAAACTATTACTTGAACATTGGTCAAAAGCCCAGTTCTATTGTTTCTATTGATTTGTTTTTCAATTATAGGGTCTTGTACAATTTTTTCCCAGTTTGGCCTCAAACTGTTGTAGTCATACCTTCACTTCCTGAATAGCAGGAACCATAGGTATGTCCCACTAGGCCGGCCCAATGAAGAAAAAATACATTTACATGCACAAAGTAGTTGGAACAAATTCACCTCTCCACCATATCCCCTTTTACAAGTAGAGTTTAGTGAGCCTCATTATACTGTATCCATGTATGGAAATTGCCCATGTGAAGAAACAAGTATGCAGTGAGGCAAATAAGTAAATAATGACCGTGTCTTTCAATTATTAGAACTTGCTTTTTGCTATGTGCTAAAAACTCACATTGTGACTTAGCAACAAAAATCCTCTTCAGTTATTCAGCTCACCTATCAATATTATCTTTTTGAGGGTTTTTTAGATGTCAATAACTTGTCATTAATCAAGATTACAAAATGATTTGAATGGACAAATGAATATTCAAATACCTTATGCTTCTTCGTGTTAAAGATACATTATTTAATATGATGGGAAAAGCATGTGAAAATTAAAAATATATTCTAATAATTTTTAAGATACATTTATCATGCATAATATATTTATATATAAATGACAACAGCATAGGTAAAAAAGCTACACACACTTGTGTAGATTACTAAATTTATTATTGCAC
The DNA here is from genome assembly GCF_024711535.1 of Dipodomys merriami. NCBI lineage: Eukaryota > Metazoa > Chordata > Mammalia > Rodentia > Heteromyidae > Dipodomys > Dipodomys merriami. The sequence goes on from NW_027203381.1 coordinate 81,875,566, forward strand.
ACTATACATGTATCAAGTTGTGGCATTATGTCTTTTGAATGTATAAAAAAAATAAAAATAAGTGGCCTATTATTTTTTAAATGTACAAAAAGAAATAGAAGAAAAGGAGTTAGCACATCCAAGAAGTTCAGTGAATTTCCAATCCTAAAGATATACTGTTAGACATCACAAGAGTATCTCCTGGTAAGATTTATCTTACAATTATAGTAATTTCTAAAACTAGTACATAAAGCTAATCTTTTAGGATAAAAAGTCTACAAATTTATATAGCATAGGTAAAAGAATGCTGTGTTAAATTAGTGTTATCAAATTTTAACCTTAAAAGTGATAAAAAATATGATTTATTTCTTGCAGCTTAAGTCCTTCATCTTCCTTTTCTTCTTTCTGAATTTTCTTTTGTGTTGTTATTGATGTAGGTGGAGGATGTACAAGATGGATCTGAAGGAGGATGAAGAAAGGTCAACAGAAGAGCAGATACTTCCTCACGAAATTCCAGATGGGATTTAGTCAACAACAAATTGTAATTCAGATACTGATATTAAATGCAAAAACTTGGCATTGTTCTCTCAGGACACACTGTGACATTTACTTCACTTAATGAATTTGGAACTGCGAGGACATACTAGGAGAAAAGAGTTTATGTCCTGCTTGATATTCCTCTTAACTATTATGTAATTCTAGATGCATTTTGCTCAGGTTGCTTTGCTTTTTCTCAATCATATGGCTTTATTCAAATAAAAATAAGATATGCCAGCAAAAAATCCAGGGACTATATTTAGATTGTTGTCTGGTAATCTACTTTGTTACATAAGATAAAACAAAATTCTCTTCAGAGATTATACCTGATGAGGAAGATAAGGCATATTGCACTAAATAAGATGGAGAGTAATAGAACCAACTACATAATTTATCGCATCCAGTAAAAAGGGAAAATGGAGGGTCCTTATTCAAATATAATGAACAATTTTCAGGCATTAATACTTGTCATTAACTAAGAAGGTTCTCTTTGCTTTGGACATTGAATGACTGTTGAGACATTAGGGCCTTAAAGCCAGGCCAAAATATAAGTGCTGTAAAGCAAACAATTCAGTTAGATAAGTTGGATAAAATTAGGTTGTTGAAGATGGATTGGAAAAATTTCAAGGCCTTAAAATATTTTAAAATACAGATCTTTACCAAAATAATTTTACATGCTATTTAGATGAGTCTCTGTGTGTTTTATGAATAGGTCATGATATTTTAAAAATATGCAGCTAGCATGACACAGTTCCAATGCAACCTCTCATTAATTAGATGTAGTATTTTGTGGGGGAAAATAAATTCAGCATTTGGATTCAGTAAGATCTCCATGCCCTTTATCTGTTTTGTGACCTTGGCTTAGGTGCTTAAACTTTTGAAACCTTAGAATAATAGAGGATAATAAAGTAGAGCATTTGATGCTGTTTGGGGGGATAAAATAAGATGACCTTAATACAGGGCACTTAGTTCAGTTCCAGGAATATAATAAATACTCAAAAATGTTAATTTTTAGTAAAAACATCTGTTCCTGTTGCAGCTTAATTTCTTACAGATTTTCTATTTTCAGAATCTCTCTTTGTTTTGTCAGTTTCATTAAGATGTAATTTTGGTATTTTCTATTCAATCAGGAAATATACCCTGGTCTGTACATTTAACAGTACAACAGAACACCTCCTAAAATAAACAATATAACTAAAATAATCACATTCTTTGTGTGTGTGTGTGTGTGTGTGTGTGTGTGTGTGTGTGTGTGTGTGCATATAACAATAGTAGATCTTTAACTGGGTAGTGTCGTACTGTCCCTTAGCTTTTTCCACTCAAAAGTTGTGCTCTACCACTTGAGGTAGAGCTCCATTTACAACTATTTTTGGTGGTTAACTGGAGTTAAGAGTATCATGGACTGTGTTTCTAGGGCTGCCTTCAAATAGTGACCCTCAAATCTAGGACTTCTGAGTAGCTAGGATTACAAGCATTAGCCACCAGTGTCCAGATTGATTATATTCCTTATGTTTACTTTTGATGATTGAGAACTACTAATAGTGAATGATCAATAATGAATTGAGTCTTCTCTGAGAAATGACATTACTGTTGACCTATGGAAAAGATTACAAATGTTGTTTAAAGACTTTCTTATCCCTTTCATTGAGCTTGAAAATATTTTTTTAAAAGGTAAGTGACAATAGAAATCAATTTAGAAACTTTTGGGACTAAAACCAGAATTACCATAAGATCCTACCATTCTACTTCTGAAGAAAAATAATGCAGTATGCCAGAGAGATACCTTCATATCCATGTTTATTGAAACACTTCACAATAACCAAGTTGTGAAATCAGCCTAATGAGTGAATAAAGAATGGTATTTGCACATGAATTATTATTATTATTATTATGAAAGGAAACATGAAGTCATATGATTTACAGGAAGATGGATAGAAGAGCAGATCATCATCTTAAATAAACTAGACTCAGAAAAATACCACAAGTCTCTCATATGCAGAAACAAAAAGGACAAGAAAAAATTTTAAAGTGAATGTTGGGTTGGGGAAAACAAGAGGGACAAGAGGAGGTGATTGTGGAGAATATAGTTGAAATATAAAATGTGAAAATATTAAAAAGAAATTATTTTCTGTAAAATTTATAATAATAATAATAACAATAATTTTTAAAAAACAGGCAATGTGCAGACAAAAATGAAAGTTAAGCTTGTGGAACAGTAGAAGGAATGTAAAGTTGGATCAACCAAAACCTTTTGAAATGGATATAGGAATATAATAGTGATGGAAGACAATGTTCCTTCATAAAATGTTGAGGACTATAATAATGAAGATAAAGATGGACCAAGTGAAATTATGGAAAGAAGTTTGAACACAGAACTATTTTAGGATCCCACAGAGGAGGGTACCCAGAACATGGCAAGATTCAATATTTATCATCTAAATCCTCTCACTATCTCTGGTAGGGTCAGAAACGTAATTTTTTTTCCACACCAGTGGGAAATAAGTGTATGAGAGAAGCTATACCATCTTCTTGAAGCTCTGTGATCACTTCTCTATGGTTTATAACTTAGGGCAAGAACTACTGCCCTGAACAATATGACTAGATCTTAAAGGTTAAAATAACCTTCACAACTTTGGTTCTGGGGGCGGGGCAGGGGGGAAGGGGGGTTGGGGGGGCAGGGGGAGGATGGGAAGGGGAAACAAAGGAGGAGGCTACAATGCTTGATAAGAAATGTACTTATTATCTTGCCCATGTAATTGTAACCCCTCTGTACAGTATTTTCACAATGAAAAAAACCCTAAAATAAAAATGTATAAGCCCTGCTTTTACTGTATTTGATGTTGATATAATTTGTGGAGGGGAAGGGAAAAGACAAACTGTTTAAATAGGGATGCAGATGGACCCATTACAACAATGAGATGTACAAGACGTTATGTTGAAAAACGAACTTTACAACTTTGGCGGGGTGGGGGTATGGGGGAGTAGGGGGAGTAGTGGTACCAGGGGTGGGGGGGGTGGAGAGGGGGAGGGATGGTATGGGGAAACAAAGGAGGAGGCCATAATGCTTGATAAGAAATGTACACACTGTGTATATATACCACATTTTTTTAAATTTTATTTTATTTTATTTGTGAACATACTGTACAGAGGAGTTACAATTACATGGGCAGGATAATGCGTACATTTCTTACCAAGCATTGCAGCCTCCTCCTGTGATTACCCTTCACATCCCTTCCCAGCCTCCCCCCTCCCCCACCAATCCCAATCCTTCTCCTTCCCCCCCTTCCCCTCTTCCCCCCCCCCCCCCCGCACCGACGTTGTAAAGCTCGTTTTGGACATGACAACTTGTACTTCTCATTGTTGCAACAGGTCCACCTGTATCCTTAAACAACTGGTTTTTCCCCATCTCCTCCACAAGTTATACTGACGTCAAATATAGTAAAAGCAGGGGTTATACTGTGGGGGAGGGACATACGAAGCAACAAAGAGATAATCTAATAAATGCGTTAGAAACACATGCACGAAAGAAAAAAAACCTTAAAATTCACATCTAAGGGTTCATTTTCCTGACATCACATTATCTGACCTTTTCCGCTTGACTCATACATATACTAGATATTACAAATAAGGGAAACCATGGGACCTATGTTTCTTTGGGCCTGGCTTACTTCACTTAATATAATTTTTTCCAAGTTTTTCCATTTCCTCACAAATGGGGCAATGTCATTCTTTCTGATGGAGGCATAGAATTCCATTGTGTATATATACCACATTTTCATGATCCATTCATCTACTGAGGGGCATCTGGGTTGGTTCCATATCTTAGCTATGGTAAATAATGCTGCAATAAACATAGTTGTGCTGGTAGCTTTAGTGTGGTCTTGTTTGTAAACATTTGGGTAAATGCCCAAAAGTGGGATTGCTGGGTCATAGGGGAGCTCTATGTGAAGTCTTTTGAGGAACCTCCATACTGCTTTCCAAAGTGGTTGAACAAAGTGCCCCATTTGTTAGGAAATGGAAAAACTTGGAAAAAATTATATTAAGTGAAGTAAGCCAGGCACAAAGAAACACAGGTCCCATGGTTTCCCTTATTTGCAATATCTAGTATATGTATGAGTCAAGCGGAAAAAGTCAGATAATGTGATGTTAGGAAAATGAACCCTTAGATAGGTATTTTAATGGTTGTTTTTTCTTTCATGCATGTGTTTCTAACGCATTTATAAGATTATTTCTTTGTTGCTTTGTATGTCCCTCCCCCACAGTATAACCCCCGCTTTCAATATATTTGATGTCAGTATAACTTGTGGAGGAGATAGGGAAAAACAAGTCGTTTAAGGATTCAGGTGGACCTGTTGCAACAATGAGAAGTACAAAATGCCATGTCAAAACCAGCTTTACAATGTCGGTGGGGGGGGGGGGTAGGATTGGGTGGGGATTAGGAGGCTGGGAAAGGAGGTGAAGGGTAAACAAAGGAGGAGGCTGCAATGCTTGGTAAGAAATATATGCATTATCCTGTCCATGTAATTGTAACCCCTCTGTACAGTACGTTTACAAATAAAATAAAATAAAATAAATGTACACACTATCTTGCCCATGTAATTGTAACCCCTCTGTATGGTATTTTCACAATAATAAAAATGTTAAAAAAAAAAAGGTTAAAATAACACCCAAGCAACCCAAGTACATCACCTAGTCACAAAATACAAGGTAAACATTATTATATTGGACAACAGACTCAAAGCAGGGACCAGAATAGTCTGATTTACAGACATGTGGCACTGGCCAGCTAGTTGATCATGAATTATTGGAAGTAAAATATATAAAAAATTTCCTAAATACTTAGGTGATTTGTGTAAACAAGAGTTCACAGTCAAACCAAGTTTTTTAAGGAGAGAGTCATGAGACCATACCATTTGGGGTTTATCTTGTATTTGGCATAATCCTTGAATTCTGCTTTCTGGTTACTATGAGGTCAGCCACATTCTCATGGTCACAGTGTTCTTCACCACAGGCCAATACCAACAGAGCCAGCCATTCATGGACTGAAACCATGATCCAAACAGATCTTCCCTCCTTTAGGTTTGTTCTCTTGGTAAGTTGTTAATTTAACCAAAAGGGGCTCATGCTGTGATGGTCTACAAGTCTTATTTATGAAGGAAAGACTACTTCTCTCAGAAAACACAGTAATAACTGAATTGAAGTGGAGGTTAAGACTGTCACTCAGCCACTTTGGATTCCATATGCTTCTAAGTTAACAGCCAAAAAGGGAGTTACTCTATTGTAAGGATGACTGATCCTGACTACTATGGAGAAATTAGGTAGCCACTACTCAGGATGATATACAGAAAATATACATATTCTATGTAGAAGATCCCTTATGGATCTATGAATGCTACAATGTTCTGTGCTAAAGTTCCTGGAAATGGTGACAATCCAAGAGAGGAAGGACTTTAATTGTCACAGCCTTTGGGGACTTAAAAGCTTGTGTCATCTCAACAAAGAACTACAACAAATCAAGGTATCACCCTTGGAAAATATGGAATGGAATAAGAAGATAAGAAGATGAATGAGGATGTATATAGTTGAAGTACTTTATGTACATGTATGAAAATAGAATATTAAAGCCAATGGAAGTTGTCTTAAGGGGGAAGAGGAAATACAAAGGTGAGTGAGAATAAGGGATGAGGAAGATGGATTATAACATGTACATATATGAAAATGTCTCAATGAAATCATTATTAAACTAATGGGTACTTACAAAATTCTTTAAGCTGAACTGAAAAGTTATAAAAATTTCTTTTTTTAAAGATCATATCCCTGTATATGTGTATGTATTCAATATACTTGGCAGTAGTCAAATTCTATTCAATCTGTTTTATCTTCCAATCAATTCTAGTACCCACAATATAGTTTTATTTTACTTTCAGTGAAAATCTAATTTTTTTGATGGGGAGAAGAAAACTTTAAAAACTTACTTGATAGTAGGTTGCATCTTCTGAGATCTGGCCTTCTGGGAACTATTACTTTTGGATATTGAAATTGATAAGACAAGACAAAACACATATCTTTCCTGAGGATCATGGATTGTCTAATTTAAGGGGTGAGAGCCTGAACCTTGCACATATTAGCAATAGAAGTTTCAATATCACATCAGTGGTGACACACTTTAAGCTTAATTAGTCATGCCTGAAACCAGAGTCAGGGGACTAGACCAAGGACAGATGGGAAATGCTGCTGATAGAAAACAAGACCCAGGATCCTTCTCCAAGGAGAGCTGGGGATGCCACTCAGGGCTGGTACTGATGAAAGCCAAACCAGCAAGCTGCCACAGATGCTGTCCAATTTATGCAGTTAAGAAAACCCACCATCATGCTTTGTGGATGTGACTTTCCTTTTTGTAATGAATAAAATTAAAGTAATGAGGCAGCCTGGACATTCTGTTAACTAGAACCACCATGGATATTTACCCCTAAGCTATGGGTTGCTCTCTCATCAAAGCTGGTTTTGAAAAAAGTCTTCTGTTTTTCCAACTTGATTTAGATGAATCACCAAGAGAACAATGAGAACACCAGGGCTTGGGGGACTAAAAGGATCAGGCCTCTACATTGTATTAGCTAAAACCACCTGGGTCCACTCTGAACCACAGGCTCACAACTGCACCCTTGGATGCATGGTTTTATTCAAAGAAAATTTTGATGATTCATGCTAAATTAAATATGTTTTAGTTATTTGTAGAATAATGCTGGGCTCCCAAATGATTGGAGAAATGAATAGAATAGGATCCAGGGGAAAATCCTAAGACTAGTCTACTTATGATGAAGGGCCCACCTCAGTAACTCAGTTTCCAGTTCCAGTCTCTTCTATACAAAGTGGCACAGTCTACACTTCCAACCATAGTCTAATATTGGTCATTAGACTTGGAAAGAATAGCGATAGGTAAGACATTCTTTTAAAAAATATATTTCTCTCTCTCTCTCTCTCTCTCTCTCTCTCTCTCTCTCTCTATATATATATATATATATATATATATATATATATATATTCTTAATGGCAATATATTAGCTTGTACTTTTTCAAAATCAATACAACCTTTCTATAAGCCCTCAGGAAAGCACAAAGGAGAACATTTTATCTTTGCACCTTGCCATTCTTGGTTTACTTCTGACAAAAATAATAATAAAAAACCTAAAACCTCAGAATCTGAAAAATTTTATTCAACACCACTATTCACAATTCCTGTTTACAGGTAGGTCTTGGTGGTGTAATTGAACTACTCAAATAAATTTAATTACTGTTTATTTTATATATAAAATTCACTTATGTATAAGTCTGAGTATTAGGCATGCCATCTATACACTAGTGACAATGTGTCCACACTCAGACATGTGAATACTAAATTCAAATAGAAGTAAACAATCTCTATGTTCTCAACCAAAGGAAATCACTGCACTACTTTTGATTAATCTCTTGTGTTTATATGTCACTGATATAATGTGCCTTACCTAGTCCAGGGTGATTAAAGAATTTTTAGGATCATTCCTAAACTCTATTATCTAGAAGTGTGAAGTACATGATGAAATATACTACAGAAATGATCGATTCTTTGAATGGTGCTTGGCACAGGATAAGCATCCAATCAACATATTTAATTTTGTCAGCAAAGTGTCTCACTTAGCTTTAAGCTATGTATTGTTCCAAGGATAAGCACCAGTTATAGAGATAACAGTAGTCCAGGTGCTCATGGAGTGTATTGTCATCCACAAGTGAAAAGAACAGAATGGGAAGAGAAGTATTTTCAAAAAAGTGAGCATTCAGTATCCTGGAAATGAAATTCCAATAGGAAGCATGGTTAAGTTCTGTAAGTGAATTGTTGACATTGGCTTTATGTGCTCAATTTAACAACATGTAAGTAGTAATTTTAATACTCAGTATCATTAGGTTTATGAAACATCAATGTTCCTTAAATAAATCTTTTTGTACAGAAACCTTGCTGGAAAAGATTTAGTATTTCTACTTTTCTTTCATTTTCCAGATAACCTAGTAAAGATTTACGAACTGTACAAAGAGATTGTGAGCAATTCTGGACATTTGTATCAAGCATATTCTCCAACCACAGGAATTACACATCACCACCACTCCACATGGGACTGTTTGGTCTCTGAGTATGCAGCTACATCTTGCTACATCTTGCCTTCTCTCTATATGTATACCTGTGTTGAGAACAAATTACTAGAGAAAATTCAGAGTTCATAACCAAAATGTAGACATTGATGCCTACAAACCAACAGGCTGATTGAAAAATTGGTGACTTACTGAATGGGTTGATTTCCATTTGTTGTCATTAGTTTTCAAACTAAAACAGCAGCAATTATAAGAGGTTTTATTCTTTGAGCCTTAGCAAGAAAAAGGTCAGGTTTTCAAAACAAAAAGCACATTTGTTTTGGCTCAAGTGTACTTAATTAGATGATAGGCATCATAGACAATGCTGTGAATAAAGAAGGAAAGCAAATGATGTGTAGTATTGAATCTCAGATGCCGTTCCCCAGGCAGAGAGGTAATTTGAAATAAGTTGACTCCAATTTAGAATCAATCAACAAAAACACATTGGATGCTTATTATGTTATTAGATTAAAGTGTCTGAATGGGATATTTCTGAATGTTTGAAGCCACTGACTATAACTTTCGGGAGTGTGGAAGATCCAGTAATAACACACAGAGCACACAAACAGAAAAGACAACATTTCTATCTTAGATACTCAGATGCAAACACACTGATGTTTTATCAACAACCCAGACAATCTTTATGGTCTAATAAAATACATTAACCATCTATATATTATTTTATGTGGATATAACCTCTATATTAGAATCCAATGGAAGCTTAATAATTATTATTAAAATTTAGCACAGCTTCAAGGTATAAATGATATACACAAACAATCATTTATGGTAACATTACAATCATTAAAAAGTATCAGAGAAAATTCAAGAGCTATGTAAAGTACAAACTTAATTCACAAACAAAACATAGATAAAAATATAGTCATAGATGGAGAAAAAGACTTGATATTATCCACCTCTCTATTAAAGCTATGTCTTTATATGTCTCTTGTATGTCTTTATATTAAAGCAACTCATTTTATGCCTTTTAAATCTGACCCAAGATCTCTAAATAAGATAAAATTTAATGAAAATAATTAAAGTTACTTAAATACCATAACATAGTAAACCTTTGAGAAATTCAAATTCATTCATGTATGCACATTACAAACATCTATCCTTGATTATTCCTCAACTCAATAAATAGCTATTGAGCAACTATATACTAGGTATTGGTCAGAATAATAGGGATTCTTCAAATAAAACAAGTTTCCTAGCATGTAAGATTTACATCTGTGGGTGATGAAATCAAAACTAAGCACAATAACTAAGAAGATTTTTGTATACATATTTTAATTTTAAAAAAATATTGTATAGAAGGGTTACAGTTACATAAGGTGATGAGTACATTTCCTATTGAGCATTGTTACCTCCTCCTTTGTTTTCCCCTACCATCCCTTCCTTCCTCACCTCCCCAATTCCTCCCTCCCCTCCCCCAACTCCGAAGTTGTAAAGTTTGTTTTCAACATAGTATCTTGTACATATCATTGTTACAATGGGTCAACCTGTATCCTTATTTCAGCATTTTGTTATTTCCCTTTCCCTCCCCAAATTAGAAAAATGTATATACAAGATGCAGGGCACCAGAATCAAATACAGTGGAAACAGGGATTATACAGGAAAGAACATACAAAAGAAACAAAAAAATCACATGGTACATTATAAATACATTTAAAACAACAGCAAAAAAGATAAAATCACTTGTGTCCCTATCTTGGGGTTTATTTCACTTAGCATCATCTTATATGGTCATATGTTCATAGCTTTTCTGCTTATCCTAAGACATATACTAATTATTGCAAATAAGGTAAACCATGGAACCTATGTTTCTTTGGGCCTGGCTTACTCTACTTAATTTAACTGGTAATCTGTGTATAGTCTGAGGTAACTTAATTGCTAGGGGAAGTAGACTTTCAGACTAGATCAATGTGTCACAGACAGTTTGTTCTACTAAAGATGGTTGTAAGGAGCAAAACTATGGAGCAGTGCCTTTTTAGAGTATGATGGAACAAACTGAGTAACAGGTGAATGACTTGCTAAGTTGGAGCAGTTAGGGTTGTGTCCTTATAAAACAGCATCATGGCTACTCAGGAGCTGAGATCTGAGGAGAGCAGTTTGAAAGACCACTTGGGCAAGGAAGTCTGTGAGACTCTAATCTCCAATTAACTACCACCTTCTCCCCCAAAAAGCTAGAAGGAGAACAGTGATTCAAGTGGTAGAGTGCTAGTCTTGAGCAAAAGTAAAGTCAGGGATAGGCCCTGAGTTCAAGTCCCAGGACCCCAGGACTGGCGTGTGCGCGCGTACACACACACACACACACACACACACGCGCGCACACACACACACACACACACACACACACACACACACACACACACACAAACACACACAGCATGATGGTTAAGATTTCAGGTCTGTGGTTAAGGTAACCACAATTCCAATACTGACTTCTTAATATTGTAACTGTTCAATTTTCTCAAATTGTTTAATCTCACGAACTTTTTCAATAGAGGCTAATAATAATCTTTTTTCAGAGAAATAGGGATATGTAATAATATAATGCCAAGTAAAACATTTTAGCATCATAATGAATTCATAAGATTTTTGGTGAATAACAATATCATCACTTTGTGTATAAACACTCAAGGAAAATCAGAAATAGAAAAACACTTAAGAAATAACCTAATTTAGTCAACCCATTTTAGAAGGGAAAATAAAAACTATGCACCAGAGAAATAAATGCATTGTCCAGACCACAGAACAAAGCCAACTCTAGAATAATGTGATTGTAATTGGACATACTCAGTCTCCAAAGAATTCTATACAAATAACTACATATATACTCATAAATTCTGTGTGGCAAGTAGTTGTCTGACCATACGGACCTGTAGGAGTTCAACACTCTCTAAACTTTATCCTTAGCTGAATTCTTCCTTTGTGTGTTACTTAGACTTGTTTTGTGGTCACCTTCTCTGATGAAGAGAGATGGTATTCTATAATTTGAATGAAGTGAGTATATAAGTATACATTTAATATTGGAAGTCACAGACTTAGCACATTTTAAGAATAGATTGCCCTTAGAAATGTAATGCATTGATTGAATATACCTGAATTTACTTGCAGTGGCATAACACATTAAAGCAACAGTTCCTTATGTGTTCAGCAATGAGAGTAATTCAGTAGAAGACTGCCAATCCCAATGATCTTTACAATAGATCATATGTGGAAAGAACTGTACAATTTTTCTAGTAGTGGAACCTCAGAGTGAGGAGAGAGCTGAGCAGTCAGAATCCCAAGTGAAAAAGACAGAAAGAGAGTGAAACAAAATAGAAAACAAGGCAGCGTCTGCTCTGTCCCTGAGGGTCTGTAGGTTTTTCCAGTGTTATGGACATATTTGAAAAGTGTCACTGCAGATCCACAGCCCACGAGAAAGAATGATGGATTGTGCTTTTGTGACAGCTTTTCCCCATTGATTCCAAGCAAGGACAGTTTCTGATTTTCTTTCCTGATTTCTGTTGCCTTCTTAGACTTGTTAGGGCTTTCAAAATCCAACAAGTTTTTGTCTTTATCCTTCATGATCATGCCTACAAATTTTTCATCCTTAGGATTAATATTTCTTGTCATTTTTTTCTTTGAGTAAGAGACAAATACAAATGATTGCTTCAACATAGGAGTCAGAACCCCAAATTATGACATGACAGAGCCCTCTTTCCTCCAAAGGTTCCAAGGGGAGAGCCTTTCTGGTGCTTGTAGCTCCATTCATTTCTTTGACTGTGACAACATCACTGTGTTGGTCCCCTTGTTTCCTTCTCTCTCTATTAAATCTCCCCAATATGTTTCTCAAAATGGCATTTGTCATTGGATTTAGAGCCCACTGGATAATTGAGAGCATCTTTAATTCCTTATATGTGCAAAGACTTATTTATTTTCCAAATAAAGTACCATTTGCACTTTCAGGAATTAAGATGTATAGACATATTTTAGGGTGCCAGGTTCAGCTTCGGTCTTAAAAAAAACTATTTTGTATTCAGGCTAGTGAAATATAATGAAAGAAATTGTAAGATACATGACAGTGAAAGTTCTGTGAATGTACAACTGTGAATCAGTGCGGCATCTGAGATCTAGTCCCTGTGCTACATCAGGCAAATCACTTCCCTAAATCTCACTCTTCTTATTTATTAACTATAAATGATCATTTCTGTTTCACTGAACTGTTGTGAAAAGTGAGACAGTGTGAAGTTTTTGTGATTATATCTAGGATATACAAGTGCTTCAGTAAAACAGAAATAACATTGTAGTGATGTCAACATAGTCGTATTGACATTTGAATTTTTGGTGCATTATTCAAAATAGCTTAGTATCTAACTTTGAGTATATGATGGGACATAAATATTTGCATCCTCTTATACTTGCATAAAATTATGCTTTTATGGTGCTAAAATATGCATAGCATAAAAATGAGCACTTAAGTGTATAGTTCAATCTCATTAAGTGCCTATACACTATTATACTATTCATATTTAATGGGTGTTCCATTATTCTGTTCCAATGTCACTACATTTTCTGAAAATCAAAAGTCAGTGTTATTATCAAAGAATTTTTTGTTGTCTATTGATACAGTCATACCATGCTTCTTTTTAAACTCAACATAAAAAATAATTGTATATAGTTTATACATTTTATTAAATTTTGATATTGAATAGATTTTCATTATATTTATTATATTCTTTTTATTTCTAAGAAATACTTTTAATATCTCAATGTCTTTGTATGAGATTTATGCAACATTCATTCAATATCAAAGTTGTGAAACAGAGCAAGCATTAGAACCAGTTTAAAAACAGAAGTTAATTTTTAAAACATATCAAAAAAGTAAAACAAAACCCATGAACTATAATTCTAAAAGATTTGAAAATGTTTGTTTCTAGTATATTTGGTTGTATGAAAAGATTCTTTCAGTATTTGTTATTTTGAGTAAGTTTTGTAGTTCTTTATCACCAAAAAACTGTAATTGCCAGCCTTTATTCAATGAATACTTTATTATCAAGATACATTTCCTGGATTAATTTATTGTCATCTTTATTAACCTTCTGTTTATCTGTTTGAGCCACTTGATTACACTATTCCAATTGAAACTAAGCTATGTCCCTAATGTAAGTTCTTCCATCTCGGTTGATGTCTTAATCTTTCTCATATTGCTAAGTTGAAAGTAGGTTCCTTGAATATATTGAGTTATCTTATAATATAGCAGTTAGAGGCAGAGAAAGAGTTCTTTTAGTAATTTTTTTTTCTAAAATGCACAATGATTTATTCCAAGGAAGGTAACCATGCAAGTATGAGCCAAGAAAGGGAGCCATGCACATATGAGCATGAAGACAAAAATTCTATTCTGAACTGGATACCACATAATGTTGACACTCAGCAATTCTCAAGAAATTTGAATTACTAACTGGATCATTCTAGAATATTTGAAGAACAATATAGATAGGTAGATAGATATCTGTCTTTAGATAAATAGAAATAGATGTAGGCTGGTTAATGGTTAATAACTACTGATGTGTTCAGGAATGTAGCCAAATTTGTCTTTTCTTTTGAAAAGGTTAAATTGGAAGAGGACTATTGGACTTAAACACAAAATTAATTTTGGGCTTTGCAGTGGATGTCTACAGTTGATTTTGAGTCAAGTTACATTCTCCCGAAGCAAGAGGTAGAAATGAAAATGTTAACAGGATATTTTCCAGTGGGCCCTCAGTCAGTGCAGGAAAATCAAATCTAATCCATTCTGTTAATAAAAGGAAGTCACAACAATTAAGCATTTGGGAAGAAACAATGTATTATGAGATTATGTTTCCAATCATTTAATAAAATTGGATAATCAAATAAATGGGTATCATGGGGTTCGCCACTGTATGCACTATAGAATCAGCCAAACACATGTACTATAATTCTGCCCAGATCTTTCTAGTAAGTAGCATTTTTTTATACATTTCTGGCAATTCTTCAAATTTGCTGTGATATAAAGGTTTTGTTTAGAAACACTTTCCTGTTTAAAGTAGACTTAGGGGTACGAGTAGAAGTGCAATTACTCTTTTTCAAGCCATGTCTTAAAACACACAAAGTCATTAATTGAAGGAAGTAAGATACCCTAAGAAAGGAGTTGCCCTAAATCAAGTTAGCTAGATTCTAGATTCCTAAAATGATGAATCTCATCCTAACATGGACTTCAGTTTAATCAGTACATAGCTCTACGGCTGCACAGTTTATCCAAAAACTGATCCAGAAGAAAATAAGGAGTGGTTAATCTCCCACCATTAATGCTGGGCTGACATCCAAAGTACAGGCATGATCAAAGACTGCTTTATTGAGAGTTATATTGATAAAACACTGTGGTTCTGTTTTGCAGTAATCTCCTGATAGATTTCCTTTCTAGCATTAAAAGAATGACTTTTTAAAACACATTTTATTTCTTAATATAAAACTGTTTTCATGTTCTCAGAAACAAAGAATGTGAGCATCATGAGATGTAACCATTATCAATATATGATATTGATATGTGATTTCATACATTGTGTATATTAACAAAAAAATCTGTAAGAGAAAATCAACTTGTGTTACACTCAACATTCTTTCTCAGTTAATATATTAGGAAGGATTTTTTTTCCTTCAAGTCTGTGATACTTAGGTCATCTGTGAAAAAAGCCAATCAAATATTCCAAATAATATAAATAAGTAGGCAAATATACTTTAATAATGTTTTTCAATTCATTTACTTTCTATTGACTTACAATCCATAACCTGTTGCATTAGATGGCTTTATCACATTATTAAAACTGTAATGACTGTATTACAGAAGAAATCTTTGTACATACAAGTATTTCTGAAAAATAGCAGTCATGGCATGGGTTGTGTGAAACTGGGCAGTATTCTGAAGAGGAAGTTGATTTCCCTCATTCCACACCCCTAGAGCTACTCTTAGTCACCTGGAGGTGGTTCTGACTGAGAAATCATAGCAAGAGTAGAAAGGAGGGACATGTCAGTGGAATAGGACTGTCTTCCATGTCAGATGAGCCTATGAAGATTAATTGTATCTTGGTATAAGCTACAATTAAGTTAGCCTCTAACTAATGCCCTAAATAAATAATATTGTCACCTCAGTGCAGAAGATTACAATATTTTGAAGTTTAAAGCAGTATAGAAATGAGAATAAGAACAATAAATAATTTTTTGAAGTTGTTTACTTTTTGTACATTTTTATTGTAAAAACACTGTACATTTTAGATATGAGACCCTTGTCTGTTGTATGGCTAGTGAAAATCTTCTCCCAATCCGTGGGCTTTCTATTGATCTTGCTAGCTATGTCCTTTGCCATGCAGAAGCTCTGCAATTTCATGCAATCCCATTTGTCCAATCTTTCTTTGATTTGTTGTGTTTCTGGTTCTCTATTAAAATTTCGGCCTGTGACAAGGAGACCTAGGGTTTCTCCTATTCCATCCTGTAATGTTTTCAGAGTGTCTGCTTTGACTCCAAGGTCTTTGATCCATTTGGAGTTGATTCTGGTGCAGGGTGATATATAAGGATCTAGCTTTAGTTTTCTACGGGTGGTTAACCAATTTTGCCAGCACCATTTACTGAAGAGGCTGTCTTTCTTCCATTCAGAAGGGTTACAGTTACATGAGCAAGGTAATGAGTACATTTCCTATCAAGCATTGTTGCCTCCTCCTCTGGTTTTTCCCTACCATCCCTTCCCTCCCACCCCTACAGCTACCCCCTCTGCCCCCCAGCCAAAGTTATAAAGTTCATTTTCAACATAGTGTCTTGCACATCCCATTGTTACAGTGGGTCAACCTGTATTCCTATTTAAGCATTTTTCCCCTTCCCTTTCCCAAATTAGAGAAGTATATATACAAGACGCAGGGTGCCAACATCAAATACAGTGAAAACAGGGGTTATAGCGTGGGGGGAAAACATACAAAGAAACAGAAAAACCACGTTACATTATAAATATGTTAGAAACAACAGCAAACAAAAAAAATATTTGTGTCCTTATCTTGCGGTCCATTTCACTTAGCATCACCTTATATAGTCATACGTACATATGTACATAGCTTTTGACCTTTTCTACTTGTCCTACACATGTACTAGTTATTGCAAATAAGGGAAACCATGGGACCTAAGTTTCTTTGGGCCTGGCTTACTTCACTTAATATAATTTTTTCCAAGTCTTTCCATTTCCTAACAAATGGGGCAATGTCATTCTTTCTGATGGAGGAATAGAATTCCATTGTGTTTGTGTGTGTGTTTATGCATATATGTGTATGCACACATATATACATATATATATATATATATATCACATTTTCTTGATCCATTCATCTACTGAGGGGCATCTGGGTTGGTTCCATATCTTTGCTATAGTAAATAATGCTGCAATAAACATAGTTGTGCTGTTAACCTTATTTTGGCCTTGATTGTGATCTTTTGGTTAAATGCCCAAAAGTGCGATTGCTGGGTCATAGGCGAGCTCTATGTGGAGTCTTTTGAGGAACCTCCATACTGCTTCCCAAAGTGATTGAACAAGTTTATACTCCCACCAACAATGAAGTAGGGTTCCCTTCTGTCCACATCCCCTCCAGCATCTGTTGTTGTTAGAGTTCTTCATTATAGACATTCTAACTGGGGTGAGGTGGAATCTCAATGGTGTTTTGATTTGCATTTCTTTTATGGCTAGGGAGGTTGAGCATTTCTTCATGTGTGTATTGGCCATTCTTATTTCCTCTTCATAGAAGTGTTTCTTTAAGACTTTAGCCCACTTATTAATGGGGCAGTTGTTTCTTTGAGGATTTGTTGTTGGGGGATTTAATTATTTTAGTTCCAAGTATATTTTAGATATGAGACCCTTATCTGTTGTATAGCTAGTGAAGATCTTCTCCCAATCCATGGGCTTTCTATTGATCTTGCTAGTTATGTCCTTTGCCATGCAGAAGCTCTGCAATTTCATGCAATCCCTTTTGTCCAACCTTTCTTTGATTTGCTGTGTTTCTGGGTCTTTATTAAGAAAATTTCAGCCTGTGCCAAGAAGACCTAGGGTTTCTCTTATTCCTTCCTGTAATATTTTCAGGGTGTCTGCTTTGACTCCGAGGTCTTTGATCCATTTGGACTTGATTCTGGTGCAGGGTGATATATAAGGATCTAGCTTTAGTTTTCTACGGGTGGTTAACCAATTTTGCCAGAATCATTTACTGAAGAGGCTGTCTTTGTTCCATTCTGTTTTTTTTTAGTTCTCTTATCAAAGATTAGATGGCTATAGGTCTGTGGGTTCATTTTGGGTTTTCAGTTCTATTCCATTAGTCCTGAGGTCTGTTCTTGTGCTAGTACCAAGCTGTTTTGATTACTATGGCTTTGTAGTAGAGTTTGAAATTTGGAATTGATATTCCTCCAGCACTCTTCTTTCTGCTAAGGATTGTTTTTGCTATTGGGGTCCTTTATTGTTCCATAAGAATTTTTGGATGGCTTCTTCTATTTCCTTGAAGAATGAGGTTGGAATATTGATAGGTATTGGATTGAATTTGTAGATAGCCTTTGGAAGTTTTGCCATTTTCACAATGTTGATCCTTCCAATCCAGGAGCCTGGGAGGTTTTTTCACTTCCTAAACTCTGCTTTGAGTTCCTTTTTCAGATAGTTGTCCTGCAGCCAAATGTGCATTATTCTAGCCAGTAGCTAAAACAGATTCAGTGGCCATGAACGCTTTCCTAGACGCATTGTGCACTTTCTTACTATCCCACAGATGAAGTCTAGGATTAAATTACACTTGACCGCAAGTTACACATATTGTGCCATCTCCACTTCCAGCATGTATCAATAAGTCCATCCATGAAATCAATGAAGAAATACCACTGAGCATCAGCCAAGTTCTCGCAGAACACTCAACTCTGACTTCAGCATTACTGTTAACATGATCAGTGAATTGGTAGTTTTTCTTTTAAGTACTGAGATTAATTTTCTAAAATAGCATGTTACGATGCTCTACACTTAAAATACACATACCCTTCCCCAAAGTAATCCAGGTAATATGCAATATTAGAGAACCGATAGATTAAAGAAATCTAAAAGATCTAGAATTTTTTTAACTAGGACTAGTTCATAGAATTTTAACAACTGATTTTAGAGAACAGAATGTGTATACAAATCCATATTTCTTAGATTCATTCTGTGGTACGATTATATGGAAATACTTGGATTTGCGTGGGGCTCACTATATTCTTAAGCATAATGCACATAAAATAAATGGCCTAGATTAAGAATAATTATTTGACATCATTTAACTTTATTCCTCTAGGAGATATTGTTGCTGTTAGGTTGAGATCAAGAGGATTATGGTTCTATACTAAACCACGCTTAATGCAACAGTACCATCTCAATCAGTACTTGGACAAAGTGACATACTGTTACCATTCTATGATATGTAAAGCATAAATAAAATTATGATTATGGACAGCTAGGTATACAAATGAGAGACCTTATTTTAAAAACCTAAGGAAAGCAAAAAAGGCTGGAGGTTAGACTTCAATTTATGATAAATCTTTATGTGAATAGCTCTTTGTGAAAAGCATATTTCTTGAACAAAACTATTTCTCAATAAGTGGAATTATATATGTGTATTAGTGAGCAAAGTATATTTTATAGATGGATACATATTAAATACTTTAGTTTGGTTTATCTGAAGATGACTTAAAAGTGGTTTTGTTGTATGGGTGACAAAACTTTTAGTTTCACATGACATAGAAATCCTTTGGACCTGAAATTGGTTTGGTTTGACTTTTGGAAAACTGATATTTTACAGCATGATTTATGATACCAAGAAGATTCATTTAGTAATATCAAGGCTTAAATTAGAAGCAATTTGGCAGCTTTCCAATTTGAAAAACTCTTTTTGGAAAACCATTAAACCAAAAGTAACATCGTATGGTCCACAATGCATACATAAGAAATATTTCTACCAAAAATAGATTCACAAAGCAAGAGCAGGCCACTCTGTTTAGAGACACAAAATGCACATAATCCAGGGTTTTTAGTGTTATGATTTTGTATAATGATGTAGTAATATTTACCTTCCTATCGTCTTTTGTTTGCCTTCTGACAGAGATGTGGTTGGTAATAAATCAGGTGATGTTGTGTGATGAAGTAGGCTCAGAAATCATTTATTTAAAACCCTTTCATTTGCTTTTATAAGTGTCTATTGTTTGGAAAAAAACCAATGTGAATAAATGTTCACCACTTTACAAGCTAATTGTGCTTAAGTACAATTATCTCTAGAGTGAGTGTCTGTTGTACTGTTTCCCATCAGTTCTCAAATTAGGAAAGCTAAATTTTATCTAAATCACCCTCTAAATCAGTCATTAAAAATAACTTAATACTCTAATTGACTAATCAGAGCATCCCTACTTCATTTAAAATAACTCTTTGTGCTTTTTTGCTGAATTTTCTTTGTTTCCTTTGGTTGATATAATTCTTGAATGCATAGAAGAGAAGTAATATAATTTTTATGTATATAGCCAATTTTATATTTTTATCACAATTTTTATATCTCCATTTCATATAGGTCAATATAAATGAATGCATGTAAATAATATATATTGCATATATATGTACAAATACATAGTGTTTTACTGAGCTATTTCAAAGTTCATTAGAGGTATAGTATGTGCAATTTTCCTATAAATAATCCAATCCTTATTTCCATTAAAAAATTCAAAGCACTTTCTTTGGATTTACAGTAGTCATTTAAATTAGAAAATGTATTGATGACATGTTCTTAATACATTGCAGTAAAGTCTCTTTTTCTAAGAGTGCTGGTCTGTTGTTCTCTTAAAATTAGCTGCCCCTGGGACTCTCAGTGTGTTCTCCATGCCTCAGTAGCTCTCCCTTTTCTATCAATTTCTTGTCTTGATGTCTGCATAGGTTCTGAGAGACCACAAGCTGAAGCAACTGTGATCATATTCATTTTATTCTCTTGCTCAGAGAACACAATGCCTGCCACTCCATAGATTTACAAATATGTTTAGAGGAGCATGTTCCCGGGTGGGTAGTCACTTCACTCCCAATGCTGCCTGCCTGGAGAATAAACACAATTGCCATGCCCCTTTGGTCTTATAAAGTTTAGAATTGCCAATGAACAGGACTCATACAGACTTCAGAGTTTATCAAGGCGTCAACTCAGTTTGAAGCTATTTGTTTTAGTACTTTGAGTGTTTCATTAGGTAACAATATAATAACACAAAAGATAAATCAATTAGTTTATTTTCAAAATTAAGCAATTATAATGACACACATTTATTGAAAGCGTGTTATGTCGGAGGCATCTTGTATTTTGAATATCTTTATTACTTAATCAACCTAGCAAATAATATTTAATAACTGCTTGCCACATGTGTTTCAAGCATTATCTGAAGCATATTACAAGGATTATTAAATGTGATAAAATGGGAAATACTCATGAACCTTTGCTATGTTTTGGTACAGATGTGAATGCTCTCCCATGGGATTTCCTACTTAATCCTTGCAATGTGGTGACAAAGATACTATTATGATGAAGAAATCCTGACCCTCCTTGGGAAATTAAATCCTCTATGGGAAAAATGTCCTTTTAAAATAAACGGACACCTGAATCTTGCCTATGCTACTTGATTAGGCATATGGGATGCTCTAAAAAAATTAAATTTCACAAATTACATAGTTCATTATGTATTTCAGTATTTTTTAAATTTATTTTACTTTTTTTGTGTGTTAGTCTTGGGGGGTTTGAACTCAGCACCTGCACACTGTCCCTGAGATTTTGTGTTCAAGGCTAGCACTGTACCACTTGAGCCACAGCAACCACTTCTATTTTATTTTTTGTTTTTGTTTTAGTTTTTTGTGGTTAATTGGACATAAAAAAGCCTCATGGACTTTCCTACCTGATCTGGCTTTCAACTGCAATTCTCAGATCACAACCTCCTGAGTAGCTAGGATTCAAAAATCACTGGTGCCTAGCAGTATTTTTATTTTATTAGACTTCTGCAGCCAAGTTAGTAAATGAGCATGGTCTATAATCTTCTTTTCTTAGCAACAATCAATTATACTTACAATGTTTGCACTATTTAAGCAGACAGGTAGATAGACATATAGATGTTTGTTTTCTTCCTCTTTATTTTCCTGTTCAGTCTTTTTGAAACATTTGTTAACCTTATTTTATTTTTTCATGTTGTACTAGAGCTTGAACTCAGGTTCTGAGATCTGTCCCTTAGCTTTTTTATTTTAAGGCTGAACCACAGCTCTACTTCTGGATTTTTCTTTATGGTTAATTGGAGATAAGACTCTCACAGACTTTCCTACCAGGACTTCTTTGGCGCATGGTCCTCAAATCTCAAATCTCCCTTTCTGTATAATTGAGATTACAGGTGTGAGTCACCAGCATCTGGTTATATTAATTTTATTAATGCAATTATTGTTATTTTCAAATAGCATTCTTATTTGTGTGGTCTTTTACTTCTCTCAATTTCCTTTCTTGCTTTCCATGGCACTAATAGCAAGCATCATTTTTCTTTAATCTAAGTATATCCTTATTCTTATATTTTCATTCTCTTATGTCATACTCTCAGTTTATATGATCTTGCAAAGCTTAATTGCCTCTGAGGTAGTGCTCTTCATTTTCAAAGGAATAAGTATAGGATCTATTTTATAAAGTAACTATGATAGGGGCTTAGCACAGTGCCCACACTGATCAAGGTTTCTCATAGATAATGTGGTACTCAACAATGTGGATGATATGGTATGCATACTTATCATGGACTTATTGTCTCATCAAGACGTCTCATTGATAACAGTGATCCATTCCATATGATTTCCATGGATATTTATGTATAAGAGCTTGGAAGAAATGTAAGATATTAATTTTGTTTTATTTAGTTCAAATGTTCAATGTGACCTATTTTAGGCAATTAATTCTTCACATGTGCTTCCAAATATATTTTAATGTCTCCATAGTTCTATCTTAGGATTAATGAGGTAATGTCTAAAAGGAACTTTGAGTGCTCTGGATAAAATACAAGGTCAGATTCTAAATGATGATATGTTTGTGTTTAGAAACTAGGGAGATGCCTTTCCTGTTAGAGGACATGAATTACCAAACATACTCTGCCGTATTTGAAGAACTTTAATGACTGCTACAAAGTGGGGAAAGAGAAAAGGAAAAGGAAAATGATTCCCATAAAGGAAGAGTGGGAGCAGGAATTTCAAAGGAATGTAGATTGGAAGGCACGGAATGAGAGATCATCTCCTCTAGTAGCTGATTGTGAAATAATGCATCACTATCTCCAAACACTTCTTTTCCTGGATTCAGGATGTTTCCTTGTTTTCCTCTTGTGTCTATATCTTGATGCTATTGCTGGCTCCCCCTTGCCTTTCCATTGTTTTTTTTTTCATTTTTTTTGAATGCATTCCCTTAATGATCTCATAAAGACCCATGGGTTTAAATATCATCTGTAGACTCTTAAATTCCAACTTAATTCCTTCATCCTGAATTGGTTCCCTGGACTCTATACTTACTGTGCCATCTACTATTGAATATCACTACTTGGATGTGAGATATGTGTCTCAAAAGTTAAAATATTTAAATAGAGCTGTGAATAACTTCCTCCAAAACCTGACCCTGTTTGTTACAGTTTTTGCATCGGGCATATGGCTAATATATTCTGCTTCCTTTCTCCAGGTTCAAATACTTCTTAGTCTTCCCAGTTCCTCTGTTCCTATCACATGTTAATTACATCACACACTCAAAACAGAACAGTTCATACTTCTACATGAAGAGTCACACACATACACCAATTGCAAATGGAAGTGCTTTACAACATAAAGATGAATAGGAGAGATACCTCCATGGCCCTATTCAGTGGATCTAACCATTTTTTAAAAATGAGATATGGTCATTTATCTTGTAACTGCTTTCCAAGTTGTCAATTTTCCCTGGTACCACTTACAGAACTGAGAAGAATGTTCCTACACGTAACTCCCACAGAACACAGGTTCTCCCATTTTTTAAAGAAATTGCACTTCTGTGTGGGTTGTTTCATGTCTTATTAGCTCATTTGCCAACTTCATCAAAGAGCAGCTTACTCAGTCTCGAAGCCTGAACATCATTGTTGCCATTAAACTGTTAAAAACACTGTTCTAGCTACCCAATGGATAGACTTCAGTGCCATCTTTACTTTCTGCTTTCTAAATCCTCCAGAAAATTATTATAGTGAGGTGGCATTGTATTCTATTAAAGAAGAATTTGTGTGAGTAGAGATGAAAAGAAAACATAAGGAGAAGGAAAGAACCGCTTGTCATTTGAGGGTGACATAATGTCTGGTTATATTGAACACAAACTTTGTACTCTTTGACATTAACCTACTAAGGCAGAAATATCAAAATACAACAGGAGAGGAGATACAGAATTTTGTTAGGATTGAAATTTTAGTCATCCCTTATTTAAATGATTTTGTATCTATTAAGCTTATCAATTTTGGTTAGAATTTCTTCTTCTTTTTTTTTTTTTGTCGGTTGTGTGGCTTGAACTCTGGGCTTGGGTGCTGTCCCTCAGCTTTTCAGCTCAAGGCAAGCATTCTACCAGTTGAGCCACAGTGTCACTTCAACTTCATAGTTTTTAAACTCCTGAGTCACAAGGTTCATTTCAAGTAGCTTGTCAAGAACAAGTTACATTTGTTCTTTTAAAAGGGCCTACATTTCTACTTTCTACATTTCTACATTCCTACTACATTTCTACTTTCCCAGCCTTTCTTTCTGCAAAGAACTCCACTTTACATCTGCCTGAAGACCAAAGGCTTCAACATAACATCTTGCTTAGTTTTTGTACATTTATTTATTTACTTACTTATTTACTTATTTTTTAATCAGTCATGGTGCTTGAACTCTGGGCCTGGGAACTGTCCCTTAGCTCTTCAGCTCAAGGCTAGTGCTCTGCCACTTGAGCCACAGTGCCCCTTCCAGTTTTCTGAGTGGTTTATTGGAGATAAGAATCTCATGGCCTTTCCTGTCTAGGCTGGCTTCGAACCACAATCCTCAGATCTCAGCCTCCTGAGTAGCTAGGATTACAGGAATGACCCAGTATGCCTGGCCCAGTTATAGTATATTTATAGTGCTTCTGACCCTGTTTTTGTTTTTTTAATAAAATAATAGTCTAATGATTTACAATTTATCACTTCATTTAATAGGTGCTTTCATTACTCCTTTTTTTCCCAGCATGGCTTCTCACACTCTCAAGATAGTCTTCAATGTCCAAGAAAAATTCAGAGATAGCTGAGTTTGCTTTGCACCAACTGTGATGTATAAATGCATAGTAAACCAGATGCTTTAACAAATTTCAGCAGAACTAATAACATTCATTTTCCCAGGGAATGGTAGAATCTGTATAAGAGAGTAATTTTAAGCTTATGGAATGTGGGACCAAATTTATTAAGAACACTTTTTTCTGCTAATGCTGAAAAGCAGAAGAAAGGAAAGGTTTCAGAGGGGGAAAATCTTGAGTTAAGACTTTATTGACAGTAACAGCACCATGAAATAGTCATTTTGACTATATTATTATTTAAAACTCTATTATTTAAAATACTTCAATAAGAGCCCAAATTCAGGCATAGCAAGCCAGTGAGACACTAACCATGTGTTTAAAAGTGGCTAAAATTGGAATATACGTTTGATGCATATGGTTACATTTATAGACTTATCCAGTAACCAGTATAAGTCTCACTTTCTCTATTGACTTTCAGCCATGGACGATAAAGTATTTGAAAACCAAAATTAATACAGTAGTAGTCATTGGCAAACACTGACATCTAAGCTATTAGTAGTGACGTATTTGGTGTGTGTGTTCTTAAAATGAATGTTTATCCACTCACTCAAGTGTCACACTTTATATAATGTCAGCTATCTATAGCTAGAGAAACCAACGAAGGAAACTTGCCTTGATTGTGACAATGAATAAATCTGAAGTTTTAGTAGATTCACTTCTGATCCATGTCCCATGAAATCTGAGTAACTACAATAGATCTCTAGTGGAATGATCTCAGTTCTAGTATTCTACTACCAACTTTATGGTCATTTATTGGCTTCTTGGTTTATTCCAACTCAGTTTTTCAGGCAGGGAAAATGTACGAGATACTCTCAATACCTTCTTGTTTTTTTTCTAAGACATAGTTATGGAAATTTCCACTGTTTGAATTTATTATGTATGTAAGCAAAATATATTCAGTTATAATCTTGAGCAAAAATACTAAGGGAGAGCATGTGGACCCTGAGTTTAAGACCCACTAATCACACATACACACACACATACACACTGATACTATATATATATATATATATACATATATAAAATATTAAATATAGTGAGAGGTAGGGATCAAATGAGATAAACCCCACAATTTTTAATTCACTCTTGAAAATGGTTTCCTGGACATTATGAAAAGAGAGAGAGGAAAAAGGTTAAACAGTCTTCTTAAAGGGTATAGTTAAGCTGGAGGTCTGAAAAAGATAAGGCAGCTGGAATTCTCAGACAAGAGGAGAGAAATTCAAGAAAGAACTATCAATATCTTCAGAAGATTGACCTAAAATATTAGTCAATACATATATGTGAAGAGAAGAAAAATCTAATGGTTTACAAAAAAGAGTAACTTCAAATAGTTTCCATTCCACAAACCAGATGGAAAACTTCAATATTCACATTGAATCAGGAAGAGTAAGAAATCTCTTGCATTAGTTGAGGCAGTAAAGTTGAAAAACAAAGCTGGTAAAACAACACAATTTCAATATAACTCATAACTCAAAACAAAACAATCATATTTATAGGAATAATAATGCATGTATCACTCACAGTAACACTTATAATGTCTAGTATCTAATCAAGCGTATAAAGAAGCGTAGGACCTGTAATGAGAAGAAAAATCAACCAAAGTCAATCTGAGCTGATATAGATGATAGCATTAACAGCAAGAATGTTTAAAGTGTTTATTAAAGCTTTGTCCTTCATTTTAATGAAGTCAGGGAAGGTTAAAAAATGTGAAAAAGGAAGAAGGCATTGAATGTTTTAATGAAACTTTTAGAGATGTAGCAGCCAATGTTTGAGATAAAATGCAATTACTGAGGATTCTCACTGGATTCAACATAACAGAAAAAAAGTAACTGGGGAGTTGGGAGGGAAGGGATGGTAGGGGAAAAACAAAGGAGGAGGTAACAATGCTTGATAGGAAATGTACTCATTACCTTACTCATGTAACTGTAATCCCTCTGTACATACACAATTTTTACAATAAAAACATATTAAAAAAGAAAAAAGTGAATCTGAAGAGATAGTAATAAATGTTGTGTAAGATGTGTTCAGTAGCATACATCTATCATCCCAGCTATTTGGAAAGGTGATATTGGGAAATATTCTTCAAGCCTAGGCTTTTAAGTTTCATCACTATGCCAATGGCACTGAAAGATTTATGATTAGCATAATTCCTTTTAGACACAAAATTGTACATATACTTTCCTACTTAGCAACTCCATTTGGATATCTGGGGAGTACTGATAACTTAGCTTATCTGAGAATGAATTCTTGGTCACATCTCTTTCTGGGCTCCCTTCATCTGTATCTTCCCCAAGGTTCCTCATCTCCAGATATTACACCAGCAACTTTTTAGTGGTTCAAGACACAAAATGCAGTTTCGCTTGACTTCTACACTATTTCTGATAAATTTGTATTCTTGAAAAAATGTTCATCCTGTTATACTTTCTTCTTTTTCTACTAATTATGCCTTAGTGTTAATCATCTAAAATCTGAACCTTCATGTTACTTAATCAGAAGAAATTTCAATAAAATATTATTTTTATATGATATTAGCCTTATTCTTTTCTCTATGGCACTTGCAAGTATGAAGTAAATTATTTACTTGCATTAGCAATTTGTTCTGTTTTTTTATTTTTTTATTTTTTATTGTGAAAATACTGTACGGAGAAGTTACAATTACATGGGCAAGGTAATGAGTACATTTCTTTCAAGCATTGTTGCCTCCTCCCTTGTTTCCCCTTCCCATCCTTTCCCATACCCCCCAACCCAAAGTTGTAAAGTTCGTTTTTCGACATAATGACTTGTACATCTCATTGTTGCAATGGGTCCACCTTATTTAAATGGTTTGTTTTTGCCCTTCCCCTCCACAAATTATACCAACATCAAATAAAATGAAAGCAGGGGTTATACCGTGGGGAAGTGACATACAAAGCAACAAAGAAATCATCTTATAAATATGTTAGAAACAATTGCAAGAAAGAAAAAAACATTTGAATACTTATCTTGGGGTTCATTTCACCTAACATCAATGTTTTTTTTAATTTGGCAAGCTATACTATTTGAAAAAGTTGTCATGTTAATGAAGACCTCAATGAGTAGGAATGTTAGAAGTTTAGATCTTTAGTAAGTCAAAGTTCTTGACATACCCAATAATAACTTGAAGTTGTTTTTCTTATTTCCTTTCTTCTCTACTTCTGAATTCTTTGTCAGAGCAACTTTATTGCTGGTAGGACAGCTTGAACTAACAAAAGGTGGAATTAAAACCAATGAATAATGCAGTACATTTTACTTTAAAGAGCTATGATTTCCTTGTCTTTTTTCCTCTTTGTTTGATATTGGATGCACACCAGTGGCTCACACCTATAATCCTAGCCACTGAGGATGCTGAAACCTGAGGATAGCAGTTCAAAGCCAGTCTGGGTATGAAAGTCTGTGAGACTCTTATTTGCACTAAACTACCCCCAAATCCAGAAATGCGCCAGTGGCTCAAATGATAGACCCTACAATAGGAAAAAGAAGCTCAGGGACAGCACTCAGATCCTGAGTTCAAGCATCAGGAATGGCACAAAAAAATAAAATAAAATAAATCTTGTGTTTCACCTTTTTTTCTGAAGAGAAAAATTTCCTTTTATTTTAAATTCAAAAATGATAATGACTTTTTCAAAAGGGACAAAACAATGTATAAGTATCACATTTTCACTAAAACCAAAACATTATCCAAGAAATACTGGCTTACATTTTTGCTCTCAGAATTTTTTTTTTTTTAGCAGGAAATGGGCCTGAGCAGAAATGCATTTCTCAGATGACAAAGCAAAAATTAATGTTTTGTTTTTGTTGAAATGTCTGAATAACTATTTCCTTTGAAAGAAATGACTGTTTTGAGAATATGTGTATTTGCTCTTGATCTCCACTCCTTTCTGCTTAACTTTCTCAAATATTCTTATTAAAGTACCTAAAGGAACAGCTGCCGGATCAAAATAGAGAAAGGAGTCTTTGTGCCTTTGCCCAAAAATTGTTCAATGATGGTTCAGTAATTAATGGACAAGCTTTCAAATCATAATACATCTTCCTTCTGTTCTATAGTAAGTCATTTGAGATCACAAGTAATAATGGAAGGAATTTACACCTGCTTCCATTGTATAACTCTTCATCATAACTACACTTGGATTCGAGTTACTTCTTGACATTTCTGACGTAGTGAATTCCTCAAAGTCAAGGAACTATAAACTAGAACATCCTCTTACATAAATGATGAATTATCTTGACATAAAATATAGTATTTTCCTTCTTACATTTTTACCCTGAGGTAGGAGATGTGTGTTATGAAGTAATATTTGACTCCTTGATCATAAATTCTGAAGACAGAAATCAGATTGAGTTGCTTAGAAAAGCCAGTAGAATAATATCTATCTTATTAGCTCCTGCTACCCTATTTTAATGTATGTCAATATTAATTGTCAAGTTTTAATAAAGGGAGAGATCTTATAAAGTATCCCATATGTGTGTTTACAAGCAGAGTCAGAAGTAAACTTCAAAATGAAAATTAGTCACATTTTTAGGAAAATAGAATAATTAAAGCTTACCTTTGTAAGGACACTTTGACATCTATGAAATATATAACCACTGTTCTAAATAGAAAAGGACTATTTGTTGTATGCTAGTGACTTATGACTACATCTCAGGAGTCTGAGTTCTAAGAATTGAGGTGCCAACCTAGACAGGCAAATTTAGTAGACAAATTATCTCCAATTAGCCAGCAAAATCCTGGAAGTTTTCATGTAGCTCAAATGGTTGAGCAAAAAAAACTAAGTGAGAGATTGAGGTTAAACCCTAGTGGAGGTAAAAAGAGATGTTTTTTCAGTTAAATTTCTGAGAAATGAGAAGAGCTGACAGAAGTTCATCCATTTAAGCAACTGTGAAGAGAAAATTGTAAAGAGAAAACCACTGGTGTACGTAAGTATAATGTTTAATCATGGCTTTATCAGGGGACAGGTCTGAACACAAATGTGTAAAATATTTTCAGTCAAAGGGATGTTAGAGGCTCTTGTGCTAGGAGAGGAATATAAAACAGTAGAATTTAATATTATTTCTAGAGGTAAACACATCATTAGCATATATGCATATAAAAGCATAATGATTATTTTAAGAGATTGTTAGGTACTAAACATAATGATATAAAGTTACATTAAATAAAACAAGAGATGAAAAACTTGGGGCCTCAATATAATTTTCTATATTTTTCTGTGTACTGAACAAGAGGGTTAAGCATACTTTATAATGAAGAGACATCATATGCAGAAAGTGAATACCTATAATATTTTATTAAAATATTACCATGATAAATTATACATGAAATAAAAGAATGAAACTAAGCTAATTTAAAGAAAGTTTATTCTTAGGAGAGGAACACAAAGGCACAATGCCTATATGCATTTATCATATGAAATAATATTTAGCAAAATTAATGCCAAGGAATAGAAAATAGGCTATTGAATGACTATTATATTATTACATGGGAGAGATAATTACAGAAATGTAGATGTATCTACTCATATCTAACTGGAAATAGTGGCTTATGCAACTAATAGTTCAGTGGAAAATAACAACCTATTTCTATATTCCTATTGTAACTATACTCTCCAATGAATACTTATATGTTTAGCTATCCACAAGCAAAAACAAAATATTAAAGAGCTACCACTCTATTTTCATTAGTGGGACACAGGACATGAGTTAAAAAATTCTGTCTTTAGTTTCCAGGGTCATATTCAGGTCATGCATATCAACCATCTTCTTTTGTGAATGGGAAACTCTTTGAGACAATATTTTTTTATTAGCAACTGGGGAACATAGCTCAAATCTACAACACTGGGAAATGGGAAATGAGTGAAAAGCTAACAGATTTTTTTCTTTTAAAATACTTTGAAATTTATAAAAAAATATTCTAAACATATTACAAACAACATTTTTTCTGAGTCAGTTTGGATATATGTCCCATCATCAGCGTGGTTATTGCAGATTCTTCGGCATATTTTACTTATCAATAAGAGTCTTCTTAGATCTAATCACAAACAAACGTCCACACCAGGAAATTGACATGGATAGACTTACTCTGCCTCTATGGACTTCATTCAGTTTTTAAGAACTGCATCATTCTTAATGATGTAAAAAAGTTCAATCCAGTCAATCTTGGCATTTAATTAATCATCTCATTTACTCTCAATAAATCTTGAATACATACTCAGACTTTCCTTAACTTTTATTGCCTTAACATTTTCTGAAGATAAGTGTCACCTATTTTGTAGAATCTTGCTCAACTTGTATTTGTCTGGTATTGCCCTGTATAAGGTTTGCATTTGTGATATGGGTATCACAGAAATGATGCCATATTCTTCTTGTATCCTTTTAGGTGCTATATGTTTTTAATTAGTGCCTTTATTATAAAGTTGATTAACATTATCACATTTCTAATTGGCTAAAGTAGTACTTTACAGATTCTTCCAATGTTTTACATGTGTATTTCCCCATTCATAATTGATTGTTTCTGTGAAAAGGTTAATTCCAAGGTTGTCATGAAACATTAATCCACTTATTTTCCATTGCTGTTTCTCATCTGGCATGATGATGAGTGTAGATGATGACTTTCTATAATTCAACTGGAAAGAAGCTGTTCCTCTTTCCCTCTTCCCTTATCCTTTATTTGTCGTATCAGTGTATACTCATGGGTTTATCTTTTATGGAGGAAGATATTACATTTACTTCAGTTCTAAACTTATTCCAGACTAGATAGGAACTCTAAAAGAAATTTTTTCAGTTATCTTCATCATCTTTGGTTACTTCTTTACTTTTTAATCAATGTCTAGTGTGCTCCACTGCTGTACTTTTTTAAATGTTTTCCTCTGAGGCTGTGTCTTCCCCCAACCTCTTATCGATATGTATGTAGATATACTGTACATAAGGCAAACAATACAGAATTTTCAGCAAACGAAAAAACAAATTAAGAAAGGAGCTTCTTGCTTCTATATCTTTGGAGTTCATTTCAGTTATGTACATTATTTTATAAACATATGAAGGGATGCTTCAGTATTGCACCTTTGTGATTCTTTCCTAAAACTGCCCTCTTTTGGTCTTGCTATATGTGAGTATCTAGAATTCTGTGTAATTTGTCATATCCTAGTGCATTTTAGGTCTGACCACTGCATATCTGAGAGAACATATGCCATTGGCTCTCTGATCTTGGCTTACTTCACTTAATATGAGTTGTTCTAGTTTCATCCATTTCCCTGCAAATGACAGTATTTCTATTACTTCTAATGGCTGTGTAAAATTCTATTGTATGTAGTTACCACATTTTTTGGATCTACTCATCGGTTGTGGTCATTTGGTTTGTTTTCATATCTTGGCTATTGTGAATAGTGCGGCAATGAACATGGATGAACCGGTGTCCTTATCATATTCTGGTTCATGATGTTCAGTGTAGATGTCTAAGAGTGGTATGGCTAGATTGTAAGGAGGGTCTTTTGCTTTCCACAGTGTTTGACAAAGTTCAACAAGCCTATCTTGTATTTTACTTGCTCTACCCTAGAAGCTAATATAGTTTGTTGGAATGCTCTGGAAAACCTTTAAACTAAGCTACTGAGTATAATTATTCACTGGCTGTCTCTGAGGACATATATGTGCATTCACCACTAATATACAATGTATATACTAATAAACCAATATATTACTGGTAATACTCTGTATACTACGGAATACACTTATTCTGGCAACTACAAATTCATGGAATACCTTTCATTCTAAACAAATATCCCAAGATTTGTTTTCATTTGCTGTCTTTTCCATTAGCCTTAGTGTAAACAGGTAAATGTAGTCATTAATCCTTCCAAGATGTGACATTTCATATCACAACTATTACACTTGTGGATGGAGATTCTTCTTTCATGAAATATCTAATGCTAGGACACCATCATCTCCCTGGGTAACCAACATACACACACATCAGAATAAAAGCTAGGTGAATATCTACCTTACTGTGACCTATCTAATAACTATGGGAACCCAATGGTTCAACAAAGTTCAAAGAAAAAGAATAAAGGGAAAGCTAGTTATTATGTATGCATTATCTGAGGCTTTATTGAATAAAACAAAAACTGATACATATTCAACCCCAAGCACTTTAGTTACTCATTATTCTCCTAAGCAAATGATGACAAGTAGAAATAGGATTTGGGGCTACAGTTTATATTAGTCTTTACTGATTAAATGGCACTTGTGCCTTGGAAATTCTGTCTTCCTTGTTTGAAGTAAGGACTTGGGCACAGGGAAGGCTCCAGAAAAGTAACCTATATAGCATAGTTTCTTTGATCACCTGAGGGCCTGAATCAATTTTATGTAAAGAAAGACTTATACTCTCATCTATGACTTAACTTAGGGTTAGTAGGTCAGAATGTTACTGATGGTTTTTCTTAATTCATATCATTACTTTCTCTTTTACTAAAAACAAAAGGCAGCTGCTGAGGTGAGAGTAGAAGATTTACAAAATGGAGATAGTTAAGTAACCAGATGGATTTTGATGACTGGAGCTAGTAGTAGTTCAGCCATTGAGAAACAGTCAAAGTATTATGTACTAGCATGTATACTTGAAATAATAATAATGTTAGGTTGGCTTCATATTCATATTTTGCTTACAAAGGAATAAGTAATGTTCTGAGTTACAGGGAACATAAAGAGTTAAAAGCAGTTAGGAGAGATGGGGGAGAATGTTCAAAGGGGTGACACTGAATAAAATTAATTATACCACAAATTGTCATGTTACATTGAAACTTCTTTGTACAACTATTTAAGTACAATAAAAATATTTTTAAATCAAACATGGCACCTGTAATTTCCAACCCAAAACAATATTTCAAAGCTTTCTGTTTAATGTTTTCTTTCTATGAATAGCTAGACATATACACACAAATCAAAATAAAACTTTTTTATTGTTTGTGTGTATTGCTCCATAAATTGTCTTTTTTTTAATTCCAGACCTTAGGACATGAGCTTTTTGTTAAGGCTAGGGCTCTACCTCATGAGTCACAATTCCATGTCTTGTTTTTTAGTGGTTAATTAGAGATAAGAGTATCACAGACTTTCTTGCCTGGGCAAGAAACCATGATCCTCAGATCTCAGCTTCCTGAGTAGCTAGGATAACAGGCATGAGCCACCCATACCTGTCCATAAATTATCTTTTTTAATCTAGCAAAATATAGTAGCACTAAATATTAACTTATACAAGGTGTTTTGTTTACATTAAATTCTTAGTATTTATTTAACTAAATGTTTCTTTGAACACATAGACACACACATACATATATATGTATATATTTATATATATGCTTCCATAAATAGGCCAGTAATTTTTTCTATAATTTAATGATCTTTTTCTGGTAAGTTATTAAAAGTTGGATCAAAAAGGAAAATACTTTGAGTTCAGATTTCTGTCCAGAAGATTTTAAATTCTATGTATGTTTGAGTAGAATTTTAAGTATCTTTCTGAAGTTGATTAATGGAATCATCATATCATTTTAACATGTGTTTTCATTATAAGAGCTACCAAGCATTCTTCCAAATATTTAATGACTATTGGTTTTTCTTTTCTGGAAATTATTTATGTGGGTTAATTCACTATGCATTGTTAAAGACTTAATCAGCTAAAACCTACCAATTGTAGTCTATCTAGCCTGACAGAGTCAAAGTTTAAGCCATGAACATGATTAGTTTAATAGCTTGGAATTTTCCATTGCACATTTACAAATTAGAGAGTTGTCTAACTTTACATAAAGTATTTGATCACTTCGTTCTTGCTTTTTCATCTGTAAACAGATATAATAATAATAGCAGTAGTATCAAGTACAAGTATTGAGAAAATTAACTGTGATAACATATGGAGCATTTATCAGAATACATGACATAATGTAACTGCTCAAAATCTAAGAGGATGCTCTTAATGATATTTGTCTGCTCACTTATGGAAACAATGAAAAGCACTTGATAGTACATGTGTACTTGTAAAAAATATTATCAGTTGTCAAGATTATTTCTTGGGCTGTGAAGGTGACTCAGTGGTAGAGCGCTTGCCTTGCATGCATGAGGCCCTGGGTTCCTTTCCTCAACACCACATAAGCAGAAAAAGCCGGAAGTGTCTCTGTGGCTCAAGTGGTAGAGCAGTAGCCTTGAGCTGAAGAGCTAAGGGACAGTGCCCAGGCCCAGAGTTCAGGCCCCACGATATACCAGAAAAAAAAATATTGCTTAATTCTCAATATCTGGAAGTGGAGCAGAAAAAAAACTTCGGTAGCTTTAGATAATTATATAAATAGAACTCTTCTAATAATGAATGCTAAGATCAGTAAGAACTAGTCCCAAATAACTGCTATACACTAGGCTAAAGTTTAAAGAAACAAGTTGTGCCCGTTTCCAAATGATCTATAGACAAAGAACAAAGTTTTACTTCATGGCTCTAGATGTTATTGAATGAGGGTGAAGGGCCCACATAATAAAATAAAGAAAAACAAATTTGTTTCACAGGACAGATTAATAAATTGAGAGACATACCATTATAAAACCTGACGGGAATATTAAAAAATGGAGTGATCAAAAGCTGATCATCATGTTAGGAAGCAGAAACAGCTTAGAAGATGAAAATAACAATCTATCAGGAAAAGAAGGATAAACAAGATGCCATGTCAGTGTGGATTCTCAGCAAAAATAATGACAGGCAGACAGATTAGGATTTGGTGTTGTGAAGTACTGTTCATGCTTTACAACTGCTGGTCAATCACTCCTTCATTTTGGCTGTGATCCTATGAAATGGTCCATCAGTCCTTTGTTTAGGCTGTGATATTAGGGTGCTAAGTATGATTTAAAATTCAGTAAAAACCAAGGGAAGACCACAAGGGGCAGGAAATCTAGGGATATTCCTTGCAGGAGTAAATGCTAAGAAATTGTTCTGGCTACCACCAGTCAAGCATATGACCAGTGACAGGAATTGACCAGGTTGTCGTATTCCCTGCAAATCATAGAGGGAACTAAATATTCTTCCAAACTTGAGCCAGTCACAAGAAAAATAAAGTATTTAACTAAAAATTGCCATTAATATGTAATATCAGTTCAAATTCACCCTGGACCAGCTACTATTTTTAAAATTGAATAGGTCAACCTTTCTCAATAATGAGTCAGAGACAGGACTAAGTTTAGCTAAATCCAGGCCACTGAACACCTGTTCTCATGATATCTTTGTACATAATTCAAGGGAAAGGTTGTGCTGTTTTTAACTCCAACTTTATCCATTTAGTTTTGTTTGACTTTTTGTTCAGCAAAGCTAAGAATATATTGAAAAGATAAAGTAACCCATGTTAAGAATGCAAGTAGAGAAGATGATAGAACTCCTGAGTCAGTCTCATTGTTAAAATTGTGAGGTTGCCCTTTTGTTGCAGTAAATTGTAATATGGTAGTGTTCTGAGTATTCCTCCTTTGTCCTATCTGACCTTTCAGATACAAGCGCAAGCATTCATTTCACTAAGTATCTCTGGAAAAGCTGCTCAACCTTAGTTAGAAATATCTGAACAATTTTATCATGTTCCATTCCATTTATTAGCATACTAGGCTTAGGTAATTATTCTTTGGAGATATGTTGCAAGTTATTTTTCTCCAAGGAATGAAAAAAATATATAGGATTTTTTACATACACACACACACACACACACACACAGCTTGTAAGAAATAAATTTGATCACCTTATATTGCCATAATACAATGTCAGGTCATTTCAAATTATATTAAAGAAAATTCTAACCTAGGGAAAAATTTCATTTCAATAATTTTGAAAGGTATTTAATGTTCTGAAATAACTTGTTAGACTCTTGAACTTTATGACCTAAAAAGACTTTTTCCAATTTTAATTTTCTTAAGGTAAGAACAAAAACATTCATTTGGGTATGAGGCATATGATTTCATGTTGAAAGTATAATAATTTAACCAGTAAAATAAGAAATTCAAATGACTTGGCCTTTTCTGATCATAAAACTCATCTTAGGTTTCAGACAAAATCAAGGTATTTCTACTTCATGAAACAAAAGTAAAAGGAATTGGAATGAGCATAACTAGTAAAAAAAAAAGTGTATATATACATGTATATATTTAGCTTGTTGATTCTGTTGTAATAATCTTGCACATAATTGGATAATATTCAGGATACAAATGAAATATTTCCTTAACATCCACTATAGTTTATGTAGTGAGAAGAGTTTGCTTTATAAAAATCTAGCAGTTCTGTTTTTAAATAATTGTCATTAATTTTATCTTCAATAATTTTTAAGAAGAAATAATGGAACTGGGTTAAATCTAAATTGATAATGCAAAATATAAATGGAAAAATTGTACTAAAGCTAGTACAGAAAGAATTTAATGTAAAAAAAATAGAAGCAACTTAAAGTGTAAAGATGGTCCTTAGCCAGCTTTTTCTAAATGCTTTACAGATTCAATTTTAACTTGAGTTCTTTCATGTCCTGAAATTTATTATACCTCTTCAATGTTTTTATCTACACCCTTCATTGAATCTAAAATGATAATTTACAGTGTGTAGAATAGATTGGAATAAATGTGAATAACTAGAATGTAATTGGTTT
The DNA here is from genome assembly GCF_024711535.1 of Dipodomys merriami. Classification (NCBI taxonomy): domain Eukaryota; kingdom Metazoa; phylum Chordata; class Mammalia; order Rodentia; family Heteromyidae; genus Dipodomys; species Dipodomys merriami. The sequence continues at coordinate 81,913,271 of NW_027203381.1, forward strand.
ATGAAGGAACTGAGAGGCTGATAATCAGTTTAATCAATACACTCTTCTAGCACAGGATAGAAATGGAACTCAGTCTCAGGTTTCTATGACCCAAACATTTTTTTTACTTCAGTCATTAGTTCCTAACATTTTTACTGGATCAATTTCAAAGATACAGATAGCAGCAGAGAATATTTTAGAGATTAAGATGTTGACCCTGTCACTAGGTTCTTGGGATTCAAATCTCAGTACTGCTAGTCCATATCAGATGACCTTCAATAAATTATATATACTTCCGAAATTCAATCACCAAGGAAGAAGATGGGAAAATTTGATTCTCAAAGTATTCACATGAACAAGGGATGATTAATAGAATTTGCATGAAATGATGCTTAGACTGAGGACTACCGATTGCATCTAGCAGATCTTAGTAGACTGCTTTATAGTTATGTAACAGATACAATTATTTTCACTTTCATTTAAGTTTAGTTTTTGCTGTCCTGCAGAATGCTTTTCCAGATATTTTTTAAATTAACAGTCCTTTCTGAATATTCTTCTGATAAAAGCTATTTCTCTTGTTTGTCAGAGTAAACTTTATCCAACTTTTTTCTGTCTCATCTTCACAAGTAGATACCTATTTCCCGTCACTTAATGTTAATGCTGAAGCTGTTACATTCTTCTACCTTTGAGTAGAGATAAAAACAAAAAATCAAGAAAACAAAACAAAACAAAAACTATTGTGGTATGCATACTAGTTTCGAGACAACTCTGTGTTACCTAGAAGTTACTTTCTTTTTTTCTTGTCAGTCCTGGGACTTGAACTAAATCTGAACTGCTTTTACTCGAGGTTAGAATTCTTCTGCTCCAGCCACAGAGCTACTTCTAGCTTTTTCTGAGTAGTTTCTTGGAGATAAAAGCCTCACGGGTTTTTCTGCCCAGGCTGGCTTCGACCTGTGATCGTCTGATCTCAGCTTCCTGAGTAACTAGGGTTACAGGCATAAACCTTGGGAGTTTAGCAGGTAGTATTATTTTGTAAAAGTGTAATGCATGGTCAGGTCCCCACTGATCCATAGAATGGCATTTTTCAACTCTGAATTCCATTTAGTTACATGATGATAGAGTCTGCTTTCTGTTCAACCTCTCTGTCTCATTTCTATTTTATTTGAAACTGCCCATGCACATCATTAAAGACATGTATTTATATTTGTCTTTTAAGAATAACAGGAGATCTTGGTATTTTCCCATTTAAAGAAAAAAGTAATTCTTTTTCAGTAACTGCTATGAACTATTCAGATTACTGAAGCTTTAAAAAATGTTAGCAGTGGTGTTTATAAGTTCAAAGGAGAATAATAATTTCAACTAAATTCACATTATAAGTAGCCATAAGACTTGCTTGGCTAATATATATATGAAAACAGTCTGTTATTATATATTTGTTATTATCTGCATATCTCAAGTATTTATGAGTGATGCCCAGACATAGCTCTAGGTAAACAGAAAATATTATTGCTAGAACTAAGAAACTGGAAAGAAACATATAATTTAAGAGTTATAAGGACAATTTTATCACTACCATGAACATTTAGAGACCAATCTATTTTTTAACTGTTGTAAACTTTGGACATGTTTTCTTAACTGATTTTTTATTGCCTTACTTAATATAAATAAAAGTAGTATATAAAATAAAATGACATCATATGCTTTCTTCTTTAAATGATTATATTTGTGTCATTTAATTTGCTTATTATTTGAAAGTTTATTACTAGAAACAGCATTATAAAAAATCACTATTTGAAAATTGACAGAGCTGGAAATCTATCTTTACCTTTTTAATACAGGATCATAGCTAGATGACTTAGGCCAATTTCCCTAAGGTTCTAGAAAGAAATTAGGCCAGATATTTCCTGATATATGGCATTAATGCTTTAAATTTTCCCCACTGCTGAATTTTAACAAGCAATTACCTTATGTGGTAATTATCTATAATGCCACCACTTTGAAGATAGAGGCAAAATGCGATATTCTGAGGTACATAGAAAGTTCAATGAAAACCTTGAGCTATAAAATAAATAAATAAATAAATAAATAAATAAATAAAATGAAACTTTCCTCATACCAATTAGGAGAGCTCCCGCATGATAGAGACTGCGCATAGTTAGTAAGATGACCTTTGTAATATATGACCAATCTCCTTAAACTGCAGGCCTACATGGATAATAGCATGGAACTGGTTATGAGAATGATAGTAGATTGTGTGCCAAGAATTTGATTTTGGAAAATCAATGAGGTAAAGATGGCCTACTCAGTGCAGTGCCAAAGTACTTTCTTTCTTATACTGATTTATTTTTTAGTTCAAAGCAAGGAATAGAAAATACCTAGTCCTCTCAAGGAAAAGATTTGTACCGGAAAGTTGTCCCTTCATATTATCATGATTGATCAAAATTTTCTGTGGAAGTCCATTCAATCCTGGATAATGTCATAATCACTTTATATCAACTCCCTTTCTTCTGTCTCTCTCACGGTACTCCATCAATAATCATGTATATATAGGACTGGCATCTAAAGGAGAGAGATTAAGTCCTCACCTTTCCAAATGAAGATCATTGATAACCTATATCTCACTCAGGAATCTCACATTCAGCCATTTAATGAAAACAGATAACACACATATACCAAGGATTCTACATAACTGATCTTCACCTCTAAATTTATGTGCAAAGTCAGTTTTTACTTATAAGTTGATGTCCAAGTGACAGTTCCTTTTCCAGCAGAAGTTACTCCTGGATTACCAGGAACATTTAGAAACATTTATCCAGGAACGTAAGAGGTGAGTATTCATTTATATGCAGATTTTATATAAAAGCTAATGATGTTTAATTCTTTTGTTCTTCAGATATTAATTGAGGAGTGCACCCATAAAATATGCTGTATCTTATGTCAAGAAGTGGATATTTTACACGGTTCTCATTTACAAGGAGAGAATTTATGTATACACATTGTGTTGCCCATGAACTGTACCAATGATGACCAATAGTCTCTTTAATGAAGCTAATATCTTATCATCTAATTTCTTTGTGGTTTCTGAGGAAACCAATAAATGAAGGATGAGAAGTAGATATCTAGATCCATCAATAACTTTGATAGAAAGTCATTTTGGGGAAGCCCAGATTTATAAGATCAATAAAGAAAATGACAAATAAATAGAATTTTATGTGAGTTTTGAAGGAAAGACTTAGATGATTAAAGTAATGGAGGTGAGGTATTCTTTTTAGGGAGGCAGTATTGTTCAAACAAAGCAGTACAAACATGCTAGAAAAACATGAGCCATTTTGGATACTGTATAGAGATACTTTATTGTCTGCCATTTCTCTTTTTGAAAGTGAAGAGTTCTCATTGAGATAATTTATAAAGTGGAATTCATTTAGATATGCTATTACCAGTTAAACAAAAACGTTTCTTGCTGGGCACTGATGCCTGTAATCCTAGCTACTTTGAAGGCTGAGATCTGAGGATTGCGGTTCAAAGCCAGCCTGGGCAGGAAAGTCCTTGAGACTCTTACCTCCAGTAAACCACTAGAAAACCAAAAGTGGAGCTGTGGATCAAGGGATAGAGTGCTCTCTTTGAGCTGAAAAGTGCAGGGACAGCGTCCAGGCCCAGAGTTCAAGCCCCACTACAAAAAAAAAAAAAGGTTGTCAAGGAGCTGCTCTAACAAAACTCCACATCACCTAATCATTTCTCAAACCACACTAACTTGATGAACTGGTCAAATTAGGAGAAATTATAAAGGCCTAACAAAAACTTTTGAATTCTGGGAAAAACCTTAGAATCACTCTTAGAAAAATGAAATGAATATGATGTGCACTCATATGTTGTCATTGCTTATTTGACTTATTAAACTGTATTCATCACCATAATTAGTATTAAAACCTGACTGAACTTTTTTGAAAAATGTTACATTTCCTTTTGTAATACATTGTAAAATTCCTGAACTTTATATGACCACATTTGTTACTTTCAAATATCTCAACACTCAAACATTTCATTATTTGGTCTTGGCCATAACTTTACTATAGCTCTTGTTGTCGTAAAGGTTACAGACATGAACCACCACATCCAGCCTGGTCTACATTCACTAAGAACAGAAATTCTCTGTAGGTCCTTTCCAAAGTATTGTTATTCTAAATATACTCTGTGTGTCAAAGATACAATTTTTAAAAAGCTCATACTTGTCTATATACTTTCTAACAGCATGGACTGATAGCCTATAAAAATGATGCATATTGGGACTAGATTGTAGCTCAGGAGTAGAGCACTATGTAGCATGTATGAAGCCCTGGGTTTAAAAATCAACTAGATCATTTAATTTAGTATGGTGTTTTATATGATTTCAAAGACATAGTGTGCCAGGCAGGCTCTGGTGGCTTACACTTATAATCCTATCTACTCAGGGGGCTGAGATCTGAGGATCTCGGGTCAAAGCCAGCATAGGCAGGAAAATCCCTGAGACTCTTATCTCCAATAAACCACTAGAAACCCGGAAGTGGCACTGTGGCTCAAGTAGTAGAGCGCTAGCCTTGAGCTGAAATGCTGAGAGATAGTGCTCAGGCCCAGAGTTCAAGCCCAATGACTTAACCAAAAACAAGTGTTAATAAAAGACATAATGATAATAAAAGATCAGTATGGGGTTGTTATAGTCTAATGTATTTTAAATTACTTTCCTTCTGGCTAACCACTTTAAACAACAGATTCTGTGGCTGCTATATGTGAACCAGAAAAATGTGTTGTTCTCTTTTCAATATGACATATGCAAATATATGCAGTTGTAGATTATTAGCAAACTGACTTAATTTTTGACTGCATCAAAGTGACTGCAGGAGAATACAGGTAACACCTCTTACCAGGGATATAGATAATAAGCCTTGGTATTGATAAACCATCTACCTCAAACACACATACTGTAATAGTCAGGAAACAGCTCTTCAACCCTCTTATTCACAGGCTTGTCTTTGTCAACAGAGAGATCATCTGATGGTGCTTAATATGAGAAAAAACTTAGATGGAGAGGAGAAACAAAACCAAATGAGATCAAGCACCTGAAGCCTTTATGAAGTCATTCCAGAAATATTTTTTTCTAGTCACTGAGCTACCAAAGATTTCTCCAGCAAGGCTATTTCTAAAGGAATTTTGATTCTGGAGGAATGGAGACAACTTTTGCATAACATTCTGTAAAGAGCATGACCAATTTTTCTTTTCTTTTTTTGTTTTCCTTTTTTTGTTTTATTGTAAAGATGCTGCTTGACAAGAAATATACTCATTACCTTACTCATGTAACTATAACCCCTCTGTGTGGCATCTTTACATCATATTCTTGAAATCTATTTGTCAGTTGATAAACATGGGTTCTTTCCAGTTTTTGCTAGTGCAGGTAATAGTGTCTCTTTTTTGTCATCATGGGACTTGAAATCAGGGCTTGGGTGCTGTCCTTGGGCTTTTTCACTCAAAGTTAGCGCTCCATCTCTTTGAGTCAAAGTTCACCTTCCAGTGTTCTGGTGGTTAATTAGAGATGAGTCTCATGGACTTTCCTAACTGGAAAGGCTGGCTTCAAACTGCAATCCTCAGATCTCAGACTGCTGATTAACTAGGATTTATAAGAGTGGGCCACTGATCCCCCCACACACTTTAGAACATGACCCATTTTAAGGCCAAGTTCCCTTCTTTAGAATATAATCACATGCACATTCCCTTTCTTTCTTATTAGTTGATTGGGGAAGACAAATGTCCTCTCTGTTCTTATAAACAAATTCTGCTACAACTGCTAGGATCTCTCATACTTTCAGTAAAACAGGTCATCCAGATGGTAAGCAGAGATTGGAATTGATGTGATAAACTACACAATATTCCATTGATTGTTCCTGCATCCATGCAAATGCTTCAACATGGAAACCATTTCTCATTTAGAGAGACTTTCTGAAGCATCGAGGTCTGTGGGGAAGGTACGAGAATGTAAATGGGAGGTGGTGGTGGGAAGGTGGCTCAGTGGTAGAGTGCTTGCCTTGCAGGCATGAGGCCCTGGGTTCAATTTCTCAGCACCACATAAGAAAAAGCCAGAAGTGGTGTTGTGGCTCAAGTGGTAGAGTGCTAGCCTCCTTGAGCTGAAGAGCTGAGGGACCATGTTCAGGCCCAGAGTTCAGGCCCCACAATCAAAAAAAAAAAAAGAATGTGAGTGTGAATAGATCAGTTGATAGCTGCTGATAGCATGTGATATCGCTCCTTCATCAAAAACTCATTCCAAACTGATTTGTCATCTGGTAGGTGGATTCTCCAATACTTTTGTAAACATATCTTATTCACCAGCTGATTTTTTCTTTTTTAATTTTTAAATTATCTTTAAATAGTTGTACAAAGGAATTGCCATTTAACAAAGAAGTTTATGAATACAAAGTATCTTGCTCAATGACCACCCTTTTGATTTTTACTTCTCTCTTTCTTACAGAAACAATCTAGTCATTCAAACCTGGCCGGATATGACAAAGGAAAAAGGTGAACATAATTGGTACAGGAAAATATTGCTTTTCTTCACCTATGCTCCTGTGCTTCTGTGTTGAGTTGGGTAAAAGAAAGCAAAATTAAAACTAAACAACCTCCTGCTTCCTTGGACAACCAAACACAAAACTTTCAACTATTAGTTTGTGTAATAGATATCCACAGTGGTTACTGGCCACTGGTTCCATACACAAACAAATAAATGAAAATCCAGAGAAATAAAATGAATTTCTTCCATATAATGAAATATCTTAGAAGCAGGGTTTGAATTACCATCCAGAATTAAATCTGTGCCAATTACCTTTTCTAACAGGATAATGATATAACTGTCTCCCTATATTAGAAACAAGAAACAAACAAAAAAAAGTAAAATAGGAGCAAGAAAGACTTCCCTGTGAAGAATATTCTATTATTTATGGGATGCATATGATATATACCTTATGGTACCTTAAGTGCTATAAATTTACCTTCTATCTCTTTGTCAGCAATCTGCTTATCATCTGTCTATCTTTGAAGTTGATCTTTGCGATCTGAAATGAGCTATTACAGAGTTTACTGATTCTGATACTGCTGATCTTTATGTAGATACCAAAAACAGGAAAAAGAAATTGTTGTTTCTTTACCTTTCATGCAAATAAGGTATCAGTACGTATTCTAAATCTTGGCATTTTTAGGTATCCCAACTATAGGATAAAAGTTCTAGTTTTCTTTAAAACTTTTTTCCCCACAAGGGAATATGTTGGAAATGATCTGTACAACCTGGGGGGGGGGAGGGAATGAGGGAAAAATGGGGGGGTATAAACAAGTTAGAAAAGAAATATAATTACTACCTTACATAATGTAACTGTAACCCTCTGTACATTATCTTGACAATAAAATTAAAATAAAAAATAGGAGGCAAAGACAAAAAAGAAGAGTCTCTTGGACTTTTCCTGACTGGGCTAGCTTTGAACCACAATCTTCGGATCTCAGTCTGTACAGCTAGGATTACAAGTGTGAATCACCAGCACCTTGTTCAAAATGTTATTTTTTGGAGCATTTTTTCACACCAGTTGAACTGTGGACAGTAAATAATATTGAGCTTGGTTTATAAACAGTAAATAATATTGAGTTTGGTTGAAAAATATTTGTTGTGACCAAAATCTATGAAATTATAGGTATGGAATTAGCACTGTAGTACAGGCATGCCTGGCATGCACAATGTCCTAGGTTTGCTTGCCAGCCCAAGAAATAAAACAAAACTCAACAAAACAAGCAACTATAAAATTAAGGGGAAGAAAAATGGGCACTTGGAACTTTGGTGTCCCAAATGAATAACAAGAGCTCCAACATTAAACCTGAGAATTTAATAAAATGCAGTACTTGTAAACAGAAAAACAAAACCTTTTCCCCAGTCTTTCTGTCAATAATAGATGTATATTTCCAAATCAAAAATCTGTTTATGATAAGATATGTAGGCTAACTTCAAAAAGCTCACTGAATGTATTTCCCAATCTTTTCTAAGTGTTTCTCTTCCTGGAGCTGACCAAATTTAAAAGTGACCGAACCAAAGTTTTCCATGGAAATTACACCCTTGTTGCATTTCTTTTTTTTTTTTTTAATTTAATTTAATTTTATTTGTGAACTTACTGTACAGAGGGGTTACAATTACATGGGCAGGATAATGCGTACATTTCTTACCAAGCATTGCAGCCTCCTCCTTTGGTTTACCCTTCACATCCCTTCCCAGTCTCCCCCCTCCCCCCCAATCCCAATCCTTCTCCTTCTCCCCTCTTCCCCCCCACCCCGCACCAACGTTGTAAAGCTCGTTTTGGACATGACAACTTGTACTTCTCATTGTTGCAACAGGTCCACCCGTATCCTTAAACAACTGGTTTTTCCCCATCTCCTCCACAAGTTATACTGACATCAAATATAGTGAAAGCAGGGGTTATACTGTGGGGGAAGGACATACAAAGCAACAAAGAGATAATCTTATAAATGCGTTAGAAACACATGCATGAAAGAAAAAAAAACATTAAAATACATATAGTAAGCCAGGCCCAAAGAAACATAGGTCCCATGGTTTCCCTTATTTGCAATATCTAGTATATGTATGAGTCAAGTGGAAAAGGTCAGATAATGTGATGTCAGGAAAATGAACCCTTGTTGCATTTCTTTAGGAAAGTAACACTTCTGTTTCATAGATGAGCAAACCAGAATCTTATGCTTAATTTTTCTTTTAAAATTAGACAGCTTGTGTCTTCTCAGTCAATAGTTTCCTTATTTTTTAGTGTGTGTGATGCCTTAAGACAGCTTTTCTATAATTAAAAAAACTGCCGCAAACCTTTAATAAGGTTTAGTTCTCAAGTGAGTGAACTGTGATCTGATAGCCCAAATGAATCTATCTATTTATCTATCTATCTATCTATCTATCTATCTATCTATCTATCTATCTATCTATCTATCTATCTATCTATCTATCTATCTATCTGTCTGTCTGTCTGTCTGTCTGTCTGTCTGTCTGTCTGTCGTTAAATAAGCAAGGCCTTGTTTCCATTAATTTGCCATTAGTTTTCCATGAATGTTCGCTGTGTATCCAATCATGGATTGAAATATTGGATGTGTACTGATATTTTTCTTGTCATGATTTCCTAAATGGTATAATAGAACAACTATTGCCTACCATGAATGGTGGATGAAGTAAGTAGCCTAGAAATAATGTTTAGTATATGGAAATAGGTGCAAAGTTTATGGTTCAATAGTGTGCTGTCTTATAAAAGGGATTTGAGCATCTGCAAATTTTGGTATCCATAGGGGTTTCTGGAACCAATCCTTTGAGAACAGTAAGGGCAGATTGTCTATATTTCTTCTTTCTATCTAGTCAGAAACATTAACTGCTAATATCATTGAGCAGTTTCAAGTTGACAAAGGTAGTTTTTCCAACACAAGTATCAATTGAAAGCCTCAGCTTATCTGTAGTGAAATCCAGTACTTAGAATTTGAATGATATTTTACAGATCAAAAGGCAGTACCAGAGTCTCAACATCTCTCTTGTACCCATAAAGGAAATGGAAAGATATTTTTTGTTTGGTTTTGCTTACTGTTTACAATTCTTATTATACTTCTCAAAGATATTTAATAATTTATTCTATGGTCAGAGACGAATTTTAAATGATCAGTATAAATAAGAACCTTATGCCACTTTTACATCCTTACAAGTCACTTAAAGTATCACCATAGTAACTTGAGGTTGTTATGCTTTTTTAAACAAAGAGTCTTTTCTCAAATTCCCACTTAACAGAGAGGAGCTGCAGGGCAAATAAGCCACAGAAACAGGGTGTGCTTGGCATGGTACTCAGGGATTTGGCTCTCAGAGCTGTTAAAATTTCTATGTATACTGCTCTTAAGGGCACAAAAAGGAGTGTTAATCATAGAGGACTACAGTCAATCAGAGTTAGCAATACATTAATTTTTGACCATGCTTCAGCATGTTAAAAATAAATATTTATACAGATATTGCCCAATAACAAATAATTGCATAATCAAACACACAAAAATAAGGCAAAATATTAAGCTTTGTAGTGGAAAAATATTTGTGTATATGAAGTAGAAAAATAAATGTTGAAATGATGTATACTACATCTAATAAATGTTATTAAATATTTCCTTTCTTACCTGTTCTTTATTAGATAAGTAATACATTGATATTATCTTTTCATTCCAAATCCATTAAACCCTTCACATCTATGTCTCTTGGCATCTTTCTGCATGTTCTAGAATATTCCTGACTTTTCTTAACATATTGTTTAGAATTAGAACTCTATGCCAATTGGAAAAGGATGTCAGTTTGGAGGCCTTTGATGACTATAATTCTTCTAAGAAAGAGGCAGACATCATTCTTTATGAAACAAGAATAAAATTGTGCCCTTTATTCATTGTCAATGGACTGCTCTTCCAGAATACATTACTATCTTTCATCTAATAGCCTATTACAGACTGCAGAGCATGTAAAAGCAGTGATATTGCTGAGGGTCTAGAGATTTCATTTTTTATTTCCATGCCATTATTAAATAACCCGTTAGATGGAAATTCAATACTGGCACACTACATGATAAGCTGTGTTAATAGCTCATGTTATGCAAAAATTGAGCAATTACTGGAAACTTAATAGTAGGCCTGTGAAAATGTGTAATTGGCCAAATTTCCATCCACAGTAATGTTATGTAGTTACCTTAGTGTTAGCAGATTAGAATGTGTTTCTTTGAAAGAAGCTTGTGAAGTAAGGCTAGATAACCAAAGAGGGGATTCTTTTTGTATAGCTCTCTACTGGGATGAAGGAGACAAAAATACTTGTGATATTTTTTTGAACCAAAGCAATGCTGTTAGGATGAGATCTGAGCATGGATTTTAATGTCCTTTAGTTTGTTACATATCTATGTAATGAGAAAATAGGTTTTCAATAGAGAACATAAACCATGGCTTAAGCTTTAAATGCACAGTAAATGGGAAGCCTAGTGAAAATGTATTAATTGCTACAGAAAAAAATAACCAAAACATGAAGAAGACAGGAATGAAGAAAGAGATATAATCACCCCTGGAAGATGAGGCATAATTGCAATTAATGATGATGATGTTATTATGTTCTGACAGCAGTGAGTGAGGGAAACCACACTGGAAATGGAGAGTAATCATGAAAATTATGAAATGTTGTCTTATCAGCAGGAGTCACACAGTTGTGTACTCCTGGCATGGAGGGAGAGTGTGTTCATAGCATTTTATAATTCCATGATAATATCCTTTGTTCTACAGCAATGGACACACACAAACCGTTAGAAAAGCACAGGTCTAAAAATTAAATCAGGGGTCTCATGTAGAAACAAATTATCACTTGAAATTCTTTGCAAAATTTACCTAAAGACAAGACATAGGCTAATGATGGACAGAAATGGAAAAATTAGATTGCAGCTTAGTGTTTATTTTTTTTTCTTTGCCAGTCCTGAGGCTTGAACTCAGTGCCTAGGCACTGTCCTTGAGCCTCTAGGTAACACTCTACTAGTCACAGTGCCACTTCTAGCTTTTTCTGTTTATGTGGTACTGAGGAATCGAAACCAGGGCTTCATGCATGCTAGGCAAGCACTCTACCACTAAGCCACCTTCCCAGCCCATGCAGCTTAGTCTGGGAGTGAGCACTCTTTGATCTTCTTTCTAACCTCTACTGTACTAAATGAATCACAAAGTAAGGCTCTCAATATCTGGCAGTTTTTTTTATGTTTACTTCTTTATTGTCTTTAAGGACTTGAACAAAGGAGTTTCAATGCAACATATTTATTTATGAGTACAATGCATCTTGATCAATGTCCAGCAGAAGTTTTAGTGAGTTGTTGTTTTGTGTTTTAGACAGGGTTTCTTCAGGGTATCCAAAGGGCACCCAAAGGAAGGATTCCTGGGCAATAATTGACTAAAGATGTCACTTTGTAAGCAGGAATGCTCCTCTCTCCTGACGACTATGATACATATCCTTTGGCTTCCTTCGATCTAGGGAACTTTCTCCCTTGGTTCTCTCAATGGTTTCCAAACACATTTCTCCCTTAGTTCCCTCAATGGTTTCCAAACACATTTGTATTCAATATATTTTCATTATCTAGGAAATCATAGTCAGATTTGAAGGTAGTTCAACGCCTCTGAAAATTTATGAGAATCAACTTTAGAAGACTTTCTATACTTGTTTACCTCTAATAAGAGAATGTTGCTTATACTCAACGTGGATTTGTTTTGATTTCCATTTCTGTGCTTGCTTAGGCTTCATATGTTTTTACTGATCTGGGAGGAACTACTGTCTAGATTGCTTCTTCACTGAGTAAAGCCAGGATTAAAATATTGACTAACTTGAAAAGATTGCAAGGTAAATAGGGTATTTAAAAGAAAAAGAATCAATTTTAAGTCCTCATTTCTGAGTGTTATTGTCACAATATGTAGAATCCAATCTACCTGTAAATACTGTTTGTAAGAATTGTCATCACTTGCAATAATTATGAGGTATTTATCCATCCCAAACAAGAGAGGTGGACTGGAGGGTTACTTATACAGATGACCCCAAGTAAATAGCCAGAAATGCTCCCGGTGTGTAGGAGAGATTTGGCCAAGGAGGACTACCATCAGTGTTTCTTGATTGATTTCTATCGCTATGTAAAGATTCAATATGAAATAATAATTTCAAGTGTGGGTACTTAAAAGAGGTGGAGTGAAGTCAAGGGGAAAGGAGTAGACAAAAAGAAGAAGGGGAGAACACAGTCAAGAATCCAATGCACAAAGCTGAGTGTGGGTTGTTCACATCTGTAATCCTAGCTACTCAAGAGGCTGAGCTCTAAGGCTTTGAAGCCAACCCAGGCAGGAAAGTCCATGAGATGCTTGTCTCCAATTAACCATCAGAAAACTGGAAGTGGTGCCATGGCTCAAAGTGGTAGAGCACTAATCTTGAGCTGAAGAGCTCAAGGACAGTGCCCAGGCCCTGAGTTCAAGCCTTATGACTGACAAGAAAAATAATCCAATGTATACCGAACAAAATTAAGAAGGTTGAGGGAAAATGTGAGTAGAGGAAGGAAGGACAGTTGAGAATGTTGAAAGGGATGACACTGATGAAGAGATATCCATAAACTACTTTCTTAAATGACAGCTTCTTTGTACAACTACTTAAAGATAATTAATAAATAGATCTATAAATATTATCAAATAGAAAAATGTCTCTTTCCATGATACACTGTACATTTGCAACCTTGTACTAGTAATTTCATCTTTTCTTATGTTATTGCTCATCCTTTCTGAAAATGTAGAAACAAACACGAGTCATCCCACTTTATTTTGAGAAATTGATATCTCCTCAGCAAGAGCATTATGCTGTGGTGATAGCTCTGCCTGCATGTGTGGCTGTTGACACATGACAAATTTTAACAAAATTTTAACAGCTTAAACAAACCAAAGATGATCTCACACTACTTTTGAGGAACAAGAATCTGGAGGCATTTAACTAGATGTTTGTGACTCTGAGTGTTTCAGGAAATTGGAGTCAAGCTGTTGCTTAGGGCAACCTTTCATCTAAAGTCTTGCCCGAGATGGAGAGTCTACTTCTAAACTTAAGGCTGTTGGCTGGAGATTGCACTTCCCGGGCAACTGGGCCTTTCTATTGAACTGCTCACAACTCTACAACTACCTTCCAACAAAACGGAGTGGAAAGGAAAAGTTAATCATTGGTCTTCATTTCTTTGATATTGATTAGAAGCAAGTTACAAATGCTAGCCCATCTTCAATGGAAAGATTTGCAGATCACAAGTACTGCATTGTGGTAGATTTCTGGGAGTCAGCAAAGCCATCAACTTTCTGTGAGAACTGGAACAAAACACTATATCCTTCAAATTCATTATCTGCCCTTATAAGCTTATAGATTGCACTGCATTCACATTTACATCCTTCTACTACTTCAAGAAAGATTAATACCAGAGAATTACTTGATACTGGGAAAATTTACTCAGTGAACTGGGAAACTTAACTTCAGTATCCACATTCTAAAGTGCTAATGTAGTAACTATTTTGTATAACAATCTAACATATCTTCCAAAGATAACATATCACAAGAATCAATAATAATTACAATTAAATATTAATATAATATTAATATAGATAATTTTACATATAACTACTTGAGTATAATTTCTCAAATCTCCTCATGTTGAAAAAACTGAGATTCGGAATTGTCTCACATTGCTCCCAGTCACAAGGCTAATTATTGGTATTTATCTCTGAAAACAATTGTAGATAACATACTATTTATGTGAAGGAAATGAAGTAAATAATATATCAAGAACTTATTACATGAAAAACACTCTTCAAAATACTGGCAATGTGGTTCCAGCTCTAGGCCCCACATTCTGCTGTGTATGCAGAGGCTACAGAACCTCCACATGCTTCTTAGGCAAACTAAAGGGAAAGACATTTGTGGTAACATGTCTCAAGTTGCATATGCAGACACCAGGGAATTCACAATCACTGCAGGCGGTTCTGGAATGACTTCTTTAAGAAGGTTCAGATCCCAAACTTCCAAGAACATTATAAAGAGATTTAAAAAAAACATTATAAAAGATAAAGACGCTGGGGCTGGGAAGCTGGCTCAGTGATAGAGTGCTTGCCTCACATGCATGTGGCCCTGGGTTCGATTCCTTAGCACCACATAAGCAGAAAAAAGCCGGAAGTGGCCCTGTGGTAGAGCACTAGCCTTGAGCTGAAGAGCTGAGGGACAACACCCAGGCCCAGAGTTCAAGCCCCATGACCGACAAAAAAAAAAAAAAAGATAAAGAGGCTGACAACACCAGGTGTAAATTAGGACTCTTGAGTACAGAAAACATTTATAAATTCTCAGAAGACAGTATGAGGCCATTTCTTGATTATATGTCAAAGGAGTCATTTAACATTCCAGAGGCATGAAGTTTTCATGTTTCCATAGTGTCTGTAAAGATGATACTTTCTTCTTTTGTCTAGATGCTGAGAAGAAACTGGAGAGCAGAATGCATTAACGAACACTAGTTTCAGTAAACATCTATTATTTCTCTTGTTTTTGTTTTCAGAATGAATCATAGGTTAGAGAATCCCTAGAATAGCATACAATGAGGTTCAAACAATGACTACAATTTCTCTGAAAAATCTTTTCCCCCAGTATTTGTTCTAGTTTGTAGCAGTACTGAAAATTTCAGAGAAAATTTCTGAGCATGTATTTTCTAGTTACTTTAGTGAACACAACGGAGAGCACATAGCTTCTATTTAACATGTTGACTAAATGGTTCTATGGGTTAGAGTATCAAGTAGATTTCTTCTCTCTTACTATGCTTAATACAAATTAATACAAGGACTGCCAAAATTTCATACTCAATATAATATGACTGGATGGATAAATTATGGGACAGTCAGGTTTGAATATCCATAAACTACAAATAATACATTTAGCTTCAGAATATTGAATATATTTATAGTAGAAGTATTTATTCCTTATGTGAAATTCAGATCTATAACCAGACATGTATACTTTTCTTGGCTAATTTGGTATAATTAACTTACATATCTTGACAAGACTTGAGAATATTATTCCCCTTTCTGCTTCTTAAATCTTGTGTTTTTATTTCTTAAATTATAAACTATGAAACATCCGAGCCTACATATCTAAGGTAAAAATGTTGAGGTAAGAGAATCCTAGCTCATCCTATCTCTCTTGTATAATAACTTTATGAGCGAAGCAATTTTTAACATATCTGTATTTTATCTTTCTTACTGGAATTGGGCAGATAATAAGATATGCCTCGCAATATTCCTGGAGGATTAAACACAGCTAAAATCTCTAAATTCTCAAAATACACACCTTTAAAATGCATTTTATTATTGCCTCCATCTCCATCCTTATTATAATAAAATGCGACTTAATGTTCTAGGTAACCTTGACTACCTCAAAACATAAATGGAGCAAATTAATAATAATTTGAAATTTCACCATTTCTTTTACATGTGTTGACTCAATCTAGATTTTTTCCTCATTTGTTTTTTAAAAGTCTTAGGACATATCTCATGTGGTTTTGTAAAGGCTTATATTTTCAATCTCCATGTTATTTTTTAGTCTGCTGCCCATGATTATTTTAAGGACATTTATTATCCCTAGAAGTGCAGTTTCTGAAACCTTTGAGTTTATCACTCTGGATATTAAATGTCTTATTCCATCAAATTTAAGTCTTGATAGGATTCGAAAGCATACTATTACATACTATGTTTCTCCAGTCCACACCGTTCCAGTGCTAGACTGTGATATGATTTTAATGGGGATAATTCTCTTTCTCCTGCTTTGCTTTCTTGAGGTCTATTGTTTGAGTTTACCTAAGTCATAGTTTTCCTTCTAAGATCAATCTTTTGTGGAGACCAAACTTCTTCATATAAGCCCATTCCATTTTTCCCTCCCTTCCTCTTTCCTTCCTTCCATCTTTCTTTCCTTCCTACCTTCCTTTCTTCTATCCTTCCTTTCTCTCTTCTTCCCTCCTATAAAAGTAGAGTTCAAGAAATTATCAACAAGAAAAAACCCAAGTAATACAAATAACAAATGGGAAAATGATCCAAACAGATACTTCTCAAAAGAGGTACAAGTGACAAATAAAAGCTTGACTAGTTGTCCAACATCTTTAAGCCATCAAGAAAATGAAAACCCAACTACACTGTCAGAATGATATCATGAAAATAAGTCACACCAAATGCTGGTGAAGATACAGTGAAATATAAACTTTTATAGACTATTGGTAGAATGTAAATTATAATAGCCACTAATATCAGTACAGGTGGTCTCAACAAAAGCAAAACAAAAACCAAAAACATACAACTGAATTTGAAGGGATGACACAGGCAGTGTCATACCACTCATTGGTATATACCCAAAGGATACAAATTCATGTAATAAATACCTAAATGCTCATGTTTACAGCAAGATGAACCTTACACAGCACCCTTCCACATATGTTATATGTTTACCTATATCTATTTCATTCATTCATTATGAAATAAAAATAATCCAATAAATAATTAGGAAAAGGACAAAAAAGAAAATTTATTAAAATTATCAAAATCTCACATTAACATTTATTAAAGGAACTGAAAATGACTTGAAATTTAAAGCTGTGTAAGTAGAATTGGTGAGAAATTATGCAAACATGCACCTTTCCTTTCATTTATATATGAAAATTAATGTCTATGTGCTCTATTTTGGAGTATAGTTGTTTAGACCTTTGGGACATAAACTACTATTCTTAATAAAGCCAAAACTGAAAATTATCAGAACTCAAAATTAAGAGAAATTAGTTTAATTATATCAGCATCAAAAGGCCTGAGATTGTACATGACAAACAGAATTCCTGGAAAGTTTGTAATGTAGCTGATTACTTTCTACCCCAGCATGTCCTGTTCCTTGGAAAATTCCTTTTCCTTATCTTCCTTACATTGTCTTATTAATCTTCAGATCTACCCTCCTTTGTACAATGTCTCTGCTCTTTGTCACAAAGAGAGAGAGAGCAATATTTTATAATTGAACTTCTTTCAAATATCTCTGCAATCACATTGACACCTGCTATTTGGATATTTATTTGGATATCTGTCACCTCCTGGGAGACAGAGAAGACATGGAATGCTTCTCTGTGTTAGCAGTGTCCCTTCAGCACAGAGCTTGGCATATACATTTCTCAGTGAAATGTTGAAATGAACATTGTGGGGTTGTTGTCCCTAATGTGAGAACTACACATTTGCAGTCTTTCATTCTATCATTTGTGTTATTCACAAGTAAAAGAAAAAAAAAAGGACTCTGGAGATGTGAACAATTTCCTTTGCAGGAATTGAAAGATATTAATCTTGCCCTAGGAGGTGTTCATTCTAACACTGATATGTATCTTGGTATATGGTACACAGAATCCAAATGGGTTTTTATTAGCTTATTTAACAAGGCAGCAGATTTGACTTCTATTTAAATCAATGTAATTAGTATAATCTTAAAATAAAACCAATGGAATTGCTCAGTGGGCTTGGATATTTATTTGTGACTTTTCAGTGTTTAATGAATTTAAATATAGTAAGAGAGAAGTTGTTAGGAGAATGGAGGAAAAAAAGGAATAGACAGGATTCGATTCTCAACAGGCTAGGGCTGTTTATTGACAGCAAGGGGCACAGATCTTCCTGCAGGTAGGGAGATTTTGAGAGGGGGTAGATTTGGGGTGGGGCTTATATGGAGTCTGAGTAAGAGGGCAGAGGTTAATGAAAAAGCCATGAGGTCTAGAGAGGTTGGGGGCTTTTCAGTTGGACCCACAATGGAATGTTTCCAGCCAGGCTTGGGTGGCTTGTTCTGCTTGCACATCAATCACTTCCCGCATACGTGGGGGTTTGCCTGGGGTCTATATGAGTCAGAAATAATAGGGTGGGGTCAATCCTTCATGTCAGTCTTTGGATATATAAACTGATTGGGCCAAGAAGAGAGAGGCAAGTCCTTCAGTAATATAGCTATCTCCCTATGATCCTGAGGCATAAATGTTTGATGGGTTGAGCTGATATTACGGAATTTGTCTGAATTCCAGACCTTTTACTCGATCCAGACAACTTTTCATTTGCAGAAAATCCTAATGGATTTTACCATGAAAGCAAATGCATTTTTAAAATGTCTACATCAAAATCTTGTTTGTGAATAATGTTCATGATAATGTAATGAATTTTAAGTATTCTAAAACTTTGCATGAGGAGGCTTTGGCCTAGAGGAGTTTTTGAGAAAGCACTTTTCTATAAACCATCAGTAAAGATGAGATAGGAACGATTTTGAGCATTTATTAAGCATCAACACACATCCAACATTGTGCTAGGTGTTTGGTATTTAATCCTCTCACCCTTTTATTAAGATGGGAGTTATTGTTATCCTTACCAGTTCAATAGCTGAGGGGGGGGCAGAGATCTGCATTAAGCAATCATTATCTTAAAATTTGTTCAGGCTAGCTGTGAGAGGAGTATATTATTATTGACAGGTGAACTGATTATATTGATTTTGCCCAGCACTAAGGCTTCTTTGCTTAGAGTAACTCATGACGAACTAGGTACCAGTATTCAAATTGAAGCCTAAGTAGATTGAAGTATACCAAGGCCACGACTGTGCAGTGAATCACATTATGAACAAGGGGGAGTTTGCTAAATGGAGAGGAGTCTACAGCTGGTTTTTTGTTTTGTTTTTCTGCCTCCCATTCCCTCTTCTTTCCCGTCTACTACTCTCTCCCATTTTTCTTCCACTGAAAACTTTTATTGTAGGCACATGTGTCTTGATTCCAAACACTGCCTTTTCTGGCATTTGACCTTGCTACAACTTATGTGTGTGTGTGTGTGTGTGTGTGTGTGTGTGTGTGTGTGTGTGTGTGTGTGTGTGTGTGTGTGTGTGTGTGTGTTTCCAATGAGTTGCAAAGTTCTTCCTTATGCTTAATTACATCAACTGGCTGGCACATTCTATGAAAATAACATAGTTTTATAAAGGCTGTTTGCAGGGACGGTAATAAAAACAGCATAATCATTTTACATAGTACAACTCTGTTACTTTTAAATGAGATTCTTTCTTTTTATTGGCTCTTCCCTACAGTCTGCTGGCAAGTTATACAAAAGGAGAGGATGAATAGAGCAAGTGCTGTAGCTCACAGCAAAGAGGAGCTTGATCATCAACATAAAATTGAATAAAGAATGCAGTCTGGAACCAAGTGGTTGAAAACAGTTTTCATCTATTTACAATAATTGTGCTAAATGTGCTCATTTAATTTAATAACTGTATTATTATAACTGTGGATTAAAGGCATATGCCACAATAAAAACTTCAGAGTATTACAGAAAAATGGAAAATTGAATCATAATCTAATAAACTTCTCGTGAGATGCCTAAGAATTCATCTTACACAGCTATAGAAACTCAAGACTTTAATGTTATCTTTCTTCAGCTTTTGTCCCCATTTGAAATAGCTACATAGGCTATTCTATATGAGTCTATTGCAATTTCAGTTCCATAAACATAGTTTATAAACTAGATATGGGAAGTAACCAAAAAATGGGGATAACTCAGATCTCTGTATACAAATATGTGTTTATATTCAAGATTCTTTCCAGAAACTTAGAACTTTTCTCTATCCAAACTCACACATAATATCTATAAATAGTACTTGAATAGGGTTACCCTCATTGATTTATAATGTCTATAATCCTACCATTGACATTTGGACATAGGATATTCTCCTTCAATAGCTATTCAAAATTCTAATGGATAGCAGGCATTGTTTCAGGCACTTGGGGTACATTGATAAATAGGATAGTCCCAAACCCTTTTCATTGTGAAGCAGACATACTTATGAAAGAAAACAAATAGCAAATAAACAAAAACAGAGGGTAACCCATGTGGCACATTAATATATAAATGCTATTGTACAAAGATTAAAGAGAATAAGAACTAGAGCAATAGAATTGCAGTTCAGCCAGTATAGACATCACTGTGAAGGTAGAATGAAGGAGCAGCGACTCATGTGGTAAACCAGGTACTGCAAACAAAAGAAGAGCCAGTACAAAGGCTACCAACAATCATGGTGTGAGTTGCCTTACATTTTGTCTGATTCTCTATCATGCCGTGTGGCTTATACAATCTGTGTGTGAGTTTGGATAGAGGGAAATCATTAAGTTTCCTGAAAGAGATAATAATAGCTCAGACCAGAGTGATAACAGTAGATTGTATATTTATGTTGAAAAAATTAAATTAGCTGGATATTTTGAGATTAGATACAAGGAGTGAAGAAAGGAATCAGAGACGTTTCCAAGTCTGTGCTCTGAGCAGCTAGAAGGATGGGATTTACTTCATAGTGATGGCTCTGGGTAAAGATAGATGGGTGGTAGGGGAGGATGAGGAGTTCCTACATTGCTAGGGTGAATGGGCAGTGGTCACAGGATACTTGAGTAGTGAGTAGATAGTAGTAGTGGTCTTCTCTTGCTGTGAAACATAACAGCTGGCCCAAATGCTATCCTCTTCCTCTCTCATTTATGGAAACCACCACTAATCTAAAAGGACATTATCTTTACTAAACTGGTGAAGCTCAGATTTTCCTTAATGCAGACTCACAGAACACATACCATATGCCTGAATTTTGAATGTAAAAGTAACTCCGTTCACTCTCTTGTGTTACATCTAAAGGTGGCCAAGTTCTTCCTAGTCATCTTCCAATTGGAGGCAACAATTTTGTCTGAATAGATACCTTTTGATGTTTAACCAGGAGCAGGCATGCAGGAAAGGCAGGTCATTCAAGTGATAACAGTATTTTCCTGTGGAATACTATGATTGTCTGCATTTTCTGTGATGGGAAGGAGCCAAGTAATGGGCTAGAAATTGGTCTCAGGCTCTTCTGACAATGGATTTTTCCCCCAATTGCTTTGGAGTTGTCAATCTCCTGGTTGCAGCTTTTTTTTTTTTTGGTAATTGGTATGGCATGAGAATGTAGAGCAACTATTCTGGATTTTTTTTAGCAATGAAGTAATGTCTGATGCAGGGACAAACAACCCTACTGATTTCCTAATGAGAAAGCATTCTGTTGGCATAAGGACAAAGTCTGATTCCTTTATAACAATAAAATTCCTGCACCTTGCAAATCTTTCTCTAACATTCTCTCTTTACCATCTCCTAGAAGTTAGTGAGGGACAGTGAAGCCATCAAGGAAAACTACTTCCTTGCTACCTGACACCAGAGAGTAGGAATTTAAATAAGAAATAGTTGGAAGTCATAATGTGCAATAAAAGTACACTACTTCATTTCAGAAAAAGCTTATTAAGTTGTCCAGATATTTATTCTGTTGAAGAAAAATGTTTAATGTTTCTTTGAATGTGGTAATAAAGGACAAGAATTGTGCTTGCCATTCCTGCTGGTTATTGGATAGTCTTTGTTTGCATTGCCTTGTTTCCCATAAACACAGATGTCAGGAGAGAATCCCTTTGTCCACTAATGTCATCTGGAACACTGCTGACACAGCAAACTAATATGGTGGCATTGTCTGTGTGCATACCGCTTCTTTCCTGCTACGCCTTTAGAGAACAGGAGGTGTTTTAATCTGAATATAAATCAAGAGAAAGAGAATTTTAGCTATTTTAGCCACTTGTAGTTAAAACATTGCTCTGTCTGATTATATAATAGTTACACATACTTGCACATTTGGGAAAACCAAAGCTAGCTTCCTTTCCATCATGCTAAAAGTATAAGACTGAATGTGGGAACAACAAGCCTAGAAATATAAAAGAAAAACCTGTGTCAGAGAGGTAGCTCAGTGGCACAGTGCTTGCCTGGCAGGTATAAAGCTGTGGGTTTGATCCCCGGAACAGGCCTTCCCCTCAAAACAATCACTTCCTATTACAAAGTCTCATGTGCATGGTGGTTTTTGTAACTAATAACATTAAGCAGAAAAGGTCAGATAAGTTGATGCTAAGGAAATGAATCCTAAGATATGCATTCAAATGTTTTTTTTTCTTTCATGCGATTGTTTCCAACACATAAGATTATTTCTTTGTTGCTTTGTATGTCCCTCCCCCACAGTATAACCCCTGTTTTCACTGTATTTGATGTTGTTATAATTTGTGGAGGGGAAGGGGAAAAAATCATTTAAATAGGGATACAGGTGGGCCCATTGCAACAATGAGATGTACAAGTTGTTATGTCAAAAACGAACTTTACAACTTTGGTGGTGGGGGGGGGGAGGGTTGGGCTGGGGGACGGGGAGGGATGGGATGGGAAGGAGAAACAAAGGAAGAGGCTGGGAAGGGATGTGAAGGGTAAATAAAGGAGGAGGCTGCAATGCTTGGTAAGAAATGTATGCATTATCCTGCCCATGTAATTGTAACCCCTCTGTACAATATGTTCACAAATAAAATAAAATAAAATATAAAAAAAGAAACAAAGGAGGAGGCTACAATGCTTGATAAGAAATATACTTATTATCTTGCCCATGTAATGTAACCCCTCTGTACAGTATTTTCACAATAAAAAAAATTGAAAAAAAAAACACATTTAAGTGGAATTGGCAACTTAAAGCTTACGAATAGACAAGAAAGGTAAATCAGAAAAAAATAACTTTTCTAAATTTTGAATTGTCAGACTATATATCATAATTATGCTGAAAGACTGATTACAAAGTATATAATTTATTCAAATAAACAGTATCTGTTCTTACACAACTCCATTGTGATGTTTCTACATTCTTTTCTTTTTAAATAAATATCTGTATACCATGCATCATCTTATCATCTATATCCACTCTAGTAAGGACAGCAGGTTTCAGAGGATGAGTTTCTAGAAGCTACTCCATGTATTTAGGAAGGGAGAGTCTAAGTGGTTATCAAAGTCACACAGTGACTGTCAAAGTGAGATCCTCAGAATCACCTGAAGGGTTTTTCAGATCCAGATTTCTGGTTTGTTAGATCTAATGTAGAAACATGAAGTTTATATTTCTACCATGTGCCCAGTGCTACTGAAGTTACTACTGGCATACAAACCACACTTTGAGAACCATTGATAGAGTATTTCACCTTATGATAATTATCTTCTTTATGTTTGTAATTTGAATCTACTTTTGAGAGCAATTTAAACAGTTCCCCAAAGTCAGTTCAGGAAAACTAAAACAAGATTAAAATGTCTCAAAGTAATTGATTTTCATAAGAAAATGTTCTGTAAATGAATCTAGCCTGTGTTTGTAAGCAGAGGATATGATAGAACTTTTTAACTGCCCTTGCGGTGCTGATAGAACCTCACTTTGAAGGAGCTTGGATGAGACACAGGAAGGCATATCACAGTGTCACAGCCATCCAACTGTAGTGGCCATTGTTGTTTGTAGGTCACAACAATGGGGAAAGATTATTCTGTATAGTTTTCTAGCATGCAGAAAGTCTGTAAGATTATTTATATGGATTTCCAATTTCCTCCAAGCAAACTTGAATATAGTTTAAAAATTAAATTCAACTTGGGAGATCTATTCTCTGGAAAATGGAGTAAACTAATGGTATGCCTTCACTATGGGAAATTCCTCATCTCTCATTAGGGCTCAGTATGTATTGTCTATGCAGCACATTGAGGTCCCAGAGGGCAAAAGTCATCTCTGTCATGATAGATGTTTCATGCTAGTGTTTCAAATTTGAGCCCAAAACAAAGTAGCCACTTTATGAACTTGTTTTCAGTTTTGAAGTCCAAAATCTTTGGTACTCTGACTACTCTTTATAATCTCTTCCTTTCTTATCTCTGGCATCATGCTAGATTATGAAGGATGCTGTAACACCTAACTTTGTCTGGACAGTCTTAAAAATCTTTACACTTTTAATCACTAATGAAGGACCAAATAGAATTCTTTCTTTTACTGAGTATCTGAAACTCAGAATCAACAGATATTCAATATCAACAGATAGTGAGCCATTCAAAGGTAAAACAGTCAAACATGACTGGAACTGGGCTAGATATTTGTTTGATCTTGAAGACAGACATGCAGTATTTTGTCTATATGGCTAAAGTGAATTCTTCGTGGGAATAACTATTCTAGATGTAACAAATTATTTAAAGAATACGATAAATGTTTATGGTGGAAACAGTGACTGGAAATCCAGTTGTCAGGGTTTAAATTTAATAAAAATTAAACTATCCATGATACTTTCTATCTGTGATACTTTCTTGCCCAGAAGAAATGTAGCATTTCAGCTAAATGTTGGTATTTTTAGATCACTTGAATAATTTTTACTTGTCTCCGTTAGAAAAAGAAAATAGCATTTTCTTTTTTTGCAATCTGAATGTCAGCAAACAATTTGATTATTTCAGATTAATTATGTGTTGAATGTTGTCCTACTTAATTACATACATAGTAAGTCTCTTATCCTGAGTACCTCAAAATATGATTATATGGGGGAGATAGGTGGTTTTCAAAGAGATGATGGAATTATAATAAAGCCATTAGAGTTTTCCCAGATACAATCAGAGTGGTATCCCAATAAGAGGAGAAAACTAGACACAGATATGTAAGAGAGAAGACAATGTGAATACACAGGTAGAAAATGGGAAAATTGCTGTCTCCAAGATAAGGAGTCAGATTCTCAAAAGAAATGAACTCTGGTGTACCTTCGTCTTGGGCATTTAGAAGATGGGATCATAAGAAAATAAGTTTTGTTCTGACACCCAACCTGTGGTACTGTTATGGCAGCCCTTACAAACTAAAACCAGATTAAAGAGAACATGCCTTTTTAAATGATTTGTTTTTCCCTTCCCCTCCACAAATTATACCAACATCAAATACAGTGAAAGCAGGGGTTATACCATGGGGGAGTGACATGCAAAGCAACAAAGAAATCATCTTATAAATGTGTTAGAAACAATCGCATGAAAGAAAAAAACACCATTGCAACAATGAGATGTACAAGTCGTTATGTCGAAAAACGAACTTTACTACTTTGGTAGGGGGATGGGCCCGGGGACAGGATCGGGTAGGGGAGGGGCGGGGACAGGGTATGGGAAGGGATGGGAAAGGGAAACAAAGGAGGAGGCAACAAAACTTTATAAGAAATGTACTCATTATCTTGCCCATGTAATTGTAACCCCTCTGTATGGTACTTTTACAATAAAAGAGAGAGAGAAAGAGAGAGAGAGAGAGAATATGCCTTGGTTTGTACTAGTAAAAATTTTATGAAAGGGGGGGGGGACAAAAAATAAAAAAAAAATTTATGAAAATATTCTTTTGTTATGTTTTGTTTATTTTTTATTTTTTTAATTGTGAAAATACTGTACAGAGGGGTTACAATTACATGGGCAAGATAATGAGTACATTTCTTATCAAGCATTGTAGCCTCCTCCTTTGTTTCTCCTTCCTATCCCTTCCCATCCACCTCCTGCCCCCCACAATCCTCCCCGCTACCCATCACCACCCCCCCCCCGCACCAAAGTTGTAAAGTTCGTTTTTCTACATAACGACTTGTACATCTCATTGTTGCAATGGGTCCACCTGTATCCCTATCTAAACTATTTGTTTTTCCCCTTCCCCTCCACAAATTATACCGACATCAAATACAGTGAAAGCAGGGGTTATACTGTGGGGGAGGGACATACAAAGCAACAAAGAAATCATCTTATAAACATGTTAGAAACAACCGCATGAAAGAAAAAAACACCAATGAGATGTACAAGTCGTTATGTCGAAAAATGAACTTTACAACTTTGGTAGGGGGGTGGGGCAGGGGACAGGATCGGGTAGGGGAGAGGCAGAGGCGGGGACAGGGTATGGGAAGGGATGGGAAAAGGAAACAAAGGAGGAGGCAACAATGCTTGATAAGAAATGTACTCATTATCTTGCCCATGTAATTGTAATCCCTCTATACGATACTTTCACAATAAAAAAAAGAGAGAGAGAGAATATGCCTTGGTTTGTACTAGTAAAAATTTTATGTTAAATTTTATGAAAATATTTTTTAAAAGAACATCATACTCAATATTACTCCAAATCTCTAATTTGTTATATAAGCTCAGGTTAAACCAATTATAGAGAAGAATTAGCTATATTCATGGACATAGAGTCAAGAGGACCTAGAATTATTTTTGGTGAATGCTAACTAAATAACTGAGGTTGATTAGCCTCATAGACCATTCTCTAAATTCTAAGTAGGTAAATGATAGTTATGCACAGAAAAACAAGGAAATAAAAGAAAACATTTTGTTGTTGTTATCGATAACCATTAAAATCCAGGATCTGTCTAGACATCATATCTTGGATGGGGATTAATGCTTTACATCCAAGAATAAAATATGTTGGAATTCAAGTGACAGCTTGATCTGAGCACTAACTGTAAGTTACCTCACATACAATGAAGTCAGTAGCTTCATTTTATTAACCTCACAGGTATATTTTAGGAATTCAATAAATTAATCAATGTGTTTTAGCATAG
The DNA here is from genome assembly GCF_024711535.1 of Dipodomys merriami. Classification (NCBI taxonomy): domain Eukaryota; kingdom Metazoa; phylum Chordata; class Mammalia; order Rodentia; family Heteromyidae; genus Dipodomys; species Dipodomys merriami. The sequence continues at coordinate 81,940,288 of NW_027203381.1, forward strand.
AAATTTTTCTCAATAGATTGTATACATTAGGATTGTGTTTGTTATGTGTCCTCAGGCTGATCTGAGAAAAGAGACTTTTCAAGGTGTCTTTCCTTTCCTAGTAGCAGTGATTTTTATTTATGAGAACATCCATTGCTACTCTTTATTGTGAAGTGTATTATAGGGACACATCTAAGCTGAGTAGATTATCTATTCACCACAAGAACCACCACAATAGCAGTATATTTCTCAAAGGCCTTGTTTCCTCAAGTCAACATTGTAGGATGACAGCTTATACTTAGTTCACATTCTTGCAGCTCAGCTCATTGGTTTACAATTGATTCCATCCATCTATGTGCATTCAAGGATGATATGATGGAATTTAGGCCACGTTTATGGCAATAGCTTTTGAACATACAGATGTGAAGGACTGTTTTGCAAGATTCCAGACAAAGTTTTTCCAAAAACAAACACACAAAAAAAATCTACTCTGTGGCGTAAGTCATAAAGAATTATTCTACTTCCCAGAGTTTACTCTTACTGTAAAGTATACCATCAATCTTATCATGAATTTTATAAAGAATCAGCAAGGAAGTAACACTGTGGTTCAAGTGGTAGTGCATTAACCTTGAGCAAAAGAGCTCAGGGACAGTACCTATGCCTCAAGTTCAAGCCCCAGAACTCAATGCCAGGCACAGATGGCTCATATTTGTTGGGAAAAAAATGAATGAGTTCAGGTGTGAGACCAATTCAGAGAAAAAGGGAACCTACATGGACAGAAAAAAAATTGGCCTGGAATAATTTCTGGCTTCCATTTACCCTAGACTTTTTTTCTGAATACTTACAGGTAGTTTCTGTGCTTCTTTTGAAATGGGCACCTACTTACCTTGTTAACCAACTCTTACCCTCACAGCCTTCCTTAGGACATCATATATATCTATCTGTTACCCACCCTCAGGACAGTGGGGTTGAATTGCTTTCATCTTTTGCATACTAGAAAACCAGTAATAGTAGCAACCTCTGTTCCTAAGGGTTGGCCTTTTTAAGCAGTGGAGAGAACTCTGGCTTCCTCGCCTGAGTTCTCCCATGTCTACTTCTATTGTTAAACTACTCAGGGTACCTAGATAGTTGGGTAAGAGTTATTATAGAGCCAAATCTTAACTCTCTGCCAAGCCTTTTTGAGAATGTGGTAGTATTTCAGTTCCTTTATTTAATTTATACTCCCTTCAAAAAAAAGACACATACCAGTCTTCTTCCTTCTCCCCACTATTTTTACATTTTTTTTATTATTCTAGATTTATTTTTTCCCAGCCAACCAATCTCTTATAATCTAGAGATCAGAGTTCCTAAATGAATGGGATATTAGTTATTGCTTGGTGAAAAGGAAAAGACAATACAAGAGTCTCTTATGACAAATGAGTTTTTATGAGATTTTTATGACAAATACTGTGTGGGTAGGATGAGTACTTTAAAGGAAAAGGCAGGAAACAAAGTTCCTCCAACTTTGCTCCAGACATTACAGCTCAACAGTCATGCTTTCCCAGCATTCCTCCTATTGTTGATTTCAGAAACAAAGGAATATCTTCTTCCTTAGTACCATTGCACTGCCTGAGATACAGTTAGCCATTGTTTTAAATTCTCAGTATTTGGGAACAAGGAAACTATAAAATATAAATATTAGAAGTAACAATCCTTTTCCACTGGTGGGTGGTTGAGGACTACAAAACAGAACTACTTAGCAAAACCTAAACCCACTTACTTCCCCAAAAGTCCTTTTTCCCCCTTTTTCTGTGTTTAATTTTTTAAATCTTTCTCACTAATAAGTTTTAGTTTTTCTTCTCTGTAAAAAGTTTGAGACTTCCCATGTTTACTGTTCCTGCTTCTCTCTACCACTGTTGAAATTGAATGTCATCTCTGCATTTCCCTCTTCTGTATCCCTGTAGGTTATTTATGATCCATATTCTATACTACATGAAAACAAAATTTAAAGGGTCAGGAAAGTAACATTTCTTGTTTTTATCAATGTACATTCTAAATGGTATAAACAAATAAACTTGTGTAAGCAGCAAACCATGAAGACAAAACAAAGAGCTACTGAATTTTCTATGTTATACAACTTGTAAAAAGATGGTTAAACAAACAACTGATGCTTTGTGATGTGCACATTTATTGTACTTGAGTGGAAATTTGTTGCAAATATAAAGAATTTGCAAAGCAGGGAGCTGGTGGCTCACATCTATAATTCTAGATACTTAGGAGGCTGAGATTTGAGGATCATGGTTAAAAGCCAACCTGGGCAGGAAAGGCCATGAGACTCTTATTTCCAATAAACTACTCAGAAAAACCAGAAGTGGCACTGTGGCTCAAGTGGTAGAGCAGAATAGTCCCCATGAGATTTTTTTTTTTCAGGCAAAAGTTTATTTCAGTCAGCATTTAAAGATAGTTTTGAAAACTGAAGCACTTTTCTCAGTATCTTTCTCATTATCCTATTGGTATATAGATTTATCTTCTTTCATCTTTATCTCCAATTAACCATTCAAAAAGTGGAAGTGAAGCTGTGGCTCAAAGTGATAGAGTGCTAGCCTTGAGTGAAAAGAGCTCAGAGACAGCCCCCAGGCCCTGATGACACCCTATGACTGACAAAAGCCGGCGGGGGTGGGGGGGTGTTTAATATCTAACTCCAATGCTTTGTATACAGAAAGAAATTTTATTATTTTCATGTTGACTTTAAGTTTTAGTTTGTATTCAGTGACAGCTATAAGCTATTCAATCATCATTCATCTAATTAAAGGTACTGGATCTAAATCTACAGCAGTAAAATTCACTTGTGCAGGACTTTATCCCATTCCTAACGTGGATTTCTTTGCTGTTTAAAATGTTTCATCTTTCAAACCACTCCAATACTTGAAGAGTCTTTGATATAAAGAGACAAAAGCTGAGGCTTCTCTCTCTGTCTCTGTCTCTGTCTGTCTCTGTCTCTGTCTCTCCCTCTTTCTTCCTCTCTCCCTCTCTCCCCCCCCCCCTTCTCTCTTCCTTTCTTTCCAAAAGAAAGCATTGTTTACTTGTGGCAAGCAAGGATTTCATACACTGAGGAAAATCTCTTTAGGAATCTCAAACTAGATGAAAATGTAAGGAGAACTTATATGAAAAGGATGAAGAGAGAATTTTCCCCTTGTTCTTTAATTGATACGTTCTTGTTTTGGTTTCACTTATTTCAAGCAGACATCCTCCCAAGGAATGAACCCATGCTTCATCTAAGTTATTCATCGAATACTCATTCTTCTGGTTAGGGCTATCCATGTGGTCCATTTTGTACAGTGACATGGAAGACAAGTCTTTAGGATGCCTTTGTAAAGTTTACTTTCTCTGACAAGCAAAGGCTTTTAGGATGAAACCATGATTTCTCTTGCTTTTCTTTGGAAGGTAATTATATCTATCTCAAGATATTGTTTCTGCTTTAGGAAATATCTTAAACACCCTGAGAATGATAAAGGATACGAGGAAAAGAATACCATGGCATCATTGTATCCCTGCACCATCCCTGAATCACCTACCAATGATGAATTCATATTTTTGTATGGAGAGTAATAACAGAAAATCTGCATGAATATGAATGCCTACCTTTAATTTCCACTTATAAAAGTAATCCTAATCTTCCTTCAGGACCTAGATTATACCCCACCTCTTTTTGGAGGATGTTTTTGACCACTTCACACTAAATTGATTATTTTAATGTAGATTCATAGAGGTTTATTACTTGCTCATCTAATCTCATATTTGTATGATCTACTGAATCTTCAATGGGATTATATAGTCTCTCAGGAACTCCACTTGCAACCTAATTGATCTTTCTTTTGTACTTAGAATGCTTAATCCATTTGCAAACTACCCACTTGTTCCAAATAAACATAGCTCTAGCAGCTACCAATTCCTGAGCACTTATTTTGTGCCAGATCATCTGCTAAGCACTTATCAGCTAATCCTTTTGCTACTATTATACAAAGAAAGCAAAATATTCCACAATATGGAGATGCTAGGTTGGATTATTAAACACTGTCATGGTATTCTGTACTTTTCCTTAATAGCATTTATAATAGTTTGAGTTTAAAAAAAAAATAAAGTTGACAGGAGATGGTGGTTCAGGACTGTAATCCTAACTGCTCAGGAGGCTGAGATCTGATGATTGTGGTTCAAAGCCAACACAGGCAGAGTCTGGAGGACACTATATCTTCAATTAACCACCAGAAAACTGGCAGTGTGGCTTTGGTTCCAGTGATAGAGCACTAGCCTTGAGCAAAAATGCTCAGGGATCATACTCAAGCTCTGAGTTCAAGCCCTAGGACCAGAACAAAAATACATAAAATAAAATAAAATAAACAATGAAGCTAAGCATGAATTTGTTTGCTCAACATCCATTTCTCCCCAAGTCAAGTCTATGAAGGTACAAATGATTTCTGTCATACTCTCTAATCATGGAGTAGTGTTGAATGTACTGTACTAACCTCCGGTAGTTCAATGAAGCAGTTCTCATTTTTTGAATGGGAGGTAGAAGCTTAGAATCTGACATGTCTTGGTCATTTTCATTCACTAGAGCTGGGGTTCACAGTGACACCCATATTGCTTCTCTCCTGCTAATCTGACCATAACAACTAGAGTGGTATATCTTCCATGGGTTTGAGTTCTTTCAAACTCTTGGAGCTATGAGTTTACCGTATTATTTGTTATATGAAAAACAAAAAGCAAAACAAAAAAACACAAACAAGCACCCTTCCATTAATTTTTTTAACAGCCAATGTAATGATTTCAGACTCTTGAAATCAGATAAGAATGATAATATTGGGTACCATATTCCTTATATTTCTACATACTGAAGAGGTTGAGATCTGAAGCCAGCTTGAACACAAATCGGAGAGACTACTGCCAAATAATCAGCAAAAAGTAGAAAGTGGGGTCATGGCTCAAGTGGTAGGGCAACAACTGTGAATGGAAAAAATAGAGCAAGCAGACAAAGCCCAATGTTGAAGAGCAGTACCACCTAAAAGGTAAAAAAAAACAAGGCTGACAATGATAATGATATCAATATCATCTAAATGCAAGGGATGTATCCCCTTAAATCATCCTAACAAGTTAGATTTTATTACCTCTTCCTACAGGAAATTGGGACTTAGTAATTCTAAACAATAATACTAAGATCACATAGCTAACAAAACATAAATTATAACTATAAATTCATAATTTTACTAATGGGAGTAAAATTCAGTTATTTCTGCTAAACACTTTAGCTGTTGTTCACTAAGCACCGACTACATCCAACAGCTTACATACTTAGATACTTCAATAATTAAAATAAGCTCCTATTATCAAAGGGGGAAAAAAGTAAGCTTGGCTACATGTAAAAAGTAAAATCAAACAAGGGAAAGCATAGGACCTATGTTTCTTTGGGCCTGGCTTACGTCACTTAATATAATTTTTCCCATGTCTTTCCATTTCCTAACAAATGAGATGATGTCATTCTTTCTGATGGAGGAATAGAATTCCATTGTATATATATATATATATACAACACATTTTCTTGATCCATTCATCTACTGAGGGGCATCTGGGTTGGTTCCATATCTTCGCTATGGTAAATAATGCTGCGATAAACATAGTTGTGCTGGTAGCTTTAGTATGGTTGTATTTGTGATCATTTAGGTAAATGCCCAAAAGTGGGATTGCTGGGTCATAGGGGAGATCTATGGACAGTGTTTTGAGCAACCTCCATGCTGTTTTCCAAAGTGGTTGAACAAGTTTACACTCCCACCAACAATGCAGCAGGGTTCCCTTTTGGCCACATCCCCTCCAGCATTTGTTGTTATTAGATTTATTGTCAGGTAATAAGAGAATCTGACAGAGTTTTCCAAAAACTTGTCCGATTTTTAAAACATTATTTGAAACCATATTTAAGTTTTGTATAATATGCATTTTCAAGAATCACACAATGACAAAGGCCTTGGCTTAAAAAACAAAACAAAACACAGCAAACTACATTACCAATTTATATTTTGTAGGCAAAGATGGATGAACTCATTGTTTGTGTCTTCAAAAGTTCTGACAATGGTGGAATTCACAGATATCATGTATCTAGCATTTGTTCATTTCTGAGGATAATTGACTCTTAAGAAAACATAATTTTGAAAGGGCAGATGTTGGAGAAATTGAGTCATCTTGACTGTTAACAGAAATGAACAATTCAAATTAGAAATAAAATAAAGGACAGTAGGTTTATTTTAAAGCTACAATATTCAATCCAAAGTCATTGGACAAACCATTATTCTCACTTCCCACCACCTTCCTATCAGACACATGCTGTGATAGACTGAACTGTACCTGTCACTTTGGTAGTCATGCTCATGTGTATTTTCCAGAAAGATGTGCTGTGCATTACAGGTTAGAGTTGGATGGTAGAGCCTGCAGCTTCTGCTGTGCTAATCAGAGCCTTTCCTCTGAGATTTTCATCCATTGTGCTTGTGTTTATCTAATCACCACTGCCAGATAAGCTCCTCCCCTAAACAATCCATAGTGGGTAAACTTAAATCTATGTTCAGAGGACTAAAAGATGCTGAAAGTTGAGCTGAAGAATTCAGTACTCTTGGAGAAATTGTTGATGACTTCAGTACAATGCAACAAGCAGTAGGAAGAATGACAAGCAAAATGCACCATTTCCAACACAATGGGACTTCTTACTTGAGTTTTGCATCTGAATATTTTGCTCTTGTTAAAGAATGTTTTCAAAACAACAAAAAGATTGAAAATTTGAATGAGAAAAATCTTGTAAAGAATATATTCAGCCAGAAAAACAAAGAAAATTACCTTGACCTTGTCAATAACACAATTATGATGTCAAATGATTACTTAATCCATCTAATTTTCATGATTAACATACAATTAGGTTATTTCTCAGAATGCTCCTAATAAGTAATTCCACACTACCTTAGTTCTAGATTTTAAAGCATCTCAGGTAGAATTAAATACCTTCAAAATTTGTCCCCTAGGGCTGGGAAGGTGGCTCAGTGGTAGAGTGCTTGCCTTGCATACATGAGACCCTGAGTTCAATTTCTCAGCACCACATAAGCAGAAAAAGCCAAAAGTGGTGCTGTGGCTCAAGTGGTAGAGCGCTAGCCTTAAACTGAAGACCTGAGGGACAGTGCCCAGGCCCCAGAGTTCAGGCCCTATGACCAACAAAAAAAATTGTCCCCTAAATTATATTCAATATGCAGAATGACATTACCAATTGTTCTGAATACCATGGCGGTAGAGGATGTGTTTGGATGTCGTCTGTGGTACACACAAAGGTGATTTTACTTTGAACCACTCTAAAGGAAGTAAACTGTGTCAGCAAGCTTCAAGGTTGTTTTGCAGAAGTTGGACAAAGATTAGTTATTTTACAGTTTCTCTGCATTTTTAATAATCACACCATGAGTTAGAGAGATCAATGAATGTTAGGTGACACAATAAATTTAGAATTGCAAAAGTGATTAAATAGCACAAGAAACATGACAGAATATTCCCAGGAGTGAAAACCAAAAGACAAGCTGATTTTTCTTCAGTATTTCTCTCTAATGTGTCAGATGCTACATCACTGATGGTAAAAGATGTTACACACACACACACACACACACACACACACAGAGAGACTGAGAGAGAAATTAAAGATGTTTTCTGTAACTGGTTATTTTGCTACAGCCATTTATAATATTCTGTTTTTCTCCTTTATTTCACAATGAGAAAAATTATAAATGTTAATTTTATTTTGGAATTATTTGTTTCATGTCTGTCATGTTCATACATGTTTATTCAGAGTCTAACACCATCATGACCATGATTTTATTTTATAAATTTTTCAGAGTATTAGTTGAATAGAAAAATAAATAAATGAATATTGTAGATCTTCACAGACATCACTAATAAGCTATAGTATGTTTTTAATCTCAACAACTCTGATATTTGTGTCTTTGTTTTAGTATTTTGATAGTTACAGGGCTCGAACTCAATGCCTCACAGACTGGCTCAACTTGCTTTCTCATGGCTGGCACTCTACCACTTGAGTCACAGCTCTAGTCAGGCTACTTGATAGTTAATTAGAGATAGAGTCTTGTGGACTTTTCTACCTGTGCTGACTTTGAACCTCAATCCTCTAATCTCAGCTCCTGAGTGGCTAGGATTACAGGTGGAAGCCACTATTAGTCAACTTAATTACTCTTTTGAAGCATAATTAAACATAATTGACTTAGATATTTTTGTTTGGATAATAAAATGAAAAGATTACGTTTTACTTTAGACAGCAAAACTTCACTTTATTTATCTAAGGCTTATAATTTATCCTTGAAGCAAATCACTATCCTACTGTTTTGCTCGCATGCATGCACGCCCACGCGTGCACACATGCACACACACACACACACACACACACACACACACACACACACACACACATTGCTAAGTCTGAAAACATACCTGTGTCTTATAACAAAACTATGATAATCTTTGGTGATTGCTACTTAGTCCCCAAAGCCATTGTTTTGAAAGAAACAGAAACAGAAACAGAAACAGAAAACCCACTATGAAGAAGCGTTTGGTAGGCTTATAAAAGTTATTTAGAGCTATAGATTTTCAAAGTCTGGCTGGTGCAATTGTAAATAGTGACAGAGATAAGTACACATCTTCATTCAAAGAAATTTACATCTCAGACAATCATTAAGTGACTTCATTTTTGGTGGAAAGATCAATGTCTCTGAAAATGATAAAATATTAACATGTTGAGCATAATTCTTTAAGTACACTTGTGGCAGGACAGGAAATTCCAAATTATCCTATGTCTCTAGGACTCAATTAGATGTATCTTTGAGCACTTTAATTTCTGTTTTCTGAAAGCTTAGAATAGCCTATCTTTTGCAGGATCATATGTTTTTGTTGTTGATAATGATGGTAGAACTCTTCCTGTGTGATATACATACTTCTACAGTCTGTATTTTTTCCCACTAGCTGAGGAAAACCACCACCGATTTATTCAAATACTGCAAAGAATAATGCAAACATCAACACTAGAACATCTAATGTAAATAAATAGCAAAAAGCATATATTTGGAAATCTTTCAAGAGAAATTCTGTGTGTCTTCTGTGTGTACAATATAGGATGAAGGGAAAAGCTTCCCAGAATTTAAAACATACTTATTGTATTGCTTTAAGAATTTAAATACATTGTCACTGAAAAATGGAAGAAAAAAATACATATGACACTGCAGAAGAACATTTGAGGTTGTGTGTATAAAAGACACCATCACAGAATCTGGGCTGTGGATGGTGCTCAAAATATGGCAGGTTAATTTACATTTAAACATATTGCATTTACATCATGTACAAGACATGAAAGGATGGTAAAATTGAAGGGCTTACAGAATTTCCCTAAGGGGTCATATTGATGCTACCTTTAAAATGAATTAATAAATCAAAGGTAGCATTGTAGAATTCAGCCAGCAGTTCATGTAAGTTCAAATGTCATCATTTTATAGCAAGCCTTGGTTGTAAATTTTACTGTAAACTGAAATCAATATGCTATTGAAACAAGACTGAAATAGTTTAACAATGAAATCACTTTGCTGGAGACATTTAATAAAAAAAAGAAAGGAAGGTATTAAAATAATTTTTTTCAATGGCAGTAGTATGAAATATAAATACTAGTAAATACCAAAACTGGTTACTTAGAACTGTGAGGTATCTTAGTTTACATGGAGGCACCAAATAATTTTTTAAAACCACTTTCTCTTATTTAATTAACATTTTTTCTTATTTTTTTGAGAAAGAACTTGGACATCTATAACCTACTTAAATTAATTTTTAAATGCTGTAAAATGATATTTCAACTTTGGGATATCCACTTTGAATGTAATGCCTTGAGGAGACCATTAGTTATAATAGATGTACTTTACTCATAAACACTGTGTTAAGTGCTTTTTAGCAAATTTTGATATGAAGTAGCCTGTTTAAAAAGCTCCATTCTCTATAAAGAGAGGGTTACACATACATTCCAAAAAGAAGCTCAATTTTCATACGTCATTTAAAGTTGTTTTCATATGATTGTTTTATCTTTCACATTCAGCATAATTTCGTGAAAATTTGCCCCAAATATATTGCTGGAATTTGTCAAAGATCCTATTGAATTATATGTCAGTTGAATATTGAGACGTAATTACAATATACTTAAATTCCATATGTATGTACAGACATATTTATTTAATTATTTTTTGCTTCTTTTATTAAGGTTTTATAGCTTTCTGAAACTTCAAAAGTGTAATGTGTTTACAAGTAAATATTTTATACTTTTTTGTGCTTCTAGGAATGGCATTGTGGTATTTATTTATTTATTTATTTATTTATTTATTTATTGTGAAAATACCATACAGAGGGGTTACAATTACATGAGCAAGGTAATGAGTACATTTCTTATCAAGTATTGTTGCCTCCTTCTTTGTTTTCCCTTACCCTCCCTTCCCATCTCCACTCCCCTTCTCCTCCCCCCCCCCACCAAGTTGTAAAGTTAATTTTTCAACATAACATCTTGTACATCTCATTGTTGGAATGGGTCCACCTGTATGCCTATTTAAACAATTTGTTTTTTCCTTTCCCCTCCACAAATTATACCAACATCAAATACAGTGAAAACAGTGGTTATACTGTGGGGGAAGGACACACAAAGCAACAAAGAAATATCTTATAAATATGTTAGAAACAATCACAAGAAAGAAAATACATTTGAGTCCTTATCTTGGGGTTGATTTTGCCTAACATCAACCGTTTCTGCTTGTCTCAGACATATACTAGTTTGCATATAAGGGAAACCATGGGACCTATGTTTCTTTGGGCTTGGCTTACTTCACTTAATATAATGTTTTCCAAGTCTTTCCATTTCCTAACAAATGTAGCAAGGACATTGTGTTTTAAATGGCTATTTTATTGAAGTTTGAGTGTAAAACCTGTACCTATTTGATGTTTACAACTAAGTGGACTTGGGGATCCATATCTAACCATGAAACCAATTTTAGATTCACAAACCTGCTTATCACTTTGAGATGTGACCAAATGTTCTCTCAGCCTCTTCGTTTTGTATATATCATATATATCACAAAAAACATTTAATGTAAGACATAGCCCCTAAACACATTTAAATGATATAAAATGATTCAGGTATCTATAGGTGCAATGCTTTATAGAGCTCCAGAACACATTACCATGTGTCTTTGAACTTGGTACTTTTTGACCGTTCATCACTTTTCCATCTCTCTCTCTACCAGTTCCTGACAACCTTTCTTCTCTCTGCTTCAGTTAAGTTTGACTATTTCAGATTCAACATATAAGTGAGATCTTACCCTTATTTGTCTTTCTATGTTTTGATTTATTTCACTTAAAACAATGGCATCCACTATATTAGCTGGGCAGTTATACCTGCTGACTATGTGTCTTCTCTTAAAAAGTATCTCTTCATAAACAAAGGAAGAGGCAACAGTGCTTGATAAGAAATGTACTCATTACCTTGCTCATGTAACTGTAACCCCTCTGTACAGTATTTTCACACTAAAAAACTTATTTAAAAATATCTCTTCATGTTCCTTGTCTGATGATATATCTGAATATGAATGCCCTCCATAAGGTCATGTACCGAATTCTTAGTTGCCAGCCTGTGGCACTGTTTGGTGAAGCAATGGAAATTTTATGAGCTCAGATCTAGCCGAAAAAGCAGGTGACTGGTGGCTTATCTTTGGAGGCTATCTTAGAGCTGGGCTCCATCTCTTACTATTTTTGCTTTGTATTTACTATGGGTAAACAGTATCTTATTCTGTATGCACATGCTCATATAATACATTGAACCACTCTAAACCTGGCATCAATAGAGGGAAGGATGCTAAAAAGGAATATTTGAAAACATGAGTTGTTTATTTCAGGCATTTTGTTACATGGTGAGAAAAGTAACTAAACTACCTACTGAGTCATTTGCTTTCTTGCTATTGAGTTATTTGTGTTTCTAATAAATATTTTATATTGACTGCTTACTAGAAATATGGTTTGAAAATACTTTGTCTGATTCTATAGGATATCTTATCACTCTGCTGATTATTTTCTGTGTAATACCAAAAAGTAAAGTCAATCTTCATACACCATTCTCAAAATCTTAGGAATCTTTAAAAATTGTATTAAATCTATTGCACATAAGCTCTACAAATGGAAACAAAAAACAAACTTGGACAATCATAATATACAATATACAATCTGCATATAACATAACTATTTTAAGCACTCAAATGGGTGATAGAGACCCACCATTGAGAAAAATAAAAAGTTCTTTCAAAGTATTCCTGCTCAGTGACAATGTATCTGACCCCTGTAGAATTATAACAGATTATATTTGTTAGTTTAGATTAGATTATATTTGTTACTTTTCTTGGTGCTGTGATCCAGTATCTAATAGAAACAACTTGGGAAAGAAAAATACATTTTAGTGCCTGATTTCAGAAGTTTCAGTCTATCATGACTGGGAGCATGTAGTGGAACACAATAATTCACAGCAGACAAAGGCTGCAGACAAAGGAAATACAGAAGGAGCCAATGTAAGAGAGAGACCCAACATGATATGTTGTCAATGACTTCCCTTCGCCAACCAGACCTCATTTTCTATCTTTCACCACCTTGCAATAGTGCATCAGGAAATGAATCCATTTATAACATCAGGGCCCTTGTGATCTAATCAACTCTGGAAATACCATCATGGGTACATCTTGAGGTGTATTTTTAAATATTTCCAGTTATTTCTCCATCCAATGGTTGATATAAAAACTTATCATTACAAGTCTATTATTTGTTAATGTCATACCCACACTTGTCCTTAACCATAAAATTTTACCACAAAAATCACATATCCATCTCAGGATTTCAAACTTACTCAGTTCATCTCTAATATTTCGAATATTCTTTATGTATTGCTCAAAATTCAAAGTTTCAAGTCCCTTTGATATTCAGGGAAACTCTTGGTAAAATAATAATAATAATAATAATAATAATAATAATAATAATAATAATAATAATGTTATATAGCTGGGTACTGGTGGATCCTGTAATCCTAGCTACTCAGGAGGCTGAGATCTAAGGATCTCAGTCCAGACAGAAAAGTTCATGAAACACTCATCTCCAATGAACTTCCACAAAACCAAAGTGGAGTTGTGGTTCAAATGATAGAGCACTAGCCTTAAACATAAAAACTCGTAACAGAGCCCAGGTCCTGAGGTCAAGTTTAGGTCGAGCACACAAATACACACAAAAGTTATGTAATTTTAGCATACAGTGCCGCATAATAAAAATAAAAATTTTCATCCCAAGCAGGGTACTGGTGGCTCATGCCTGTAATCCTAGCTACTAATAAGTCTGAGATCTGAGGATCATGGTTCAAAGCCAGCCCAGGCAAGAAAGTCTGAGAAACTCTTATCTCCAATAATATACCAGAAAACCAGAAGTGGTGCTGTGGCTCAAGAGGCAGAGCACAAGCCTTGAGCTGAAGAGCTGAAGAACAATGCCCAGGCCCAGAGTTCAAGCCCCACAATCCACACACAAAAAAATTCTCATCCCCAAAGGGAATGGTGGCATAGAAAGAAAGGATGGGACCAAACACTAAAACTCACCAACCTAGTTGAAACTCAGAACATGAAATCCTGTAGCTCTATATGATTTTACACTATGAGCTCCAACAGTTTTGAGAAGCACTACTCCAATAGTCACGCCTTTTGAAGACGTCATACCCTCTCTCTTGAGTCTGTTTACTCACCATCTACTCAGCAAATGGTCCACATTACTGGCATCTCCAACTTCTTCTGGTCTCTATGGCATCTTTAGCTTCACCGTCATAGCTTCCTAAATCATTTCTTTGGAGGTTGTTTGCATGAATTGTGACCCTGCCATTCAGTTCCTGGCCTCCTTCATAAACCTACTTTGAAATCTTAATGGAAGCTTCATGCTTTATTTCAGAACTTCTGTTTCACATGCCTGTAAACCCAAGTCTCCCACTAGCTCTAACCATAACTGGACAGCCTTAGACCATGACTGAAAAGACCTCTGAATGCCTAGCTCATTGACTCCAGGGAAACATTTTAATTAATTAATTAATTAATTAACTTTTATTATGAAAATACCATGTAGAGGATTTACAATTACATGAGCAAGGTAATGAGTACATTTCTTATCAGGCAAACATTTTAATACATAGCCCATTGACAGAAGGCGACTAGGTGGATCTATTTTTGAAGATAAAACATTTCATGTGAAATGTCATGGACTTACCTGTCACCATTCACATTACTTTTTGGCATTCTGACTCCCCACAGAATCACCTATGAAAGCAATTTTATCATCCTAGGATTGTCTAGAAAGCATCTCAACACATTTTCATATTCCTTAAAAACCCTAGTTATAAATGCTTGAAAACTCTTTTGGTAGTCACAACCATAACCTCACGTCTCTGGTATTAATTTTATGCATTAGCTAACCTTTTTTAATCACTGTAACAAAATACCTATCAGCAACAAATTAAAGGGAAGGAGGATTTGTGAAGGGGAAGGGAAAAAAAAACAAATCATTTAAATAGGGATACAGGTAGACCCATTGCAACTATGAGATGTACAATTCGTTATGTCGAAAAAGGAATTTTACAACTTTGTCAGGGTGGGGGGGTGGGGTGAGGTGCGGGGGGGGGGGGGAGGGCAGGGGGAGATGAGAAGGGATAGGAAGGGGAAACAAAGGAGGAGGCAACAATGCTTGATAAGAAATGTACTCATTACCTTGCCTATGTAATTGTAACCCCCCTGTACTGTATTTTCACAATAAAAAATTAAAAAATAAAAGAAAGAAGGATTGCTTTTTAGCTCACAGTTTCAGAGCTATCAGACCATCAAAGCTAAAGAATGTGTTAGAGCACAATATTTCACATCATGGTGGCCAGAGAAGAGAAAGAGAATAGAGGAGGGAGCTAGGAGAAAATACAGTCCCCATGGATAGAGTCTCAGTGACATAATTCTGTCATCTCCCGCCATCACCTTCAAATAATACCATCACATTATGAATCCACCTAGGAAGTAGTCTATTTATGAGGTCAGAGTCCTTGTGATCTAATCACTTCTGGAAATTCTATCACTGGTGCATCCAGAGGTCAAGTTTTTCTCAATAAAATCAAGTGGAAAATGAAAATTATGCATAACAGATTCATGGCTTTTTTTATCCATTTGGCAATCCATTGATCAAGAAATAATTTTGTCAGTCATATTATTTAACGAATATATTTTGTAAGGCTCTGCAGCCATAGTAGTAATTCCTCTGTAGATCTAGCAAAGTAAATTGAAAACCTCCAGGAAAAGGACTGACCACTCAAAATGTTAGGAATATTTGTGATTTATCAGAGATCAAGCATGAACATTAACAGGAGTTTGAAAGAAATTGATTTTACCCCTCATAGACAATTTCGAAAGCTTCCCAGCTTCAGCGGAAGCAACAACTGTAGATGTAGTGGAAACAACAGGTAAGTAGAATTAAAAATATAGCACCTAAAGATGTGATCAAATTTCTGTTATCACATTAAAAATCTATGAAGAATTGTTTCTTATCGATAAGCAATGAAATGGTTTCTTGTGATAAAATGGACTCATGGTGGAGATACTATGAACATTGCTAAAATCACAACTAAATAGTTACAACAGTTCCTAAGTGTAGTTGATAAAGCAGCAAAGGAATTGAGAGAATTGATTTTAATATTGAATGAAATTCTACTGTAGATAAAATACAGTCAAATATATAGCCATCTTTGATGAAATGGAATGTCAATGCTTATGACAAAATTTCATTAATCTTATTTTAAGAAATGTCTATGCTTATGAACCAAGAGGAGGACCTCTACCTGCCAAAAGATTATGTCTTGCTGAAGGCCCACATGATTGTCAGCATTTTCTAGTAATGTTATTTTAAATTAAACTACATACCCTATTTCCTAAACAAGCAATTGTATATCTAATAGACTATATTATGATGAAAACATACATGCCATGCTGTGAACAAGCAAAAACTCTGTGTGAATCTCTTTACTATGATATTTATGTTAATGTAATTTTCCCAGTCTAAATTTGGCATATCTAAGAGGAAATTCTGCAATGAGATTGGCTTAGTGACTTCAAAATTTCTACAAATAAACTCCATCCAGGCCAACATTGTTTCACTAGTTAATTGCAATATTTAAAGGGTTCCTACTAATTCTTTACAATGTTTTAGGAAATATAGATAAGGATAAACCACTTTCAAATTTGCTCTATGAGTCAAAATATCCTACTACCAAAACAAGGTAAAGATAAAATATAAAATGAAAACTATTTAGCATTATCCCTTATAAACATATAAATACAAGTTCTCAATAAACTACTAGCAAACTAAATTTGCATGGAATAAAATACATGATATATACAAACCATTCCGTGTAGCCAAATGAAACTTGGCCTAGATTTGTTCAATACTCAAAATTCATTTAGTTAATGCTCCATAATAATAGACTATAGGAAAACAAAGGAAAGCATTTAAGAACAAATGGAGAAATGATTGCTACAATACAACATTATCATCCAAATATTCTTTTGTGATATAATTTAGTTGCCATGGTTTTTCAATAGGTATGAAACAACACTGTGAAATACTCATACTACAATGTTTCTAAATCTCTCTGAATCGCATGAATTTTTAACCTGAGTTTGTATATGTCAATGTTTTTTTTTAATATTATTTTATTTTATTTGAGAACATACTGTACAGAGGGGCTACAATTACATGGGCAGGATAATGCATACATTTCTTACCAAGCATTGCAGCCTCCTCCTTTGTTTACCCTTCACCTCCCTTCCCAGCCTCCCCCCTCCCCCCACCCAAGTATACCCCCCTCCCCCCCCCACCGACATTGTAAAGCTGGTTTTGACATGACATTTTGTACTTCTCATTGTTGCAACAGGTCCACCTGAATCCTTAAACGACTTGTTTGCCCCCATCTCCTCCACATGTTATACTGACATCAAATATAGTGAAAGCGGGGGTTACACTGTGGGGGAGGGACATACAAAGCAACAAAGAAATAATCTTATAAATGCGTTAGAAACATATGCATGAAAGAAACGAAAACATTAATGTATATGTCAATGTTTTATTTATTTATTTTACTACTAAAGAGCTTGGAGAGGTGCATTTCTACATCATCTCTAAAATTCATTCTCTGTTCCAGGATATTAACAGTACCATTTCATTACTGAGGAGTTCAAATGAAAGAATATATATGAAATTCCTAGTAAAAGGTAAGTGTTGAAGGGTGGTACCTTTCCTGTACTACCCTACAACACCCTTGCACACTCCTTGAAGTTTTCTATCTTTGGTAGCCACAAAGCCAATTTCATGTTAAGAAATTGTACTGCTGGGTGCTGATGTCTCAGGCCTGTAATCTTAGCTACTCAGCAGGCTGAGTGCTGAGGATCGCAGTTCAAAACCAGCGGAGGCAGGAAAGTCCATGAGACTCTTATCTCCAATTAACCACCAAAAACTCGAAGTGGTGCTGTGGCTCAAGCAGTAAAGCTAGCCTTGAGCTGAAGAGCCCAGGGACAGTGCCCAGGCCCAGAGTTCAAGCCCCAGGACCGACCACACACACAAAAAAAAGTATTGAATCATGAATGAATATTTTTTTTTGGGGGGGGGGGGTCTGGTCGTGGGGCCTGAACTCTGAGCGTGAGTGCTGTCCCTCAGCTCTTCAGCTCAAGGCTAGCACTCTACCACTTGAGTACTAGCAGGGCCACTTCCAGCTTTTTTTTTTTTTTTTTTTTTTTTTTGCTTATGTGGTGCTGTGGGCATCGAACCCAGGGCCTCATGCATGCAAGGCAAGCGCTCTACCACTGAGCCACCTTCCCAGCCCCATGAATGAATATTTTTAACAAGTGATCTGGAAACTTCCAAGACTACTATCTCTGGCAAACAGAAGTGGATGATGAGCTGTGTGATTTACATTACATGGATTTTTGCTCAATTATGATTTGCAGGCTGGCTAATCTGTCATGTATCCACCACAAATCAAATGCATGTATGTAAATTAGTTCAGTATTGACTAAGTGAGCAATAAAGTAATGACTGTTAGAGAGAATTGCTGTTCCAAAGGGCAGGAAAAGCAGTACTAAATCCTTATGGACTATCTCTACTCCATCAGCAAAATACTAAATTTTTTTCTAGGAATGTGTTAAGCAGATCTAGCAACCAAACACAACTAACTATCCTAAAGAATTAGACACTTAATTGAACGGAATGATTTTTCCAGGAGTCATTGTTATCTTCATGGCTGCTAAGTTCTTTTTTTTTTTTTGGTCGTGAGACCTGAACTCTGGGCCTGGGCGCTGTTCCTCATCTATTTGGCTCAAGGCTAGCACTCTACCACAGCGCTACTTCCGGCCTTTTCTGTTTATGTGGTGCAGAGGAATCAAACCCAGGGCCTCGTGCATGCAAGACAAACACTCAACCACTGAGCCACCTTCCCAGTCCAGCTGCTAAGTTCCTTTTGTGAATGGAGTACTAAGTCAAAGTCATGGCCATTTGGGTTCAGTTAAAAAAAATTCCCCCATAAGTTTGAGAAGGGATAAGGATGTTCATTATCTCTGGTGTCCTGGCTGACTTCCAGCTAGATAATTACTTTCTGCCTGAAAAATTGATCCCCTGACAGTTGGAGTTGTTTATTTTTCTCATGTCCAGGCATCCATTGTAAGACTGGAACTCATTTCAAGAAGTCTGATACTACCTGTTCTAAGATCTTTTTTTTTTCTCTTTATAAAGAAAACTCTGTTTTTGGATCACAGAAGTAGGAAGTTTTTACATTGTCCAATCACAACTTCTGCTCTTTAACAGCAAATTTTATGGATAATTGGACATGAATATCTATTTCCAAGTTATTATGTCACATTACCTTTAGATTCTATTACGACAATACATATATGCATGTTCCATGTTCTATAGCTTTTGGTATAACATTGTTGATGGATATGTAAAATTCAAAGGCAGATGAATGTACAAATAACTGTTCTCTTCCATTGTTTTATATTTTCATAATGTGGATTTTAATATCTTAACATGCGATGCCCTTCTCCATATTTTGATCCAAATATCTTATGAACTTTATACCAAAGTATCTAAAGTATCTTATATACTTTATGCCAAAATACTTTATATCTGTAGAACACGTATCTAAAAATGATAATGGTGCTGCCCAATTTCTTCCCATAGGCAATTTTTTAATCAAGTAAAATTTTCTTTCTAGTATTCTTATTTAGCATATTTATGAGCATCAAAGAAAAAAATTATGCAAGTAGTAAAAATTCACCTGGAGGTAATCTGTTATTTTTTTGAAAAAGCTAACCTAAGGTTCTTTTTGAAGTATAAAGGAAAGTATTTTTCTTCTCCTTTAAAAGTAGCTTCTTAGGCTTTTTCTATTGCATTTGCTCTTAGAGAATTTGATTCTAAGTCTACATTCACTGTCAAATAAGCCTTAGGAATCATTTCTTCTAAGAGCTAAATTAGTTTCAGAATTTTAAAAGAACCATAAATTTAATTACAGGTTAAATTTCTAGAAAAAATAGTTTGAAAGAGATCTTTCCCATATCGTTCAAAGTCGTTAGTTTTAGTCATTTATTAATGAGTAAATCATTTGATTTTGTTACATGAATATCTTGTCCTATGTAGATTTGGTATCAACATTTAAATTAACCAAATCAACTTTTAAAAGTCAGCTAATGGTTTCTTAGTTAATGGCTTCATTGGCATACGCAAAGAAATTAAGAGGAATGTGCTGACTTAAAGTCACAACTCTGAAAGATCTGAGACTAGACGCTGTCATTGTGATTCTTCTATAAGCACTTGTAAAATTCTAAGTTTTAATCTTATACTTTTACAATACATTGGAATTATTGTTAAAGAAGATTCCTTCTACTCTTCCTGAACCTTGGGAGTTGTATATTAATAACTACCAACCAAGATTCTTCTATATATACATGATCGTATAAGAGATGAGATGTCACAGTTCCTGAGACTTAAAACAATTTCTGTATTTCTATATTGATTACTCAGAAAGCCTACATCTGTGGTAGAAGGGGAGATACTCAACTACAAAAGCTATCAGATATAGTATGCATCCCCCACTTATGAAGAAAGGATAGAAAGCTTGATGTTCCGTGGACTTGGAAAAGTCATCTGGATGAGATGTTTTAAAAGATGGTTGAAGGAGGTGAAGATTGCTGGGAGCAGGTGCTCCATGTGAAAGGTCGAATATCATAAAAGGAAATTTTAGTTCCTCCCATAGGAGCTGTCAGTCTGGATCAAGGTCACTAATGCACAAAATTTGGATACCTTCCCATCACCATAGAAGCTCATTCGAAGAGCTTATCATGAAGTCATATAATTATTCCATCAGATTCCCAACTGAATGAACTATGTAAAGAACTGTGTAAATGATTTAAGAGAATAGTTGATGATAACTGTAAATTCTAAAATAAATAGTACTTAAGTTTTTTTAATTTTTAATTTTTTTATTAATATTACATTGCAATTTAACACATGGACCTAAAGAAGGAACATCATTATTGCTCATATCATAAATATAAGAAAAGTGTTTGATATAACTCACCACTTACGATTAAACCAGAAATAAAACCTTTTGAATTCTAATTTTAAAAACCTTCAAAATCCATACAGTGGGAGTTAAACTTAGTGGCATACTGAGAATTTTTTTACTGAGATTGAAAGCACCTTTATTCAACTTAGTATTAGAGATCTTAGCCAGGCAATAAGAAAAATAAATAAAAAGTTATATCGTAAAAAAATATAAAACTCATATGGAAAATAGAAAATTTAAAAGATCATTTGAAATTCAAATCCATGAATATTAAATGTTTACTAGATATAATATTAGATAGATTCAAAAGAAAAATAGTAGTACTAATAAACTTAGCAAGGTCACAAGATAAACTTAATTGTCAAATATGAATCTATCACAATAGTTGCATGTGCATATGGAAGAGCAAGTTTGTCCACATATGACTTTTTTGAAATGTTAATATTTTTACACTGAATTTTTTTTTACAGTGAAAGCAGGGGTTATACTGTGGGGGAGGGACATACAAAGCAACTAAGAAATAATCTTATAAATGTTTACACTGAATTTTTATGGGTACTATAGGATGTTACTGCAGAACCCTGTGAGACTATGTGTTTTAATGGTTCAATGAAAATAACTGAAATCAAAAGAGTTCATGCTTTACTTCCTGTCAAGCTTTCAGTACAAAAATGTTACAATTAGTTGAACTGCATTAGTCTGCAATTGCAAATTTGATTTTTAAAATGTCTATTTTTTATTAATTTCATTTACTTTAAAATGTAAAGTAATATAATTATAGCATTTTACAAAAAATTTAAATTTCCTACACTGTATCTGTAAATTCAGGATGTATAGATCATAAAATTTAATATCTTTGCAAATGTTGCATATAATAAGCACACAGCAAATATCTGGATGAAATTCAAATTATGTTTGTATATTATTTTAAAAAACCAAAGTAGCATTCATAACTACTTTTAAGATCCTCAAAATAACATTACAGCAATTTTTATTCTTTTAAACCAAACTTATAGGTATAGAAATGACTCATAGAAGCTAGACATGTGCTTATAGTAATAAACTATATTTCCAAATTCATCATGAAATATGGGCATTTCTTTGCTATACATACTTCACAAAAATTTCCTTGGTTTGAATTGGTTTACACTGAATCTCAATTTTAAATTCAGTATATTTCCTATATTATCTCAAAATTATATGCTTCTCTTTATTAACGTGGTTGAAGATTTGCAAGCCTCCACTGACTGAATGCTAAAGATAACTAAAAGTCATTGAAATGTGTATTGTTGATTAAATGCAGTTTAATTTACATCTGTAATCCAATTTGCATAATACTCGAATTTATAACACCCACTTGTAAAAAGCCAGACTTAAAATGCCCAGTAGAATAGTAATTGTTAGGTCAGGTTGAGTTCTGAATTTGATGATTTGATTTCCTTGTCTTTTACTTTGTTAGTATACAGGTGCAAGAAATTCAGTGTTCTAAATGCAATTATATAGTTATCATACATAGTTGGCAGCAAAAACAATAGCTTTCCCAAAGCTGTCTTTTTATGCTTTTTATTGTAAAAATAGTGTACAGAGGGGTTACAGTTACATGAGTAAGGTAATGAGTACATTTCCTATCATTGTTACCTCTTCCTTTGTTTTTCCCCTACCATCCCTTCCCTCCTCACCTCCCCAACCCTCCCCTGTAAGTTGCAAAGTTCGTTTTCTACATAGTCCCTTGTACATACATCTCATTGTTCCAATGGATCAACCTGTATCCTTGTTTCAGCATTTTGTTATTTCACTTCCCCTCCCCAAATTTGAAAAATGTATATACAAGATTGTATCTTGTTACCAGCATCCAATACAGTGAAAACAGCGGTTATATGTGGGGGAAGAACATACAAGAAAAACAAAAAAATCACAAGGTGCATTTAAATACTTTAAAAACAAAATAGCAAAAAAAAAGCAAAAAACAAGTGTGTCCCTATTTTGGGGTTCATTTTACTTAACATCATCTTACATGGTCATATGTACAAAGCTTTTGACCTTTTCTACTTGTCCTCGACTTATACTAATTATTGCAAATAAGGGAAACCATGGGACCTATGTTTCTTTGGGCCTGGCTTACCTCAATATAATTTTTCCCAAGTCTTTCCATTTCCTAACAAATGTGGCAATGTCATTTTTTCTGATGGAGACATAGAATTCCATTGTGTGTGTGTGTGTGTGTGTGTGTGTGTGTGTGTGTTTGTATCACATTGTCTTGATCCATTCATTTATTGAGAGGCATTTGGGTTGGTTCTATATCTTACCTATCATAAATAATGCTGTGATAAACATAGTTTTGCGATCACAAACAAGGCTATTTATGTTTTAATTCTTGAAAACTGTGATGATGTTACATGACTATAGGAACTAAAATTGAAGATGGAAGTAAGATTTCTCATCTGGTAATATTAAAAGTAAAAATTTCCCTCAGTAATGCTAGTAAACTCCTTAATTACAGAAAACTTTATAGGATGAAAGGGAAGAGACATGGAAGTGGTGACACAAGTCTATAACCACAGTACTCATGAGTCTAAGGCAGAAGGATAATAAGTTCAATTCCAGCCTAGGCTTGTACATAGAGAGAGGCTGTCTCAACAAACATAGGAGAAGAAGAAAACTCAATTTTACAGTTACACAGTGTGGCAAATGATGTTGACAGATAATGTTGTTTCTATTTAGTTAGGAAAGCTTAGTTTGGATTAGTGCAGGCCACAATATAAAATACAAGATATAAAAGAGGGAGAAATACTACTTTTTGGGAAATATCCAATCAAACAACTTCAAAGAAATCCCTTAGTGCATATTCTATCCTTCCTTGAAATCTTCTCGTTTCTGGCAATCTAGTGATCAAAAGATGACTTTTTAAAACATATTTTTACCAATGAATTCTAACAAGGTTTCTGATTCATTTTTCCTAATGTTTTTAGAAAGTAAAATTAATTTTCACTGCAACCAACATATGTTGTTACTTAACTATTTTTTGAAAACCCTCTTTATACGTAAAGATGCAAGCCTATATATTTAGATGTGGATGCTTATTTGTGTGTGAATGAGTGAAACAAACTTCATGACTACCTTTGATAAAGATACTCATTTTGCAACATTATGTATATACACAAAAAATTAAAAGGATCCATAAAAAACTAAAAATAGATTGTTGGGACAATGCACTAAAAGTCATAAAAATGACCATCACATGTATTTTAGAGTCTACCTAATTTCATTTCATATGTAGCTTTAATAAATGTAGTCATCTGGTAGAAATCCAGATACTGTACACAGTAAATGAGAAATGACAGGTGTCAACAGTAAGATATACTAAGAGTCAAAACAAACAGTAACTAGAAATTTAAAAGTGAAGCTAAGGGTAGAATTTTATGGAAGTGGAACATAACACACACAAATTATTTGAATTTCTAAAAATGTTTTAAGAATATAGAATATTTACCAGTTAATTGCATTGTTCATTTATTCAGTAAATATATTATGCATAAGAAGAAAACTGTGAACCCCAATACAAACAGATTTGTAAATAGTTGATATGTGTTAAGTTCATTTTGATAGTTGTCTCTTGTTATTCTCAAGAATTAATTTATTTAAACTCATTAAAGAGAGTATGTTATTGCTTTAGCCATCTTATAAATAGGAAACAGAAATAAGAAACATAGTTAACCTGCCAAATCACCTTCCCAGAGATGACTAGAGTTCCATTTGATCTGGCCATATAAGCTGTACTCATGAATATTACTTACCTTTTTTCTTGAAAAATCCAAATGTCTTCCAAACTGATGTGGTTTTTCAGCCTTAATAATAATCTATAAATAAAGATTCGAGTTAAACTATTATTTACCCCCTAAAATCACTTCTGTGCTCATCCCATAATATTCATCATTCTGTAATAATATTTTATTAGCTGGGTACATGGCCACACAGCTTAAGACTACATTTTCTAGGCTCCTTTGAAACTAGATATTATTTCAGTGGAATGTGGCCTGAAATGATATATGTGATTCCTAGTTTATAAAATTTAAAAAGTGATCTGTATCCTTTGAACCTTCCTACAGGTATCCTTATCCTTGTTTTTTGATCAAGGATTGTCCTTTTTCATCTATTTCCTACATCCTTTGATATAGGTGGTGATTCTTGGTCTATTTCCTAAATCCTTCCCTCTGTATTGTCCCTGCAGATCTATTTCATTTCCTCCCATCCTTCCTACAGATTGAATCTGTACAAGTTGTTCTTGCCTACCCCTCTTTCTACAGTTGTTTTTTATCAATTAATTTTTATTATTGTGAAAATACCGTACAGAGGGGTTACAATTACATGGGCAAGATAATGAGTACATTTCTTATCAAGCATGTTGCCTCCTCTCTTGTTTCTCCTTCCCATCCCTTCCCATGTCCTTCCCCGGGGCCCCCTCCCTGATTCTCCTCCCCTCACCAAAGTTGTAAAGTTCATTTTGCGATATAATGACTTGTACATCTCATTGTTGCAATGGGTCTGTTTTGTACCTTTTTTCCTACAAATTGCCCTTGTAAGTTCTAGCAAACCCTACACTATGGAGCTACACCAAAGGAAGAAGCAATGCAGAAATAACTTAAACACCTGAACAACTTCAGAAAGGATAATAACTTTACACTCTCCAAATCAACCAGCTCCACAATTATATGTAAAGAGCTATTAATTTGTATCTTGTTGCTGCATTTTTGTTTTTGATGTCTTTCCTATAACATGCTAATCTACTTTGTATCTTACACAGAACTAAGAATATGTTGTGAAGTGATGGTACTTTGAATCACTATGTTGTCTACTTTGGGAAAACTATTTTCATGGAGGGCAACATTTGCAAGCGAAAATCATTTGAAGAAGCATGGCAGAGACATTGTACTCAGAGCTAGATTTATTATGGTCTCTCTCTTTCAATATTTTTGAGCACTCACTGTGAGTCTTATTATACTGAGGATGCAAAAAAGAACACATCTCCTTGTTTAAGAGAAATACAATAAAGACCACAGGTACAGTATAATATGACATATGCCTTGACTGAGAAAAAGAAAACCTGAACTTTCTTTTTAAAAGAAAGCATAAAATTGAAAGAGAAAGAGAAAGAAAAAAAAGATGGAACACAATGTCTTCCAAGTGCTGATGAGTAAGTAACTTTTTTAAGAGTAAGAGACTCCTGGGCAGAAAACTTGGAGCATTGTGGATATTAGAAATTTCATGGACCAAAGTAAGAAGACACACATTACCATGAGATTATTAATAAGCATAGTACCTTCTTATTGTTGAAACATAAAATTGAATAAGAGTAAAAAGTTGGTAAGATAGGGATGCTTAAAATATATATGCTATCGTGGAAGCAATATGGGTAATTGAAAAATTGTTAAATATGAGGCATATGACAATGTTCATTTATTACATTTAATGCATCCTATACATGTTCTCTGCTTGATGTGGGGGATACAGAACAAGATGTAGGATATATGATGCATATCCTCAAGAAGCCCAAAATCGATTGAAAATCCATATAAATACCAACGATGCCTTATGGCAAGTGCTTTCATGTAGTCACATATAGTTATGGAAGAGAGGCACAATTTTGGAAAAAATGAAGGTAAGGAAGAGGACAGCTCATCTGCACAAATATAGATAATAGCAATAATAATATATATAATAGCAATAATAATAATATAATAGCAATACCTAGGATTGAAAAATAGCAAGGATGATGGAATGAAACAAGCAAACAACTGACCAAATCAGAACGTTCTTTTATGCCACACCAAATAGAGTAGATTTGATTCTGAAACAATTGAGGTGATACAGAAGGGAAAAGGAGAAAAAGTAGGAGCATGGAGATAAGTTCTGTTGGGCAATTAGATTTTCATTAAAAACAGAGGAGGGAAAGCATCAAAGAAAAAATTGAGACACTGCAGTACATGTCTATCAAAGACTAGGTCATGTCGATAATTCTTGATGAAAAGTGGAAACGGTTTTATTATTTTATACCCTAACCATAGATAATGTAAGAAAATACGAATGTGACTGAGCAAGAGCAACATGTAGTCAGGGACAGTCAGAAGTTATATTTCCTACCATGAAGAGAAGCCTGGGAAAACAACCCACATTAGGATGTAGTTGTCAGTGAAAACTGATTTTATGTGGTAAAAATGCAGAAATGTACTTTAACTGAAGAAGAAGGGTGTTTAGAGTTGTTGACATCCAAGTAATGAAGGACCCAGTGGGTTTTGTTGTTGTTAGTTTGTAGTATTTGGAGTTTAAGAAAGGGGTTACTACCACCTCATTTGTACAAAGAAAATTTTTTCAAAACTTCTGGGGGTGATGAAGTTAATATCCCTGCCCATCTTTCCTTCTTCTGGCCAGGCTGGAGTGGGACACCATAGAGCAAAGTAAGTAGCCATAGCAAACCTCTTAAAGACAGGAAGAATATAGGAAGGATATGAACTGAACCATCTATTTGCTGCAGCTCCAAGGTCCTGACACATGCTTCTTTTCTTTCATTAGAATTCATTACAAAACACAAATTCAAAGATCATAGTAGTAATAATTTTAAGATGATACTTCAGAGCATTGAGGCATGAGTTTTATTTTGAAACTTTTACTTACTTAGAAACTATAGCAACAGCATACCTATGAAAATAGTCCTGGGCTGATGAAATATTTATAGGAGGAAATAGGTATTTAAAATGACTGTTAAAGAATTTTTGGTAGAATGAAATCTAATTGGTAACGTCTATTGTAGAATAGAAAACATGTTGTATCTTTTATCCCAAAGTTGATTTCTTTACTAGAAATTCCAGGAAGTTATTTTTTTAATACAAAGAAGACATATGACCAATATCAGTGGTAATATAAAAGTCACATTGTAAGCATTAGCACGAATACATTTTCGTAATGTAGAGGTTGTCCTAAGAATTCGCCATCCCTATGTTAGTGACTCAACTGCCTACTTTTTCTACCTCTAGGCATTTATTATGCCAGTACACAACAACTAAGCAACTAGATATTCTATGTCCAATTTCCCATTACAGCATATGGAAAGAAAATGTATGCAAATGAAGATGTAATTCAAGAATATGACCCCTGAATCCCAAATGTAGCCAAGCTTTGAGATGAAAAATTTCACAATCTCTACTTATTCCTTACCAAGCAGCTCTCTCCCCTGCCAGCAACAACAAAAAACAAGGTGTTTACGCTTGTATTTTGTAAAGAAAATTCCCAGATACTCAGTGGGATGCTTGTATTCCCAATCATGCAGAAAACTCTTGGAAAGGGTGCTTGTTAAACCAAAAAGTAGTTTTGTTTTTCAAAGCCTTCAAAAACATGCAGAGTCATTCATAACCCTTTTCATTAAAGCTGCAGAAATGTCCATAGCAACCTGCTTGCGCAAGGATCCTGTTTAACAGAAAACATGTTCCAGGAAAAAGAGGAAGGGGAAAGCTCAAATAAAAGAAGGTAGGGGTAACTTTAAAATCACAGGAGTCCGTGGGAACAGTAGAGTGACTAAAGCGGACACAAATAACCACATAGTGAGCTTTGACCTATACAATGGCTCAGGGGTTCCTCATTATTACAGCAGAAAACAAGGAACATTTTTCCTCAAGGATGGTTAGTACAAGGCCATCGAACAAGAAGGAGCTCTTGGCATTACAAGACTCTGAGGGAAGTTTTCTTTCCTTCAATGAATGCTCAGTATACCCATCTGTGGCATTATCCTATAAAAACCATGCAGCAATCCCAATGAATTATAATCAAGATAGTATCAGCCTATTGTCATTTCTTGGCACTGCCTTCTATTAGGAACTGGGGGAAATCTTCCATGCTCAGATTTGCAATGTAAAAGAAAGGGGAATCTAGTTTGTTGGTCAGTGGGGATGTTCCCCATATGTCTGTGGTGATAGCAATGTGTTCTCTTCTTCTAAGGGTCTTCAAAGTGGATAAATAAAAGACCATAGCACTCAGAGTGAGAGAAACAAATGTCTTTTTGATGGTTCATTGCAGAGGCAGCTTTCCCTGGAAATGAGCCAGGGGATCTTGGGAAGCAAATGGTCTTAATTCAGTTCTGCCTCTGCCTAGCTGACACAGAGGTGCTATGATCTTATTCACTTTCCCTTACCCAAAAGCTGTGTGCAATTTTCTGCTCCGCCTAGTAAGGATGATTTAGCCATTGTTATGTTTAGGTGATAGTTAATTGAATCACTTGTGATGTTAATGCACTGCAATACATATGTTAATACTCTCGTGGCACCCTGCTTCTAGGCCCTTTGGGTTATTTAGTGTCAGCCCATTTCACAGGCATAGACAGGGCTTGGAAATCTCACCCCTTTCACAAAAGAACTTTGTACTCATTAATTCTTACAACACTTCTGAGGGCGAAACAGATTATATTCATAGCTGCAGTAGCGGCAACACTAGGGGAAACAATATTTCCCAATACATTCTGGTCCTGTTAGCCTCATTGACATTATTTAACAAATAAAGATCCAGTTACCTGCTAGGAATCAAATTGCTGCTTTGTCAAGCTGTCATTGGTTGAGGTTCTCACGTCAGGCTTGGAAAGCCCTGGGTCATCCAAGGTTCAGAAACGATGTCCTACCTGATGGGCTTGCCAGCCTGAGCATTATATTATCGTTCTATTGGAAATGATTGCTATCACCAAAACACTGCTTCTTAGCCATAACATAGTCTGTTTTTAATTTCTATTCTGTAAAAAGAGTTTGAGTTTTACCTGAGATAGTGGGGTAAGAGGGTTAGAGGAGGGAGCTGTATTATCAGTAGAATCATGGACTCCTATGGGATTACTCCAGAGACCATCTCATTCAATTTATTTATGTATGTATGTATTCAGATTGAGATAGAGGATAGAGATAGAGATTGAGTATGTGTGGGGGCAGTGTGTGTGTGTGTGTGTGTGTGTGTGTGTGTGAGAGAGAGAGAGAGAGAGAGAGAGAGAGAGAGAGAGAGAGAGAGAGAGAGAGAGAGAGAGAGAGAGAGAGAGAGAGAGAGACGGGGGGGAGAGGAATAGACAGGAGAGGGGGGGTACCTGAGGGTCAAGGTAGGTAGTTTTCCCAATTATGTGCCCCTTTACCTATGCCCTCCACAGACTAGTTTGCCAAATCCATGCTATATTTTGCTTAAGGTTTTAGACCTTCAGTGCCTGGAACTAAAATCTCAATTCTCTTAGGCACTGTAGGCAGTGTTAACATTTAATTCCATCAATCATCTGACCAGCAAAAATGCCAAAAGTTCTAGAATCTGCACTCCAGAGGCAGATAAGCAAATATAATAACCAAATCGATCCTTTCTTGAAAGAAATATCAATCATCTGCCATAATTTTGGCATCTAACTGCCATCTGGTGCTTCTCCAGCAGATCTGAAAGAAGTTATACTCTTGAACAAATCCTCTCTTTCATTGAGTTAGAAAGTAGATGGTAAGAACAACCTTCAATAAACCTGTCACTTGTGTGACTTAAGTACTTTGGAATATAATCTACAAAGGAGCTAAGCATGGTCAGGAAAGAAAATAACTGTACTCCAACATGACAACACAGAGCCACCCACTCTGACCTTTTTTCCCCTCTCTTCTTGCCCTGTGTCCTCTTGAAAGAAGTCAGAAGATCCTTATTCAGAGGATGTCTGCCCTCTTTTTGGGAGCCAGGATGAATCAGAACAAACAGGCCTTGATGAGTTCCCATTCAATGCCAAACCAATGGTATCCTTCTGTCATCCCTTGCACTTGTGCATAACTATCTGCAAAAAGTTCCCCGTGGGTCTTTGTTTCTGAAGATTTCTAGGTCTCCTATAATTTTGGTGTAATACATTTCTTTTGCTTGTCTCTTGTAATCTTGTTTTTGTTATAGGCATATAAACTTTGCAAATAGGTAAACTTTGCAATAGGTAAAGAAAACATTACCTATTCTTTCCTACACTGAGGACTGGAGATATCAACACACACACACACACACACACACAACAAAGGCTAAATGAACACTGAATTAAAACACTTAAATATCTTTCCACTAAATAGATTTATGTGCAGTATTTACTACATTACTAGCTATAAACTGTAGGGATGAATTTGTTGAATAGGTATGTAGAAAGAAATGAATGTATTCTGGATGTGACATATTGGGATTAATCATTTCTTCTCTAATTTATCAGAATTGCTTCCTGTGGAAGATGAGATTTGAAGACCTGTTTGAATGATGAAAAAAAGAGAATTTTTCAGGGAGAATCAGAAGTTTTGTGAGAGAAAGCAATTTGCCCAAGGTCACTTAACTAGCCAGTGTCAGAGTCGGGAATTAAACATACTGAAAAGAAATGAATGTTTCCATAGTGAGTCTCCTATAAGAGCACCTTCAAACTGATGTCAAGAATTTTCTCCAGGAGGTAGATGAGAATTGCAGTGACCTTCGTGAAATCATACATTGTGTCTCAGAGAAAAGGGACTCAGATTTTTCAGCTGAGAAACCTTGGTTCCAAGGGCAGATCTAAACCTACTTGCTGTATTATCCATGAAAATGCTTTTCACATTGCTATTGAGCATAGAGCAAGACAAAACTACCTCTCTGCACAAGATAAGAACTGGCTTTTATTCAACTCTTCATCAGCATAGTCCTCATTTTGCTTCTGAAAATAAGAGTAATAAATGAATGCAAACATGCACAGCACAATTCTGTCAAGAATGTCTCTCTCCCAGCTTATTAACCTTGGTAAGAAGGTAGCAAAGCAAACAGCTTGACTTGATCACAGAAATGCCAAGTCAGAGAGTAATGTCTCTGGGTTACTTGTATTATCTGGATGTGTAAATTTACTTTCCTTATGATCAGATCTTTGCCCCACTCTGAACTTCTTCTCTTTCAGGCTTGGGGACATCCTTCTATGTGGTTGTTTTCATATACAAGAATCCCTATTAGACTTTGTAACTATTTTCCTCACTGTCTTTCTTTCTTTCTTTCTTTCTTTTAATTGTGAAAATACCGTACAGAGAAGTTACAATTACACGGGCAAGGTAATGACTACATTTCTTTTTTTTTTATTGTGAAAATACTGTACAGAGGGGTTACAATTACATGGGCAAGATAATGAGTACATTTCTTATCAAGCAGTGATGCTTCTCCTTAGTTTCCCCTTCCCATCCCTTCCCATCTCCCGGCTTCCCCCTTCCTCACCCCGCACCCCCCAGGCCAAAGTTGTAAAGTTCGTTTTTTGACATAACGTCTTGTACATACTGAAATGAAGACCCCACTCTATGAAGACCTCATCACTATCTATCTCTTTGTTATAACCATAAAATCTGTAATTAGATTGTACATATTGGTAATGTTCAATGGATATTTACTAAATGAAACTGAAGTATAGTTCCTGATATAGGATATATATAGCATAGATCAGAGTGAAACAGTAAAGATTAAATGAGATGTGAGGGTAAATGAGTGCTTTTTTCCCCATAGTACAATGCTTTACAATGTGTGGCCCCACACCATAATGTGATAACTGGCATTCAATATTATATGTTACATCTTATAAACAGTGTCTGCTGAAAAGTGTGGGAGGTAGGGTTCAACCTGCTCAGTATATGTTGACATTTCTATCAATTGATATTATTGTATCTAGTGTACTATTAGAATTGTATTAAATATTACTGGCATATTGCATATAAATATATCTTAATATTATTATTTTAATAAATAATGGAATCAGACTGATGCAATTCAAGCAGTCAGTACACATTATTATCCAGTCTACCTTGCAGGCTTTTTCTAGCTCCCAATGTCCTCTGCTACCCAACCTATTCTGTCCAAATGTTATCTGCTTTGCTATAATTAACCATGGCAAAGTAAGACCTCCTCCTCCTTGCTTGCTTTGCTGATTCCTACTATTCTTTATAGTCTTAACCCAAAATGTGTCTTTCTATCAACCCTTCCCTGAAGGAAAAAAAAAATTCAGTATCTTCAGAAACTTCTTGACTAAAAAAAGTCTTGAAAATGATTCTGTATAGACACAATAAAATCCATATATGGAAAGCACAGCTAATATCATTTCCAATGGTCACAAAAAATTTTCACTAAGATGCAAAAAAAGGCAAAGATGCAATCATTATTTACTTCTATTTAATATATTATTAGAAGTTGTAACCAAAATTAGGCAAGTAGAAGAAATAAGCACCTAGATAAAAAAAAAAAAAACAGGAATTAAACCTATCTGTAGGTGACACAATCTTATATATAAAAAATATTTGAATTTACAAAAATACTATTAGAACTAATAAATGTGGTAAAATTGCAAAATATAAAATCAACAAATTGCAATGAGACTTAATGTTAAAATATCCATACTACACAAAGGAATCTACAGATTCAATGCAATTGCTACCAAATATCAGTGCTGCTGTTGTTTTTTACAGAAATAGGTAACAATCCTAAAACATATGGAATCATTAAAAACTTACAAATGGATAAAGAAATCTTTAGAAAGAAAAACATAGCAAGAAGCATCACAATACCTGATTTCAAAAATAGACTATAAAGCCATAGTACATAAAACAATATGAAACTTATATAAATGGAGACACATAGACAAATAGAACAGAATAGTGGAGGAATAGCATATGTAGATTATGGTATAGTGATCTTTGACAAAGGTTCAAGGATATACCATAAGAGAAGCACATTCTCTCTCTCAGAAGGTGTTGAAACCAGTGGATATTAAGATGCTTTAAAAAGAGTGAAATTGGAGCTCTCTCTTGCATCATTTAAAAAAATGTCACTTCAACCTTGGTTAAAAGTTTAAATGTAAGACTTATAAACTCATAAAAGATAGGCTGGCTTTTTAAAGAGAAAACTGTGTCCTGTTTCCAATTTTGAAAAGTTAAAACCACATAAAACAGACTTCAAATTCTCCAAGAAGCCTGACAGAATGTGAAGATAGTGTAGTAGAGTTCAAAAATGTGAGATACACCTCTGTTTCCCTTGGAGCAACTGAGAAAATGATTTTTTTCATAAGTATGGGATGGTTTAGAAGGATGTGCCTTTCTGAACCAAGCACTGTTAAGCATGTGAACTCCCTGTGAATGTTCAATATGTGTTTGGCTTGGGTTCTCTGAAGTTCAGGAGATGTGCCATTCAGATATGTATACTGAGAGTCATTCATGTATTCAACTAATATATAGTTAATGCTTACTTTATGTTAGTCATTGTTACTTATTTTTAGGGAGGTTACATACTAATAAGACTTTTGTAAGACATAGTAGGAAAGAAACTCAATAATCATTCAAGATAAGTGTAAATATAAGAGAAGGAAGACTAGAGACTGTAGAATACAGCAAAAGAAACTGAGTTTGAGTCACCCCAACCATGCCTGAATATTCATGAAAAATAAATATTTACTTATTTTGCCAGTGTGGTTCTGTGATTCACATAGCTGAATGACAAATTAAGTGACATGAAGGCTAATAATATTCAATATAATAAGCGGTATAAAATGGTTGTACTATGTATTTTGTTTCTAGTCCTCAACAAGAATGTAGGGAATTGTAGGGAAGAAAAATCTGTAAGTGAGCATTTATGAGAAGACAAAGGGATCGTTGGGTAAAAAGAGTAAATTTAAGGGCACTAAACACTTAGAGATTCTTGAATGGTAAGGGTTTTTGTCTTGTTTTGTTTTTCGATATTTCTTTTCTTAGCATTGAGGAATCTGATTAGGAAAACACACTGTCATTTGTACTTTTTTTTATGGTAACTTAAAAAAAACAAAATGTTTAAATAGGGATACAGGTTAACCCATTGTAACAATGAGATGTACAAGACACTGTTGAACAATGAACTTTAGAATTTAGGTGAGGGAGGAGAGTGTAGTTGTGGAAGTGGAAGGGAAGGGATGGTAGGGGAAAAACAAAGGAGGGGGCAACAATGATTGATAAGAAATGTACTCATTACCTTGCTCATGTAACTGTAACCCCTCTGTACAGTATTTTCACAATAAAAAAACATATCAGTCGCAGTACAAAAAAATGTGATTCTATGTCTTGTCTATATATGTTGGTTCTTTATACTTTTGTCATCACTGAACTAAACAAGAACTGATTAAAACATGCTAAGTTATTTTCAGCTTGAGTTCAACAACTGCAGAACTCCATTAAGATTGAATTGGAACTAATAATTGCCTCAAGCTTCCTACCATACCATCTACAGTGCTACAGACACGTACATAGGACTAGACATGGGGAGTTGATACCAGAATTTTGCATAATGCTTTTAGATTCTGAAGTGCATTGTACTGATTTTTGTCTTAACTTGATTTGTAGTTTATCATGTTGTTGCTGCCATAGTTGTACTTTCCACCAGAAATTTTTTAAATGTTCATCCTGAGCTTAATTGAAAGAACCCCTTTAGCCATAGGTTAGGGCCAGAATTCTAGACCATCTTAGAATGTAAACTGACTTTAAGAACAATAAATGTAGCAAAGTTTAGCCCTTAATCCTTTTTTAAAACATATTTTAGTTATCTGAGAATTTTACTCATTTGAATAATAGTAATTATCATATTCTTTGATTTTTATAAGATAGATGGGATAATGTTTTAAACAAAGTAAACACTCAGAAAAGGGTACTATTAGCATACATTGTGCCATCCGGGGACTAAGCTTGTCACTCAGTATAAAGGAAACAAAACCAAACTTGCTTTCTTTGGTACTTTAAATAACATCTCCAAAAGACACAAATCACTATGGTTCCTTCTAAAAATAAATTCTTTTTTTCTTATTTTACACAGAAGAAGGAAAACAGGATAGGAGGAAATAAAACAACAGGCAAGGTCAAATAGGGGAATGAAACATAGGTCTTTTAGACAAATATGTAAATAGCTTTATATTTCATATAGTCTAATCAGATTGTTTATAGGTAAATGAGATGTACAAGAAATTATTTCCAAATAGTGTTGCTTAAATGGTGAAAACTTAAGCTGTCTAATTGACTACTTAAAAAAAAAAAAAGGAGGGGACACTCTGGGCACATACTCCTTCATGCAGAGCTAAAATCTTGATATGCCTAGGGATTGTTGATGGTGTATCTGTTTTTCCATTTTGCTCATTTTCCATAATTTGCACAAGTGTTGCAAAATGGTTGCCACTATGATGGAAGAGAGATAAGAGGTTCTATTATTCACTAAAAACATGCTGAAAGTCACTCACAAAGCCCTCTGCTTCCTTGATAAAGCAGATGAGAAACAAAAATCTGCTTTTGTATTGAGAAAAATGACCTTCTGTTTTTGTGTTTCTGTGCATGTTCTGAGGAAGATAAGGCATTCTTATTCATTGATTCATCTTCTTTACTCTTCCCAGTATTATTTGTAGAAATTGCCACAACAGGGGAAAGACTTATCTGTGAGCAGTGATCATGGGATTTTCTTAAGAGATTTCTTGGGCTGGAAATGTGGCTCAGTGGTAGAGTGCTTTCCTAGCATGTGTGAAGCCTTGGGTTCAATTCCTCAGTACCACATAAACAACAAAAAGCCAGAAGTGGCACTGTGGCTCAAATGGTAGAGCGCTAGCCTTAAGTTGAAGAGCTGAGGGACAGTGTCTAGACTCAGAGTTCAACCCCCACGACTGAAGAGAAGAGAGAGAGAGAGAGAGAGAGAGAGAGAGAGAGAGAGAGAGAGAGAGAGAGAGAGAGAGAGAGAGAGAGAGAGAATGTTCATAGAAGGCAATGGTACAAATAAGTGCCTGATGTGTGTGTGTGTGTGTGTGTGTGTGTGTGTGTGTGTGTGTGTGTGTGTGTGTGTGTGTGTGTGTGTGTGTGTGTGTATACATGCACAAATCCTAGGGTTTAAACTCAAGGCGTGAGTGCTATCCCATATATATATATTTTTTTCTCTCTCTCTCTCAAGACTAGTGTTTCAACACAGATCCATTTTGGCTTTTTGGTTGTTACTGGAAGATAAGAATCTCATATCTCTCCTGCTTCAGCTGACTTCAAACTACCATCCTCAGTTCTCAGCCTCCTGAATAGCTAGGATTATAGGCATGAATCACTGGCACCCAATAAAATGGCTAATTTTTATAAATGTGTAATCTAATTTATTTTGTCAAAGAACTTTTCACTAAGTCTCTTCACAGGTTGAAGGAAAAGGAAGTTCTGATATGGTGATGATATTCTTAGAGCAGAACAAGAAAGCAAAGAAAATGTCCACCTCATCTGTAACAAAAAGATCATTGGATCTTGTTGTTACAGGAGATTACAATGCTAGACATTCTTGTTCCTCATGAGAGAAAGAAGGAGGGGAACACTTCAGTAGTGAGAAAAAAAATACCTCTACCAAGGGATAACAACTTGATCTTATATGTTCCACACTCTTCTGGTTCTTATTATTCAGTGACATAAACCAATATATGCTTAATCTCTCCTCTCCCCAAAAAAGTAAATGTAGATGTAAGTTATGTGGACCCTGGATACAGAATCACATTATGTGTGATCTGTTGGAATTCAACAATAAACATTTGCAGACCTTGCTGATTCAATATTTAATGCAACACATTTGGATAAAGCCAACATTTCCCAGCTGTTACACAACAGGAAGAAGGAAGCAACGTTGTGTTAGAAAAAGCCCAACAAAGAGCTGACATTTCAGCAAATTTGAAGGAGCATGTTTGATGACCTAGAAAATGCCATTGGAACAAATGCAAGACAAGACGTCTCCAGGTCAGAGGGAGAATTCTGGCATCTGGAGCTCACGGAGGTACAATTGGCCCGCCTGGCACTCAACAGGCAAGAACACTGGGAAGCTATCCAACCTATTTGAAAAGGTTGGTAGAAACCTTGGTTTTTATAGTTCAGGGTCTTTTTTTAAGTTAAAAATCATTTATTGAATTTTCAACTTCCAAAAAGAAATTTGTCTCAAAAGAAAGCTGTCAGTTCATGTTGTGTACTTCACAGATCTCAAGAAATATATGCTTGCCTTGACCTCAGTCCTTATGCAGACTGTGTGAATGGCATAATTTTCTTTTTTTTTTTGTCTGGTGGGAAATCCTAGGTAAAGTGCTGCTGAGTATTGTTTGAGCCACGTCACAGGATTGCATTCCTGTTTTCTCTCCTTGCCTATCCAAAATACCCATTAAATACAAATGCCTTCGCTTGTATGTAATACTCACCTTGAGAACCACACAATTTAGATTTCACGCTTCCAAAGTCCCTTTGCTCCTTCTAGATCAGTTCTGACAAATACACACTTATATAAAGGAGAAAAGTCCGAGGCCCATTTGAAAATCAACCAGCGAGAAGTGGTCTTATTTACTCCCTTCTCTAAGGACAAATCTCCAAATAGAGAAAATATCAGATAACAAGACTACTTCTGCCTCCAAATATAACTCATCCTGATTTTGTGTTGCTTCTCTGAGTGACAATACCAGGTCCCTGTTCAGTGGACAGCAAAATAGGATGATTCACAAAATTTAGTGCTCTGTCCTAGGGCAGAAAGAGTGGTGAGGAGAGCTGGTCAAAAACATCTCACATTCCGTAATGAACTCCAACTGCAACTTATACCAAGCAGAAATCTTTATAGCCTCTGGGTCCCCAGGAAAACTATTATTTCCATTCTGTGGAAAAGATATAGCTAGTAGAAGAATTTGGTTACACAATCAAATGATTGAAGGTATTAAAAAAAAACCCTTGTCTAAAGTCAGTGTAGTGAGGGCTTAGATTTGTCTATAAAGTGAGCCAAATAGTATTGAAGATTTTCTTTAAAGAACAACAGTGAATATCATATGCCTGTATTACACATTATAATTTAAAACCATCAACTATTTACAGATCATCAACTTTGCCTAGATAGGCAAAACTATTCATGTAGAAAGGATCTACCCAGGAAACTTTTTGAGGTGCTCTTTTAAAAGATATATTTTATGTTCACTTAATTATATATCAGCTGTATTTTATCACAAGTTCATAATGAAAATAATTAATTAGATGTTATTTATAGCAAAGTTCATGCTGTAGGATATTTATTTTTTCTTTTATTAGACTGGATGACTTACCAACTATATTTTCTTCCAGTGTTGATATTGGACAAGGTTAAACTCCATTGACTTATAGTCTACATTTTAAAAAAATAAACAAATGGAAGTTTAAATGATGACTTCTGTCCTATTGCCTTTGTACAAATATTTACATAATTTTTGTATGAATGGTGATTAATGTATTTACCACCATTGGCAGAATGTTGTGTATTAAAAGAGATAACATATTCATTGACCAATCAATCACTAGCAACTTATGAAATATGCTAAAACATGGTC
The DNA here is from genome assembly GCF_024711535.1 of Dipodomys merriami. Taxonomy (NCBI): domain Eukaryota; kingdom Metazoa; phylum Chordata; class Mammalia; order Rodentia; family Heteromyidae; genus Dipodomys; species Dipodomys merriami. Next base: position 81,979,359 of record NW_027203381.1, read on the forward strand.
TAGAATGCCTGCATTAGATAAAAAACATTTTTACCAAAGAATGTCTGACAATATTCTTGAAGACACTTGGCAAAGCCTCAGAGCTGGATTTTGTGTGATTGAAAAAGTTAAAATATCAGAATGATATTTTATACTTTTGGTGCATTAAACATTCTAGAAGGATCACTCTATATTATATCTAAAACACATGTGTAAATTAAGAACTTTATTAAAGAGAGCAAATCTATAATTACAGTTAAAGATAGGAATTGTCATCGCTAAAGGGGATGAAAATTTAATACATACACAGAGCTAAGCTAATAAAACAATTTTAAGTGGCCCAATGTCAAAAAGGAGTTAAAAATGAGTCCTGGTAGCAATAAGAAATGTCCTTCTTTCATCTGCTCTCTCTCTCTCTCTCTCTCTCTCTCTCTCTCTCTCTCTCTCTCTCTCTCTCTCTCTCTCTCTCTTATGTTCAGATTATTGAGATGCTAGACTATATTAAACAGTCATCAAATATCAAAAGTTGTAGAATCAGTGTAGAAAATTCCCACTTAAGTACAAAACATTTTCACTAAAATGATATGATTAAACTATAATAAAATATTATTAATGACAACAGTATGTCAGAATTATTCCAAATACTGACATTTGCCTATAAATATATCATTATTTCATAGAAACTATTTTTGCAAAATATGACATTTCTAATATTACAAGGAAAAACACACTGGTTTTGATGCCTAGCTAACATTTCTAGATTTTCAATTATTCATAGCACTGAAAAATAGATTTAAAGTTAAAGATTAATCAAGATGTCCCTCTGTTAAAAGTTAAACACTCATCCTATGGTGATTCTTGAACTTGTGGTTACATTTCACAAAAATTTACATTCATAGTTAAGGTAATGTCAAAATCTTTAAGGGATTGAGAGTCTTCTTATCTAGTTTTTGACAAGTAATAGCTTCATTTAACTATATTAACTGTGATATATAATGGTATAATAATTCTAATACTCAAATTTATAGACTTGCACTCTGATATCAAAATGTGGTATTCTATTCTACTCCCAGATAGTATAATTTGCTATTATTTTTCACATTACGTGATTCCAGCATGGGTATCATTCATCAGTGTAAAGCATACTGATTTCAAGAAAGACACATCAGGGCAATAGAGTAAGCTGTACCAAGATTGCTTCCTTCAGTACATGCATTTATGTATGCATGTACTTGATCTTTTGAAATGTCACTGTTTATTCAATAAGTATTTTGTGGTGAATCACGTACTAACCAATGCATTAGATACTGGGAATAAATAAGTAAATATTTTAAAAGACAAGAGTGCTATTTTCATTGAGTTCACATTCCAGTGTGAGTTAATGATGCAAGTAATGGTAGGGGAAACAGAATAAAATGAGTAATTCCAAATGATAATAATTGTGACAAAATAAGAGAGGGTGACTTGAAAGAGAATGACTTGGAGCCACTGTGAGATTCAGAAGTCTTAATTACTGAAGTGAAATAAATGGCTGGGCACTGGTGGCTCATGCAGTAATCCTAAATACTCTGGAGGCTGAGATTTGAAGATCACAGTTCGAAGCCAGCCCTGGCAGAAAAGTCCCCAGGAGACTCTTATCTCCAATTAACCACTCAAAAATCAGAAGTAGTGCTATGGCTCAAGCCATCTGAACAATGGCAATAAATTAATAATCTGAAGAACCAAAAGAACATTTTAATGGAAATTTTGCAGCAACTCACAAAAGTCTCTGTGGAGGAAGAAAGCTGTTTGGTTTGAGGCTGCAGACCTGGAACATGGTAAGCAAGGGCCTTGGTAGCAGCACATGGTGGACAGTCATCCTCTAGAGGAAAGTCTTTGGGACTGGTCCTGCCCAAGGACCACTTATCTAGTGTCAATGAACTGCTTCCAATACCCACATATACATAAACATCACTAATATGAATCTAGGTGTGACTGTGATCGCATGTAGGATAGAGATACTAAATTGCTGCTAAGAGTTAGAGCTGGTCTCTATGAGGGCTTTATTTAGCCTGCCTAGTATTGGGCAAAATAAATGAAATTATTTTTTAATATTCAAACTTTGTGAGATTAAAAAAATAAGACTGTGGACTTTAATTTACTGTTTCAAAATTATATTATCTGCCAAACCTGACCCTATTTTTCTTCCATGCTAATCATGTCATTTAGATAGGAAAATCACTTTTCATTCTGCCCCAGTACCAACTCCTGCATATAGTCTCAAATTTACTCATTTATATTGCTTTCTTGCCCTGAGGCTCCTGAATTTTATTATCCTATGGAGAAACCTTGTGTGTTTGTCTGTGTCTCATTTTCTGCTTTGCATGAAGACACCAATTGTCTCAGTTTAGAGACCCAGAATCCTTCAATACATGACTTCATCTTAATTAATTACCTCGGCAATGTCCACGAGGTCACATTGGGAGATACTGGACATCTTTATAAGACTATTATTCTGCCTATTCAAAACAATTTACACAGATTCTATTCCTATTATTGTTCCTACTTCTACTCCTATTCAATCTCAAAGCTGCAGCTGTCTATCAGTGTATCAGCTACAGCGTGTACTCATTCAATAAATACTTGATCAATTTATTAGCATATATGAATGTGTAACTCTCACCAAAGTAATTGTGAAGTGCTCTGATGAGTGTCATCTGATGGCAAGTATGGTGTGCCCTTTCTGAAGAACCCAAGAAAATTACTCTTCAGAAAATGAAGAACACCTGCAAGAACTGAGTTGACTTAAGTTGTGCTATACAAGCCAACATCAGAATTATTTTTCCCTAGGACATCACAAAGAGGTAATACAGGTGGTTAAAATCCAAACAAATGGGGGATGGGAAGATGGCTCAGTGTTAGAGTGCTTGCCTTGCACGCATGAGGCCCTGGGTTCAATTCCTCAGCACCACATAAATAGAAAAAGGTGGAACTGGCACTGTGGCTCAAGTGGTAGAGCTATCACCTTGAGCTGAAGAGCTGAGGGACAGTGCCCAGAGTTCAGGCCCCATGACTGGATTCCAAAAAAAAGAAATCCAAACAAATGTATTTAAAGAACTATATGGACTCCATGCCCAAGTTACTCAAGTTGAACTGAAACGTTGGCAAAATAGCAGGGTATAAAATTAACCCTTAAAAATCAATGGCTCTCTGTATGCCAGTAATGAGAACAACACAGCTGAAATCAGGAAAACAACTCCTTTTGTAGTAGCCCCACAAAAAATAAAATACCTAGGAATTAACTAAAGAAGTGAAGCATCTCTATAATGAAAAATTTAAAAACCTGGAAAAGGAAATCAAAGCAGAACTAAGGAAGTGGAAAAACCTCCCATGTTCCTGGATTGGGAGGATTAACATCCTGAAAATGGCAATTCTGACAAAGGCTATCTACAAATTCAATGCAATACCCATCAATATCCCAACTTTATTATTCAATGAAATAGAAGAGGCAATAAAAAAATTAATATTAAATAATAAAAGACCCAAATAACACAAACAATGCTTAGCAGAAAGAATAATGCTGGAGGAATAGCAATGCTAAACTTTAAACTCTAATACAAAGCCATAGTAATCAAAACAACTTGGTCTTGCACAAGAATAGACCTGAAGACCCAGAAATGAACCCACAGACTTATAGTCACCTAAACTTCAGTAAGGGAGCCAAAAAATAGAATGGAAGAAAGACAGCCTCTTCAGTAAATGGTGCTGGAAAAATTGGTTAAATACCTGTAGAAAACAAAAGTTAGATTCATATGTATCACCCTGCACCAGAATCAACTCTAAATGGATCAAAGACCTCAAAGTCAAAGCAGACACCCTGAAAACATTACAAGAAGGAATAGTAGAAACTCTAGGGCTCTTTGGCATGGGCCAAATTTTTCTTAATAAAGATCCAGAAACACAACAAATCAAAGAAAAATTGGACAAATGGGATTATATTAAACTGCAGAGCTTCTGCATGGCAAAGGACATAGCTAGCAAGATCAATAGAAAGCCCACGGATTGGGAGAAGATTTTCACTAGCCATACAACAGACAAGGGTCTTATATCTAAAATATACTTAGAACTCAAAAAATTAAATTGCCTAACAACAAATCCTCAAAGAAACAACTGCCCAATTAATTAGTGGGATAAAGATTTAAAACGAGATTTCTGAAGAGGCAATAAGAATGGCCAATAGACACACAAAGAAATGTTCAACTTCTCTGGTCATAAAAGAAATGCAAATCAAAACAACATTGAGATTCCACCTTACTCATTAGGAATACAGGTGGACCCATTGCAACAATGAGATGTACAAGATGTTATGTCTAAAATGAACTTTACAACTTTGGTGTGGGGTTGGGGGGGAAGGGGGGGCCAGATCGGAAGGGATGGGAAGGGGAAACAAAGGAGGAGGCAACAACGTTTGATAAGAAATGTACTCATTACCTTGTCCATGTAATTGTAATCCCTCTGTATGGTATTTTCACAATAAAAAAAGTACATCACAACAAATAAAGCAGTTTTCATCTCTAAAAAAAAGAATGTACTCATTACCTTACTCATGTAACTGTAATTTCTCTGTACTGTACAGCAACTTTACAATAAAATACAAATTTAAAAAAATCCATACAAATTTTAAATCTAAGTTGAAAAGGAACAGATAAATGGGGAAACTCCAAAAAATTATTCTATATGACACAATTGTGTAGGATCCATGTCATCCATGAGTATTGACTACTACTGGCCTCTTAATTTAGTGACAAATGAAGCACTGTGGTAATGGGGGAATTTGTGGTGGATTAGGGATTCGAGGCAAATAAGAACTTTATTTTCTGCTCAACTTTTCTGCATACTTAAAGTTATTATATAATAATTTTACTTAAAATAATCCCAAAGCTCAAAATCAAATGTGTTTAAGCATAAGAATGCCCAACCAAATTAAAAATTTATGGGCCACATATGATTGTGGTGTTTCATCTGAAAAACCATAAATTTACCTTTGGCTTTTCTTAGAAACAGACATTTCCAGAATAGTTACCTATATGTCTGGAGTCATGAAATAGTAAGTGGAAAAGGCAATGATTAGGAAATGAGACCACTATGATAGTTCTAAGCTGCCATCTTGGCCACAATACTTGGTTCTATAACTTGACTGTAAATTAAGTGGCAATAACTACTTTTAAGTGCCCTTCAAAATATTCAGATTTGAGCATTATATGATTAATTTCCATTAAACAGATGAGTAAACCAAAGTATACATATCTAGGTTATAAAACAAGCCTTGGGCTCCATGGCTAGTATGTAGGAAGAGTCTAGGCTGGGTCTTATAATTCCAACTATGTTTTCAATTAAGACAACAAAATCTCAGTTGTAGATAGCTAATCATGTTCTAAAATACATAGAAAGTAATTCTCAAGGGAATATCAAACAGTCTGCTGGAACTGGATAAAAGTTATTTTATAAAGCTTGTTTGCTCTTAAAAGAGGCAATGACTGACTTCTTCCATTAAGCCCAAGTGGAAAAAAAAAAACAGGTGAAGACCTCCATGCACTGTACAAGTCCTATAGGATTTGTTTTATGCTATCAGGCTATTTATCCATGAAATAGCCAAGTCATGGTATAATGAAGTGGTTATCTTTCACATGCTACCGCTTATAATATTACTGAAAAACTGAACAGCAGTTCAGGAAGCCTTCAAAACCTTGCTCTTCAGTTCCCTTCATAGGTCAAACAGATGCTAATAAAAAATGCTGGGGTAATTAAAAAGGCAGAGAAAAAATGATTTAAGTAGATATTAAGAAATAAAGTGAATTTGAAAATGTCAAAAGGGGTAAACTAAGAAAAAATAGCAGAGCTACTATGATAGAAATCTTTAGATTTATGAAATTAAATGACAGAAATGACAAAAGGACTTTGACAACTAACTTTGACTTAATGTAGATGAAAAAAGAAAAAATGCCAGAAGCTGGCTTATTCAGGTTCATAACTTAATAGAAGAGAATAATTTACTTCATATGTATTCATTGTTTTTTAAGCATTTTTCCATGTATTAATCCTTGTAAAGACAATCACATTCTCAACTTGAAAAATGTATGCTGAATTAATAAGTAAAAATAATAATATTTAATATATTAAAATAAGAGGAAATTTTAACAACCTCTAGTGGCTGGCAAAATTACCCATTCTTCCTACATACCCCTCATCTTAATCATAATGAACTAAAGCTAATATTCATTCCATGATTTACAAACTGGGGAGAATTAATGTCATGATTATAATATGTTTTAATGTGTGTTTTCAACCTTACTTTATGATCCTATGATTTTTATTAACTCAGTCTCTATCAGAGTTGTTTGAATGTGAATGTTTATTGAGTATTTAAATCCAGGCTGTTTCTTTAACCTAGTTTACTATTAAATCACATTTCTAATACTGCCTGTTTTTATTATTTGATACTTTTTCCTTTCTTTCACACTCTAAACATAAAATCTTGAAAATATGCCTGTCCCAGGCTAACCTGTATAGTTACAAATATAACCAGATTGTAAAGATCTTAGTGTTTTCTTACACTTATTTACCTATGAGTCTGAACCCTTGTGTTCACTGTAGTTTTTACTGTCCTGACATAAGGTTGTTACATTCTATAAAGCAGAGCTATAATAGGTACTAAATGTCAAAGAAGTATTCTTAAAACCCTTAAAATCAATTAATGTAACCAAGAAAACATAATATTAAGACTTCCTTGTATCTCAGAATAACAATAACTAATACCTATCATCTCTGCCAGGAAATTTGATTTCAAATTTCTAGGGCATCTTCAGAAGAAGGGCTTCCTTCAAGATGCTTATTTAAATAAGCTCTTTTCTAGTTAGAATCTATTTTCTTCTCCTTTTCAATTAGAATAATATGTTTTGCTTTCAGTCATTTCAGTTGCACTATTTTCTGGTATGTGAAATTTTGGAATTCATTATTGGTTGCTATCCATTATAAAGCGGTGTGATTGTGTCTTAGGATAAAGGAACCACTGCTGACTGACATTGCTTTGGACAGATGAAACCCATGGCAGCCCACATTTAGATGTGCATCTCCATGTTGCAGTGTTGCTTTCCTATAAACCTACATAGCAAATGAAATGCAAATACATGCAGCATTTAGGATTGCCACTGCAGAGACAGGTGTGGGAAGACAGTCAAGTTTTTCTTGACTATATTTTGTTAACTTTACTTTGTTAGCCAATTTAACATTCTTGGAGAAAACAGCATATATATGGCAAGTTAGTATTTAAACAGGGTGAGTAGTTTAATATTCAGCTCTGGACAGATTCCCTCACCATATTTTTGGAACAATTTCTGAAGGCAAAATGTACTTTAATTTTGAACAAGTAAACATTAGCCTGGATCCTCTGAGCAATTCAACAGATGAAACAAGACAGAACTTTGTCTCCTCAGCTAGATTAGTAGTTGCTGCTACGTATCTCTTTGTACATCTTAGAGAACAAATCACAAGCTTATACCGAAGAGGCTGAATAATGTTCTGTCATGAATACCCAAACTGGAAAGTTCTGTTTCTCATGAAAAATGTGATTGATGCTAAAGGCTAGCCCATTGATTCTGTAGCAGACAATGCTTTTTGATTCTTTGAAACAATACTGTTTCATTTTATAAGATGTATTTAAGCTATCTCCCATCTTATTTTTTCCTGCAGTTGAAATCATAGGAACGATTAGCCCTCTAAATTTAATTGCCTGTAATTTTGCTATCAAGACAGCCCATCAAAGTGCTCCGCAAACAGAGGAGTGATTGAAAATGAGAGACAAGTGTCTAGCTATCTGCAAAACTAATTTGAACACTAAATTAGAATCACCCAGTTATGCTTTGCCTGGATCTCTTTCATTTGCATCTTGTATACATACCACCCCCAAAACGAGGATATTCCTTTCTGACTTCTTTCTAATGTTATGCTAAATAATGGTGGCAAAATACATCTCTTGGGCTGGGCTGAGCTTGTAATCAGATTGATTTTTTTAAGACTTTTCAAAACTGTAGGAAATGAACAAATTTCAGAGTATAGTTCATGTAAAGATCTATTGAGATGAAAAGGGGAAAAACATTCATAGGAATAAAATGGTAAACTTTCAATGGAAAGCTATGTGTTTTTTGGGTTCTGTAATTTTTTTATTTCAACCATAATTAAGTTCAGCTTTCTGTGATAGCTATTTCATATCACCTTTCCACAATATCTACTTGATCAAAGGTCTGCTCTTTCTTTTTCAACAGTTACAACTTCAAGTAAGGATGCCATTCTAACACACAGGAAGAAATGGGTTTTATGGCATATGATGTTGTCCTATGATCCATGAATCTCTTAAGAAATTTAGGGCACTGATGGCCAAACTAATTAGTATCACCTCCCATAGTTGTTTTTCTTTATGATGGGATAAATGATAATCTCCTTGATTTTAAAACCTGTGAAAGTAAAGAGGAAATGCAACAAAGTTGTCAGTCAAGCTCACAGATAGTTGTTCAGGTGGATTAGACCATCATATTTGTTTCATGTTTAAGTGAGAGGTCCATCCTATAGTCAAGTGTTGGGAAGACATTGGCACAGGTTATGCCTAGAAGAAGGCAAAGACTTAGATGAAGTTGATTTTTGTTTGTTTGTTTATAATTGGAAGCCATCCCAAACAGGGTTTCCTAATGAGTTTTCTTGATAATTTCCTCAGAGTGAGAAGAGCCATTCTTTCTTTGCATGAGGGAGGACAGAGAGAGGGAGCAATTCATAGCCTATACTGTGTGCTTCTCCATGATCCCGTTATATGATTTCCTACAGCTATTGTAAAATGTGATCTGTTCTGTTCCCATTTATTTATTTACTTATTTCACATGGGATTAACAAAGCTTGTGTGTGTGTGTGTGTGTGTGTGTGTGTGTGTGTGTTTAGTACTGAGATTTTATTTGAACCCATAGCCTCAGGCCTACTAGGCTGATGCTCTACTATTTAAATCATGTCCAGCCCTACATTTTGCCGGTTATTCTGGAAAAGTAACCTAGTAAGCTTTTCTGCCCACGTTGACTTCAAACCATTTCCATGATCGTTCTGATTTCAACCTCCTGAGTAGCTAGTATTAGAGCTATGCACATCCACCACAATTCACCATTTGCTTTTTATTTTTTTTTTGTCCATCCTGGGATTTGAATTCTGGGCCTGGGTGCTGTCCCTGCTCTCTTCAGCTCAAAGAAGCACTCTACCACTTGAGCCACAGCGCCACTTCCAATTTTCTAATGTTTTATTGGAGATAAGAGTCTTCATAGACTTTCCTGCCCAGGTTGGCTTTGAACCGTGATCCTCAGATCTCAGCCTCCTGAGTAGCTAGGATTACAGGTGTGAGCCACTGGCCCCTGGCTACCATTTTTTTTTTTAATGCAATGACTATATTTTTTACAGGCATCATGACATTTTTCAAAATTTTTATTACTATCATATTGCTATTTCCTACAATACTCCAAGGTTTTTGAAGATAAGGGATATCATCTTCATATACTGATTATCTAGTCAAGACCCATAATGAAGAATAGATCCAATAAAAGGAAGGTTGAAATGATAAATTGCAGGAAAATATTTTGAATATGTTAACCCTCAGTGAAAAGCAAGTAAGGTTGCCCATTAAGAGAATAATAAAGAAAAAAATAAAAGAAAATTTTCCCTTTGCAAATGGGATGCATTGAAGAAATGAACGGAACATGCAAGTTATTTTCCAAGATAACAATCCTTTTCACTGAAACCAGCAGAGAGTTTACCAATGCCTCCTACATTCCCGAACATGGGTCCATAAATATTGTCCAAAGTACCATACCACTCTCTTAATAAGACAAATGAGAGGCGTATTAAAACAAAAATTCCACAAGGAAGGCTAGTTAGAAAGATTAAGAGACTTTGAGAAGGTACTGCATACAAAAATTGACTTGATTTTACTTTTTAAATAAGTGAATGTGATTAGTTTGGAAACATGGGCTGACATCTATTCTCTGAGAAGTAATGTCAAGAAGGAATTATGTGTGATATTTATTGGGAGGACCTATAAAGAATGGGGGAGAGGAAGTAGCAGGAATAGGTAGGGAGAGTCTTTAGAAAGTGAGACAGAAAAAGAAAAACAAGATGCAGATCTGAAACCTAGGCAAGGACAGAGGGTAGTAGGAGAAATGACTAGAAGGAGCCTCAAATTGCAGCAGAATGGTGAGAAATCCTCAGTAAGGCAGATGGAGAAGCCTCAGAGCAAAGATTGCTCATTCCAAGACAGCCATCATGTGTCATTGGCCAGGAGCATGTCATCTGTCATTGGCTAAGAACATGCCTTAGTATGAATGTTGTGCTGTGTCCCAAAGGGGTGGCAGCTGGAGGCTGTCAGCACTCCTCAGCATGCGGCCTTTCTACAAGGGACCACTGAGCAGTGCATGCCTGTGGGTATAACAGGTAGGAAGAAAAAGTATTTCAGAAGAAACAAAGGCATAGTTTAAGCCACAGAAACATGTGGCTGAAGTCTTTGGTTGCAGTCCTCAACAGGAACTATAAGCCTCCTCTGCTTACTGGTAGACAACAGTAAGTCCCAGGACTATTTTAAGTTATTTATTTTGTTTTTACTTTGTCAATGTGTTCATGCTTTCTTTTTCTCTTAGCCCAAAGAAATGTCTGTAGTGATCCTGACTTAACTGTGGTTGTGGACAATATTAACAAAAAGCCACCAGGAGAGAGTTTTTGTTGCTGGTTTTCTTTTTCTTGTTGTTGCTAGTGGTGGTGGTGGTGGTGGTGGTGGTCATGGAGATTGTACCTGGGCCTGGGTACTGTTCCTGAGCTCTTCAGCTCAAGGCTAATGCTCTACCACTTGAGTGACAGCACCACTTCCTGTTTTCTGGTGGTTTATTGGAGCTAAGAGTCTCACAGACTTCCCTGCCCGGGCTGGCTTTGAACCATGATCCTCAGATCTCAGCCTCCTGAGTAGCTAGGATTGCAGGCATGTGCCACTGGTGAATAATGCTTTATCCTTTTCCCACCCCATAACTCATCTGGCTGTGGCCTTCTCACAAGTAATGTGAGCATTTTAGCCATTTTAAATCTATTTTATAGTTATTGTAAAGGTACAGTGGGGTTATAGTTACAGAGGTTTTTGAACAGTTTAACACTTCCCTTGCTCTCTCCTAGATTTTCCCTCCCAGCCCTACCCACAAATTATATAGCTCATTTTCAGTGACGTGTCTAGTATCACTAGTACAGTTATTCACCCATTGTCCCACCATTTTTTTGGGGGGGGGTCTGGTCGTGGGGCCTGAACTCTGGGCCTGGGCGCTGTCCCTCAGCTCTTCAGCTCTAGGCTAGGGCTCTACCACTTGAGCCACAGCGCCACTTCCAGCTTTTTTCTTTTTTTGCTTATGTGGTGCTGAGGAATCGAACCCAGGGCCTCAGGCATGCAAGGCAGGCGCTCTACCACTGAGCTACCTTCCCAGCCCTGTCCCACCATTTCTGTGCCCCTTCCTTGCCCTCCTCAAATAGGTTGACTTATAAGACAAAAGATACAGAATAGAAGAACAGCAGCAAATAAATAAAACCTCTTTTTTTCCATTTCTTAAAGTTTATTTCAATAAATATCATTGTAAATGAACATATGCACATAGCTATTGAGCATTTGTGATCCTCTCCTAAGAACATCGTAAGAATATCCTCTCTCAGTATGAATGTCTAGAGACATGTATAATTTATCATGTCCTGCAGTATTTTTTTTGTCTTTTTATCCAGTTGTTTACTTGTAGATTTATAGATACATTCTGGTTACCACAAATGAGGGAAAACACGCAGCCTATTTTTCTTTGGGTCTGGCTTACTTCACTTAACACAATTTATCTTTCTATTTCTCAACCATTTAGTTGCTTACTCTTTGCCACCACAAAATATTTTCAGTGCTGAGATACAATTACTTCAAAATAATTCACATATGAGTATGTTGGTAAAATATGCATTACTGCATCTGTGTCCCAGAATTTAACTTTCCATAAAAAAAATCAGATTTTTGACAGGTGGTTTATGTGTTCAGTTGTACATAGCTGCTTTCCCTGAAAGGCAATTAGAGAAGCACATGATAGGATTTTTAAAAAATATTCTCAGCAATAACTTATCAACAATAATTTACTTTGGAGCTAAAAGTAGTCCTAGCAGCTGTGGCAACCTGACCTAGAGACAGAGCTCACACTGGGCTTCTATTTTGTTATTTCTTTCAGTTACCTCTGAAAATGAGCTCTGTGCTCTAAAACCATGAGATCTCCCTTTAGAAGTGCTATGATTATCAATTGTATTAATGAGATGGGAAGATGTTGCTCTAATAACAGCCTTCAACACTTCAAAAACCAACTTCTGTGCTTGGCCTTCTTGATTATCTGTCAGCAGTAAACATGCTGCAGTAGGGAAGTTGTACATTTCCTTAATCCTCTTAATAAATCTAAGAAATCTGTACCCTGCATCCCTCTAGCAAAATTAGCAGCAGGCTTGAACAAAGCCAACAGTTTCTAATTCGGCATCACGTTGGTATCACGTGGTAGTCTAAGGCACAAGAAAGGGGAAAGTAAGGGATGAGCTAGAATTCTTCTCAAGGAAGTTAAGCACTGGAGTAGAAAGGGCCACAAGGTGGATTGTGTCAGGCAGAAGTAGAATTAATAGTAACTTGGAAATAATGGAGGGGGTATAAAAAGGGTTGCATGACAGCTACGGGAATCATTTGCATCAAACGTTCTTCGCACACTAGAACCTTAAAATACTGTTGACCAGTGTATAGGGTAGGATACCAAGCTAAATATGTAGATGACCTCACTGACAAAATCAGTAATATTCCATGTTTTTCATATAAATTAAGTTTTGTCACTATTTGTGTGCTTTCTTTTAAGCTCTGCTTTTAACTATGTTCAATTGCTGCTCATTATATTCAGAAAAGTTAGTTTCTGCCAGAGCTGTGCACTGAAATGCTTGATAGTTGGCAAAAATGATTTATTTGAAGCTCAGGATATACATATGTATAATGCTAGAAACTGAGCATTCTATTTCCTAGGAGTAATTTTTATTAGTTGGGAACAGACTTCCTGACTGCTGGGGTTTAAAACTAAAGACCTGATAACTCAAGACAAATGCTCCTTTGCAGGACCTTAAAACTATTTAGTTGGAATAAGTGAATCTCTGATTACTCTAATTTATATGGAAAACAGCACTCATAGTCCCCAAATTTCCAGAAGGATGAATCAGTGTTAATTTCTGATTTGTAGATGTTACATTCTTTCAGTCATCAAACTGAAGAGTAATACCTTTGTGTATTGTGTAGGTTCTATCTTATATATAGAATTGGTACCAAAATAAACTCTCGATACTATCTTCTTTCCATACTTTTTTATCTTTCTTGTCCTAATCCATAAAAATAGGCTTGACAGGCCCAAAGAAACATAAGCCCCATGGTTTCCCTTATTTGCAATAACTAGTATAAGTCTAGGACAAGCAGAAAAGATCAAAAGCTATGTACATATGACCATATAAGATGGTGTTAAGTGAATTGAACCCCAACATAGGGACACAACTGTTTTTTTTTGCTTGGTATTGTTTTTAATGTATTTAAAATGTACTATGTGATTTTTTTGCTTCTGTTGTATGTGCTTCCCCCATGGTATAACCCCTGTTTTCACTGTATTTCATGTCAGTGCCCTGCATCTTGTATATACATTTTTTCTAATTTGGGGAAAGGAAGGGAAATAACAAAATGCTGAAATAAGGGTACAGGTTAACCCATTGTAACAATGAGATGTACAAGACACTATGTTGAAAATGAACTTTACAACTTGGGTGGAGAGGGGGAAGAGTTGGGGAGGTGGGGAAGGAAGGGATGGTAGGGGAAAAACAAAGGAGAAGGTAACAATGCTCACTACAAAATGTACCCATTACCCTACTCATGTAACTTTAACACCTCTGTACAACATTTTTATTATATGTATATATATATATATATATTTTTTTTTTTTAAAGAACCTTACAGATATGTCTTCCCAGGCTGATTTTGAACCCCAGTCCTTAGATCTCAGCCTCCAGGATCACAGCCATGATCCACAGACATCCAGGAAAGGAACACTTTCATATATCAGTGATTAAAAACTGCAGTTCATTGCTTTTGGGGGTTTTTGTTTGTTTTTGTCTTTGCTGAATTAAAAACCTGACTCCATCTGCTCATCATGCTCATCACTGTACTAGCAAAACATTTAAGTGTATATGTGATAAAAAAATATTCAAATAGAAATTAAGTCACAAATAGAGAAAGATTTTAATGTTACACAATTGCCTCTCAATAAAAGTCTAGTTATCTGAAGGAAAAAAAAAACAAAGGAGGAGATAACGCTGGATAGGGAATGTACTCATTACCTTACTCGTGGAACTGTAACCCCTCTGTACACTATTTTTACACTAAAAACATTTTAAAAATAGACTTGACAGGACAAAGAACTGAGACTAAATAGATTAGTCATCTTTCTCACTTGGAATTTTTCCTATTATGATTTGTATCTCTTGTTTTACATTTGTTTTAACAATTGGCCTTTGCCATTAGAAATATTATTAGAGTCACTTTAGCAAATAAACTCATGCCAAAAATTGTTCAGTTTTCTATATTTTTGTATATAGTTATTAATCACTTCCTTATATCTCCATGAATGCCACTTCTCTCTTGGGCCGATGTAGCTACCACTACTACCCTTATTACCAAGACCACTGCCTCCCAAGATTTCACCACAATTGTTTCCTCCTTTCAATAATTTTATACTTGTTGGCACATGTAAACGTTTGAAGCTCTTATATCCTTACAAGCAAACAGATTCTTTTTTCATAAACAAGCAAATAAATATCTATACTCTTTGGAATTCTTTAATCTTACATATACTTCATATAAAGACAACTTTAGAATTAAGGTGTAGAATATTTAAATGCTGTTCATCAGTAAATTTTTCTAACACTGATAGATATATCAATTAGATATCAAGGAAGGGGTATATTTCTTTTTTGTTGTTGCTGTTTAGTCATGGGGCTTGAACTCTGGGCCTGTCTTTTGTCTAACATTTCAGTTATGATTTTCTTCAATTGAAGTGTCTCAATATACTCTATGGTAAATATTACTATATTGTCTTTTGGGGGATAAAGTTCTGGCTATAGAATTCTGATCTGCCATTTCTTTTATCTTATTGATGGTGTCCAAGAATTGTCTATTTACTTTTCTAAGTGGCAGCCCAGAACTGGGCTTTGATTGAGGAATAGGTCCTTTCATTGCCTTCTCTCGTGAAAGCAGAAATTTTCCCATTGACCAGCTCACCTTCTAGCACACTGATTTTAATCTCTCTCTTGTTTAAAATCAGATAGTTCTTGCTGTATTTTTTTAGTTTCCTTTGTATTTTCCCCCTATGGTTCATAGAGTTTGTTGTATCTATGTTTTAGTCTTTTACTTTTCACTTGGGTAATTTTTAGTCAACTTCTTTGCAAATCATGTGGTAATATTTTTCCTTTTCTATTTGTTACTTATGGTTTTTGTATATATTCCATTTTTATCTCTCTCTGTCTCATTATGAATATTTTATAGAGAGTTTTTTTTCTTTCTAATGCTTTCCTCTGTTATGTCTAATATATTGCTAAAGCCCTCTCCTGACTTTCTGGTTTGATTATTGATTTCCAACTAAAATGTTTCATAAAAGAATTAAACCCTCTGGAGGCCATATTGTCATTTTGCCAATAAAGATTGTATAAATACCTCTGCTTTGTTACCATATTATTATCAGGTTTAGAATGTTACCCTATGATTTAGAGTCATTTGTTCCTGGTTCCTGTTTTTTTTTTTAATTTGACTTTAATTGGTTGTTAGTTGCACTATATTAGAAATTATAAAGATTGTGTTAATATTATGTTCTTCCAGAGATGTATATATTCTTTTATTTCTGACCAAGGGAAAAATAACACAGTGATTTTTAGCTTCCAATGAGCTAATTTTGAAATGAGAATTTTCTATTTTGTGTTTCTCTTCCCTCATGTATCCTTAATTGAAAGTTGATATATTTTCCATAGTGCTTTTAAAACCTTGTCTTTCTCTCTTATTCCCTGCCACACACAATCTTTTGTCTCCTTATCATGGTAAGACTTTGAGAAATCCAGGTTCTTGGCTTTTCAGAAACTATATTGCTTTGTTTACTTCTTTGGTTGGTCCACTTTGAAATCTCTAAATGTCTTAGGAGAAAAAGCACCAGGTAATGTCAACACTTTTCTCTCTTGAACTTTGTACTCTCAAATCTGGCTGTTTGAGAAGAATAAATATTAAATAAACTTTGTTTCCCTAGGCATATGACTGTGCTAAAAGAAAAAAAATGGGCTACATTTTCAATTTCTTAGATAAGGTCTTTTGATCAGTCTTTAGGCTCTCAACTTCACCTCAATAATTTACCAGAAGAATGATTTGAGGTCCAACTGCATCTCAATGTGCTTTCCTACCTTCATTAGATTTCCCTGCAAATACCACTGAGTGTCACAGCTAGAACTCTACTGTCTTGTAGCACTGAAAGATTACATTGAATATGTGTGCAGATCTGATTCTTTCTGAGAGATATGAAGGAAGTATTTAATCCAGGCATCTCTCCTTTGTGGTAATTTATCGCCAATCTTAGATGTTCCTTGATTTATTGAAGCAGCACCCCTACATCTACCTTCATTTCCACAGGACATTCTCTTTGTTTGCATCTATCTCCAAATTTCCCTCCTTGAGACCAGTCACCCAGTTTCAGAATAATCTCATTCTACTTTAATTATATCTTCAATGATATATTTTCTAGTAACATGACATATGGAACTACCAAAAGTTAGGACTTCAAAAATAAATTGGAGAAACATCCTCTGATTATAAATTTGTCTCAGATTTCTTGATACCTCAATTTTTCTTTCATTGAGTGGCTCTTTAAAGTCTTTAGAAAGAAGATATGTATTTTTTTTGCGGATTTGCTCAAATTTCCTGGTCTTAAAATTTATAGGATAAAACGCATTTGGTTACTAATATTCTTAAGTGGAATCTCAGGTTAAAACTGAAACATACAATTTGTGTAAAAATGTTAATAACTGAAGGTAGATACAGAACTGAAGATGTCTGTTTTGAGGTCACATGAGTTTCCATTTTATTAAATAGTCCTTTTGCTTTTTTTGCAAATTTTTTTATTGCGATTAAGTGATTATGTAAATTTCACAAAATTCACAGGGTTGTAACATAGTGATAATTAGTTAAAGTCACAAACACATTCTAACCTTCATTGGTTTAACCTTCATGGTGTATAAAGTTTATGAGTTCTATGAACTTTGACAAAACAGTTATTTCTTCCACATCAGGTGATATGTACATTTCTTTCCTTTTCCTTAGTGTCAGCCTTTTTGAATTTCACTATATTAGGACGTTGAGAGCTTTAGATGAAGACTTTGCATGATAACCACAGAGGAGAAAGAAATAATCACATAGCATTTTCTGTTGCTTATCCTTAAATCCACATCATTGTAAAGGAAAAAATACTGTATCTATAAGTCTACACATTAAGACTATAGAGTGAGTGAGTGACAGCCATAAAGCTTTTCAAAAATTCTCCTTGGAATTTATGTAGCTGAAGAGTTTGAGGTAGTTTATAATCACTGTCATGACAATAACAAAATTTAGCTGTATCAATTGAAGTGGAGAAAAATGCAAAGAATTTGTAAAATATAGCAAAAGTTTGATTTTACAGCATTTATTTGGCTACCAGAGATAATTGATAGCGATATTGGACCTATTTGCTTCCTTTTTTTCATTATTTCACTATATCAGTATACAGCTTCTACATAACGATCTATTGCATCCAAAAGAAGCCATTATAATATTGCTATATTTGAATTCTTCATAACCGATTCTCCTCTTGGGGTATTAATAGAGACATTTTTTATAGGGTAGCCCATCTCTTAAAATATCCATTCTTGATACGTATCACTTACTATTTTTTTTCATATGCATGTCTGCATTTTGAAAGACTTTATATTCTCTTGATTTGTTCGTACTTCATGTTAAACAACATATGGAGATGTTTAAGAAGTCAGTTTTTGGTCAGATACACTGGCTTAAAAACTAAATAGTACATTTTTGTTGTTGTTGTGGGGCTTGAACTCTGGGCCTTGGAACTGTCCCTCAGCTCTTCAGCTCAAGGCTAGTGTTCTACCACTTGAGCCATAGCACCACTTCCAGCTTTTTCTGTTTATGTGGTGTTGAGGAATTGAATACAGAGCCTCGTCAAGTGAGGCAAGCTGAGCCACCTTCCCAGTCCAAGCACAATATCATTATGGAAAAATCACGTGTGAGTTTTTCCTATGCTTTATTTTAAACTTAAGAAATAATATCCTAAAAAGAAGAAAACAGAAAAGAAAGAAACAATATCCTATGGACTTGTTACAAAGACTAAAGAAGAAAATATGAGTAACTGTCCTGATAAAATATCCTTCCCACATTAACTGACCAAACTATGAGAAACATTATTATTATTATTATTATTATTATTATTATTATTATTATTATTATTAATGAGCAGACACGGCTTGAGCCACATTTCCTAACACAATGCAGCACCAGTCTTCTACTCCAAACACACAAGATTCCTTTAATATTTTTATTTCTCTTATTTTTTACTTTTGCAGAGTTTAGATAGGAACCCAGGTCCTATGACTTTCCAGGCAATTGTGGATTTCTTAATTTAATAAACATGTATACATATGTAAACATATGTAAACTCAACACACATTTATATAGGCATTTACACATATACACATGTGCATACTTATGAACTCACATAAATAGGTATGTGCACTTACATACATATGTGTATGCATATACAGGTGTATAAGTATACATACTGTGTTTGTTGAATTTTATTGAATTTAGTTTAGGAAACATTACAAAAAAGCTGACTTTAGCTAAAATGATAAACTTTTTTTTTAAATTTTATTTTATGTTATTTGAGAACATACTGTACAGAGGGGTTACAATTACATTGGCAGGATAATAGATACATTTCTTACCAAGCATTGCAGCCTCCTCCTTTGTTTACCCTTCACCTCCCTTCCCAGCCTCTCCCCTCCCCCCCACCCAATCATACCCCCCTCCCCCCCCCCACCGACATTGTAAAGCTTGCTTTGACATGACATTTTGTAATTTTCCTTGTTGCAACAGGTCCACCTGAATCCTTAAACGACTTGTTTGTCCCCATCTCCTCCACATGTTATACTGACATCAAATAAAGTGAAAGCAGGGGTTACACTGTGGGGGAGGGACATACAAAGCAACAAAGAAATAATCTTATAAATGCGTTAGAAACACATGCATGAAAGAAACGAAAACATTAAAATACATATTTAAGGGTTCGTTTTCCTAACATCACATTATCTGACCTTTTCCACTTGACTCATACCTATACTAGATATTGCAAATAAGGGAAACCATGGGACCTATGTTTCTTTGGGCCTGGCTTACTTCACTTAATATAATTTTTTCCAAGCCTTTCCATTTCCTAACAAATGGGGAAATGTCATTTTTTCTGATGGAGGCATAGAATTCCACTGTGTATATATACCACATTTTCTTGATCCATTCATCTACTGAGGGGCTTCTGGGTTGGTTCCATATCTTAGCTATGGTAAATAATGCTGCAATAAACATAGTTGTGCTGGTAGCTTTAGTGTGGTCTTGTTTGTATACATTTGGGTAAATGCCCAAAAGTGCGATTGCTGGATCATAGGGGAGATCTATGTGAAGTCTTTTGAGGAACCTCCATACTGCTTTCCAAAGTGGTTGAACAAGTTTACATTCCCACCAACAATGAAGTAAGGTTCCTTTCTGTCCACATCCCCTCCAGCATCTGTTGTTGTTAGAGTTCTTGATTTTTGCTGTTCTAACTGGAGTGAGGTGATATCTCCATGTTGTTTTGATTTGCATTTCTTTTATGGCTAGGGATGTTGAACATTTCTTCATGTGTCTATTGGCCATCCTTCTTTCTTCTTCAGAGAAGCTTCTCTTTAAGTCTTTCGCCCACTTATTTATTGGGCAGTTGTTTCTTTGAGGATTTGTTGTTGGGTGGTTTAATTTTTTGAGTTCCAAGTATATTTTAGATATGAGACCCTTGTCCGTTGTATGGCTAGTAAAGTTCTTCTCCCAATCGGTGGGCTTTCTATTGATCTTGCTAGCTATGTCATTTGCCCTGCAGAAGCTCTGCAACCTTATGCAATCCCATTTGTCCAACCTTTCTTTGATTTGTTGTGTTTCCGGGTCTCTATTCAGAAAATTTCGGCCTGAGCCAAGGAGACCTAGGGTTTCTCCTATTCCATCCTGTAATGTTTTCAGAGTGTCTGCTTTGAGTTCAAGGTCTTTGATCCATTTGGAGTTGATTCTGGTGCAGGGTGATATATAAGGATCTAGCTTTAGTTTTCTACATGTAGTTAACCAATTTTGCCAGCACCATTTACTGAAGAGGCTGTCTTTTTTCGATTCTATTGTTTTAGCTTCCTTATCGAAGATTAGATGGCTATAGGTCTGTAGGTTTAAAATGATAAACATTTTAAGGTCATCTAAATTGATTAGGAACAAAAGCAAAATTGTGAAAGCTTCAGAGAATGTTAACCCCCACCAAAGGAATATGGGGTAGCAGGGCTTTGAATGTCAGACTGAGAAAATATTTTAGTTTAAAAAAGGCATTTGATTTTATTATTGAGTAAGTCATTTTTACTGAATCATAGAATTTTTTTCCAGTCCTGAGGCTTAAACTCTAAACCTGGGCATTGTCCCAGGTTTAGAGTGATCAAGGCTAGTGATCAAGGCTAGTGCTCTTTGAGCCACAGCTCTATGCCAGCTTTTTCTGTGCAGTTTGTTGGTGATAAGAGTCTCATGAGGTCTGTTCTTGTGCTAGCACCAAGCTGTTTTGATTATTATGGCTTTGTAGTAGACCTCAGGACCAATAGACTAGAATTGAAAACCCAGAAATGAACCGACAGACCTATAGCAAATCTAATCTTTGATAAGGGAGCTAAAAAAAAAAATAGAATGGAAGAAAGACAGCCTCTTCAGTAAATGGTGCTGGCAAAATTGGTTAGTCACTTGTAGAAAACTAAAGCTAGATCCTTATATATCACCCTGCATCAGAATCATACTCCAAATGGATCAAAGACCTCAGAGTCAAAACAGACACTCTGAAAACATTACAGGATGGAATAGGAGAAACTCTCTGTCTACTTGGCATAGGCTGAAATTTTCTTAATAGAGACCCAGAAATCAAAGAAAGGTTGGACAAGTGGGATTGCATGAAATTACAGAGCTTTTGCATGGCAGAGAACATAGCTAGCAAGATCAATAGAAAGCCCACAGATTGGGAGAAGATCTTCACTAGCTATACAACAGACAAAGGTCTCATATCTAAAATATACCTGTAACACAAAAAATTAAATTCCCCATCAACAAATCCTCAAAGAAACAACTGCCCAATAAATAAGTAGGCTAAAGACTTAAAGAGAAACTTCTCTGAAGAGGAAAGAAGGATGGCCAATAGACACAAGAACAAATGCTCAAGTTCTCTAGCCATAAAAGAAATGCAAATCAAGACAACATTGACATTCCACCTCACCCCAGTTAGAATGGCTATAATCAAGAACTCTAACAACAACAGATGCTGGAAGGGAACTCTACTGCATTGTTGGTGGGAGTGTAAACTTGTTCAACCAGTTTGGAAAATAGTATGGAGGTCCCTCAAAAGACTCCACAAAGAGCTCCCCTATGACCCAGCAATCCCACTTTTGGGCATTTACCCAAATGATCACAAACAAGACCATACTAAAGCTACCAGCACAACTATGTTTATTGCAGCCTTATTTACCATAGTTAAGATATGGAACCAACCCAGATGCCCCTCAGTAGAGGAATGGATCAAGAAAATGTGGTATATATACACAATGGAATTCTATGCCTCCATCAGAAAAAATGACATTGCCCCATTTGTTAAGAAATGGAAAGACTTGGAAAAAATTATATTAAGTGAAGTAAGCCAGGCCCAAAGTGACATAGGTCCCATGGTTTCCCTTATTTGCAATAACTAGTACATGTCTGATTCAAGCAGAAAAGGTCAGATAAGTTGATGTTAAGTGAAATGAACCCCAAGATAAGGACTCAAATGTTGTTTTTTCTTTCTTGCTATTGTTTCTAACATATTTATAAGGTATTTCTTTGTTGCTTTGTGTATTCCTCCCCCACGGTATAACCCCTGTTTACACTGTATTTGATGTTGGTATAATTTGTGGAGGAGAAGGGAAAAAAGAAATCGTTTAAATAGGGATACAGGTGGACCCATTGCAACAATGAGATGTACAAGACATTATGTCGAAAAACGAACTTTACAACTTTGGCTTGGGGAAGAGAGGGATGAGAAGGGGCGGGAAGGGAAAATGAGGAGGAAACAATGCTTGATAAGAAATGTACTCATCACCTTGTCCATGTAATTGTAACCCCTCTGTACGGTATTTTCACAATAAAAAAAAAGAGTCTCATGTAACTTTACCTGGGCTGGTTTCGAACCACTATCCTCAGATTTCAGCCTTCTGAGTAACTAGGATTACAGTCATGAGCCACCAGTGACAGGCCTGAATCATAGATTTCTAAGTGTTTTATTATTGATAATACTTGATATACCATTAATAATGCAGCATCTAAAGGTTATTCTTGCTTTATTCAGCATTATATTTAGAGATTTGCTGAATCTGGAAATATTTTATGTCTGTCTGCTTTTATGCCAGAAAATAGATTGGTGGCAGGAGTCCTTTGATATAATGAAAGAGAATGTACTGAGTTTTGATTAATAAGTCTCCTGGGAGCCTGTTTTGAAATGGAAGTCATTCAGTATACAGAAGAAAGAATTTAGTGAGGACAATTAGAAAGAACCAAAAATAATTTCTGGCCTTTGATAATTGTGTTACCAGGAAAGATAATACTGAGAAACAAACTAAACAATTATGTCCTCACTCATCACTGTTATTTCCCATACTCTTATGAGTGCATGATTTAAAATATTGATTCTAAATACCTCTTGTTCTCAATTATCCAGGGAGGAAAAACATAAAGTAAGGCAAATTTATCAACTGAAAATATTTTTACTAGTGACCAAATTTAGCCTCCTACTTATCCCAGGAACCTCTTGACATAATTTGACTTAACTTGACATAACTGTCTGCTTCAATCTTGCCTAGCAAGAGCTACAATAATAATAACTGCTTTAAGGAAAAATTTGGAAAGATGATTGAAATTTCCTTTAATTGCCAATATTTCAAAACTCATGACTCACCCTCAATTTATCTTCTAAGGAGGCCAGTAGCAATTATGGATCCTTTTTTCTCTATTAATAATCATGAACAATATTTTCAACTACTGAACAAAAATATTACTTTAATTCCTATTTATTTCTTATTGTGTTCAAACAATTACTTAGGAATTATCTTCCTACTAGAAATCCTTTATATTATTGAAGTTCATCCCATTATTAAGGAATAAAGTAACTGGCATTAATATATGCTATAGCAAAAGTTCTGTTATTGTGATAACAAAACTTCTATGTAATTATTAAGAAAAAGAAAAAAGCAACAAATCATGTCTTTGGCCAAGATACACATCCTTGTTTAATGATTAGAAAGAAAAGAAAGACTGACCATTATACATGGAGATACTTCCTAAGTATCAGTATGCTATCTTAACCATTTGGCCAAAACATAAAACTTTTTCATAAAAGATTTGATTAGTATAGTAAGTTAGAAGATAAAGAGATAAAATATGATGAGAGTTGTCTCATACCTGGAACCCTAGATTGAGGCCTGGATCAAGCCTCAAGCAAGCCTGAGGAAAAAAAATCTGTGAAATTCCATCTCCAAATACCCAGCAAAATGGACTGGAGGTATGACTCAAGTAGTGAAACACCAGTTATTAAGAAACATACCAAGTGAATATGAGGCACTAAGTCTGAGCTCAATTACTTACAGAGAGAGAGAGAGAGAGAGAGAGAGAGAGAGAGAGAGAGAGAGAGAGAGAGAGAGAGAGAGAGAGAGAGAGAGAGAGAGAGAATATATGATATATCAGTATATCACTGATATACAGTGATGGTTAATTTTAGACTCAACTTGACAGGGTCACGGGGGACCTAATTACGTGTCTGTGTCTGTGAGAGCATTACGGGATGAGATTAGCACTTGAAATCAGTGGGCTCCATAAAGCAAATTGCCATCCTCAATGTGGGTCAGCATAATCTCATCTGTTGAGTATCTGAAGTGTATTAAAGGCAAAGTACCCACTTTCCTTGTTCTCAAGCCTTTGAACCTGAACTGAATTCTATCAAAAGCATTGCCTTTTTGGCAGATGGTAGAATCTGTCAGCCTTTTTAATCATGGCAACCAATCCCGCATAACCTTCCATTAGCATCTCCTCTAGTCTGCTTGTCAAGAGGTCTATGATGAATACAAATGCCAAAACTGTCTAAGGTATTTTAGACTATTAAATGGGGAAAAAAGTCTATAAAACTCTATTCTTGGAGATGATCTGGTTTAGGACACAAGTTCTAAAATCAGATTGCTCTCTTTAATATATGTTTGTCTTATCCATTCCTCTTTAAAATGGAAATGTTACTGCAAATTACTCTATACAAAATATGAAAACTTGACTAATTTTAAAATATAAAATGTTTTTCCCTTCCCCTCCATAAATTATACCAACATCATATACAGTGAAAGCAGGGCTTATACTGTGGGGGAGGGACATACAAAGCAACAAAGAAATAATCTTATAAAAGTGTTAGAAACAATCGCATGAAAGAAAAAAACATTTGAATACAGTCGTAGGGATACAGGTGGACCCATTGCAACAATGAGAAGTACAAGTCGTTATGTCAAAAACAAACTTTACAACTTTGGTGGGGGGGGTAGGATTGGGTGGGGGAGTGGGAGGAGGATGGGAAGGGATGGGAAGGGGAAACAACGGAGGAGGCTACAATGCTTGATAAGAAATATACTCATTATCTTGCCGATGTAATTGTAACCCCTCTGAAAAGTATTTTCACAATAAAAAATAAAAATTAAAAAAATAAAATAAAAAATGTTTAGTGTAGTGTTCAGTAAACATTTAAGTTTCCACTATACAGTAGAATGAAAACACTGTTTTGGAGTTAGGAATTATATCTACAAATTACTTGAATTTTTTTTTTTTAAATATTGGCATGATATTGGTCTCAATGGAATAGCTATGAGTGGAATTAAAACTAAGATTTGGGAAGGGAAGGATAAAGAAAATAATGCAGACTGGAAATAATGTATATGCAATTTGAATTATGGGTTGGAAAGAAGAAAGGTGAGAGGGAAAAGAAGGAAACTTGGGACAAAAATCTGTTAGTGTCTGTCATCAATTTACAAAAAAATGCTGCAAGATTATGAAGTTACCCAGCATTGTAGAGTAGCTGATATGATAGCATTTTTTGAGAATATTCTTGAAAAAGTCAGTGTGGAGAGAAAACAGTGAGTGAATCATTTCATTTAAAAATGTTACTTCGATCCTTTAAACTGTATTCCTTTCTTTTCCTTTCTTTTTTCTTTTTGTTGTTGCTGTGGTACTTGACACTTTGCAAATGATAGATCTTTTTATTTGTTTGTTTGTTTATTGTCAGTCGTGAGCTTGAAGGACCTGGGCACTGTCCCTGAATTATTTTGCTCAAGGCTATCACTCTACCACTTTGAGCCACAGCGTTACTTCTGGTTTTCTAGTGATTCATTAGAGATGAGTCTGATGGACTTTCCTGCTTGTGTTGGCTTTGAGCTACGATCCTCAGATCTCAGCCTGTAGGATTACAGACATGAGCTACTGGCACCTGGCTTAAATTATAGTTTCTGATGGGATCTCACCTTTACATAACTAAGGACTTGTCTTGCCTCATCCATTCTCTGAGTTTTTGTATTTATCAGATACTAGCCAGCCTCCTGGTTAGACAATTCAGGTCTTAATCCTTAAAACTCAGGTCAGATAAAAATAAATCATTGAATTTTTGACTGTTAAATTAACAAATAAAAATGGAGTAAAATTTTACTGATGACCATAGCAAATATAATACATGAACACAAATATTCTGAATTGTATTTGTTTTCTTCTTGATTCTTATTTAGGTACAATTATTTTTTAAGTAAAATTACTGGCACTGGAACATCAACAAAACTCATAAGAAGCACTAGTTTCCATTCTTAAGTTTTCTAGCACATATAAATTATATTAACCAAAACAACTTTAACATTGTGTTTTCCTAATGGGAATCCATGCCTAAACCAAGGGACTAGCCAGTACTTTTTTTAGCACAAAATTCTGTTTTTTATATCAAGTGCACCATTTTTATAAGAAAATGTGGAACCTTTAGAAGGTATAATTTAAAGATTAGCCCTTTAACCAGAAATCCCAGATGATTATTTCTCTATGTAATAATTACATAAATTCAATTATATGTGTAAAAACATTTAAAAGTCACTCAAATCCACAAACAGGATAATACAATGGAATTGGAAGGGGAGGAAAAAGGGATAGCTATGCTCAGGTTACAAAGAAACAAATATGTAGAAGGACCTAGTCTAGAAATATAATGCACAACATAAGGACTAAAGTTAATAAAATTTTATTTATTATGCAAAGATTTTTGTTAAATAACTAGATTTTAGCTTCTCTGTAAAATGATTCACTGTGTGAGATATTGTTAGTTTGCTTCTTTATAATAAATGTTATAATATTTTTGAGTTCTTTTTACCATTTAACAAATACAATTATGTTGATCAATATCTTCTTGTAAAGCACAAATATGCATGATAAAAGTGAAGAAAAATATGGGACAAAACAATTAACTAACTTTCTTTAAAGGGAAGACTCTTCTTAATGTTTTAAGGACTGGCTAAGGAGTTAGTCTTGTTTCAAAGTATCCTCCAAAGTTCATATAAGATAAACTTAATCTTCACTTCAACAGTGGTGAAAAGTAAAACCTACAGAGACTAAGAGACTGGGTTATGGATGAATTAATTGTACCACTGCAGATGTGGGTTAGTAATAGTAAAAATGGGTTCCTGATAAAGGAATAAATTTGACACTATAGCAATGGTTCTATTTCATTTTCACTATCCACTATGCTTCAGCATAGTCAGACGATCTTCATTAAATAATTCCACCATGATATTAAACTGGAAAAACTGTGAAAAAATAACTTTTCTGTAATTACGCAGTGTGTGGCAATCTATTAGAAGAAGACAAAATGGACTAAGGAGTATAGAAAGACATAACTGTTTATAATTAATATCACATATAAATGCTTTACATATTGTAAATACAACATATGTTTTCAAACATAACCTAACCACTACTAAATATCCCCATGCTGCTGATCACATATATGGTATATAACATATGAGCACCGTTATATATTACAGACTGTGATAGACAATTTGCTCCAGGAAAAAAAAAAAACATAACCTAACAATTATCATGTATGCTGAGGTATTTTATCAACCATAAACTCTACACTTCTTTTCTTTTCTTTTAGCTTTTATTGTAAAGGTGATGTAGAAAATGGTTGCAGTTACATAAGTCAGGTAATAAGTACATTTGTTTCTGAACAGTATCATTTCTTCCCTCATTTTCTCCCAGTTTTTCCTTCCTGACCCCACTCTTCCACAAATTGTATAGTTCATTTTCATCATACTGTCTAGAGTGCATCACTGATGAAATACTTTACCCTTTGTCCCACCATTTCTGTGCTTTCCCTTACCCTCTCCAAATCATGTTCATTGCGGCATTATTTAACATAGTCAAGATATGGAATTAACCCAGATGAAGCTTGGGGACAAATGGATTGAGAAAATTGGTATATATACACAATGGAATTCTTTGATTTCATCAGAAAGACTGATATTGCCCTGTTCACAAGGAAATGGAATGGTTGGAAAAAATATATTGAGTTGTAAGCCAGACCCAAAGAAACATAGTAATTAGAATGTGCCTATAAATCTAAAAGTAAACACAATGGATAGTAAAAGACTTGGACATAATGAACTTAGACAGGACTAAACATTAACACAGTGAAACCAAAGGAAGATATTCTTATGGGAGGAACACAAAGGCTCAGTAGGTATGTCCAATGCTCATATAAAATGATGCTTATCGAAATCTTGGATCCAAATCGATCCAAAAAATGGAAACAAGAGATTTTTTAAATTTTACATCGTGTGTTTTTTTCTGATTTTTCCCTTTTGTTGCTGTTTTTGATTTCTGTACCTTTTGTCTTGTATGTAAGTTTACCTACAGTTTTAACAAAAGTAGGGATCAATCACATGCCACTTCAATTGAAGGAGATGCCTTGACTTGTAATACTTCATGAATATCTTTGGCATATATGCTCTCACCACAGTTAATTTCATGCCATCAATATGCTATTCATCAGTTCACAAAATTCTTAAAGATTTCACCAATTGACTGGTCCCATCATACCATTGTATTTTAGTCTAGGGATCTGCATTTATTTTTTCTGTCTATTCCATTTTATGAGTTGAAGGTCAGATTGTGTTCAAGTTCTAGCATTCTATTATTCAGTATGGTGACTACAGGGAGTGATTATCTTGTGCTGTATATTTCAAAACTAGCCAAAAAGATCTAGGTGTTGGTGGCTTATGACTATAAACTTAGCTAGCAATTCAGAATGTTGATGTCCAGAGGATATGAAACCAGAAAGAAAGTTGAAAGAAAAAAGTTGAAAGCATTTCTCAAGTGATAGAGCACCAGCCATAGTCACATAAGCCTAATGAACATGAGGCTATGAGTTCAATCTTCAAGCCTTGGTACTGGCAAACTAATTAATTATTTAAAATAAAACTAATAAAAAGGTCTTTTGAATGATTTCACAAAACAATGAAAATTATTGATGAAGTAGGTGTCTACCTTGATTTCAATATTAGAATGAGGGCTGGGAAGGTGGCTCAGTGGTAGAGCGCTTGCCTTGCATGCATGAGGCCCTGGGTTCGATTCCTCAGCACAACATAAGCAAAAAGAAAAAAGCCGGAAGTGGTGCTGTGGCTCAAGTGATAGAGTGCTAGCCTTGAGCTGAAGAGCTGAGGGACAGCGGCCAGGCCCAGAGTTCAGTCCCCACCACTGGACCCCCCCTCTCAATATTAGAATGAATACATATATCAAATTATTACATGATATTCCATTTATATGTATAATTTTCAATCTAATTTAGCAATGTAAATACAATTATTAGAACCAAATTTCTAATGACACAGTTGAAAAAAAAACTTTAATATATAGTAAAGACACACTTTGACTTGTTCTCACAAATTTATGCTTCTATTTCTATCATAATCTATTATAGATGTTCAATGTATGCTTTGCTATATGTTTCACAGCTCATTACTCATCCTTTGTACTGAATCATTACACCAGATGGTAAATTTTTCCAGTATTTCATCTATCACAGGCGTACTTCATTTTGGTACTTATTAATTTTAAGCAATACTGTGTGTGAAAGGCATTCTGGGTAATCAGTTATTCACTCACAGGCAATTACAATGAACAATAAGATTAAATATGAGTAATGATCTCATATATGTTTGCCCATATAATATGTTTCAAAGTGCTATCTATAAAATCAAACTTAGTTTTACAACAATTCAGAAATACCCAGGAATTTGGATTCATTCTTGAAGTTTACTTACAATAATATCCAAATCTATATCTCATTAAATAGATATGACAAGTAATCAATTACAAAATATTATGCCCTGGCCAAAGATGAGTTAAAATGCTTAAATGTAGTAAAACACACAAACTTACATCTTAATTTTAAATAATGTTTTCCTGTAAACAATATCATCTCTGTTTTACCCCAAAGTTATTCTTTTCTTCATTCTATCCTTTATTTCTTTTTATTCTACATCACATAACCTCTTTTTGTT
The DNA here is from genome assembly GCF_024711535.1 of Dipodomys merriami. NCBI lineage: Eukaryota > Metazoa > Chordata > Mammalia > Rodentia > Heteromyidae > Dipodomys > Dipodomys merriami. Next base: position 82,009,452 of record NW_027203381.1, read on the forward strand.
GCTACTTTTATATGAATGTACTCAAGGTTATCTCTCAAACACATTCTGCATCATTTTACCAATTTTTTCTCTTCTGTGAGCTAACATTTTTTAAAATGTTATTTTATTGTAAAGATGCTATATGAAGGGTTACAGTTACATGAGTGAGACAACGAGTACATTTCTTGAGGAGCCGTTACCCCCTCACTTTTTGTTCTCCCATTATTCCTTCCCTCCCTCCATTCCCTCCCCCCACCACTGAAGTTGTAAAGTTCATTTCTAATATACTGTCAAGTGGGTATTATTGTTGCAATGTGAAAACTAACATTTTTAATTAAATTTATCAAAATTACTAATAATATGTCTATAAGACTTCAATAGGTTAGTTGATAGTTTATGAGATTTAAGCAAAACTCATAGAGTACATTAAATAAAAATTGATGATTAAGCAAGTGGTATCAGGGTTATAGGCAAAATCTAAATAATTAATTTACTATTTTTTTTGTCAGTCATGGGGGCTGAACTCTGGGCCTGGGTGCTGTCCCTCAGCTCTTCTGCTCAAGGCTAGCATAGTATTACTTGAGCCACAACACCACTTCTGGCTTTTTTCTGCTTATTGGTGCTAAGGAATCGAACCTAGGGCCTCAGGTATGAGAGGCAAGCACTCTACCACTGAGACAACTTCCCAGCCCCTAATTTACTAAATATTAATAGTAAATAATCAACAAGCTTTAAGATATGCCAAAGATAAAAGCAATAATCTCAATGCAAGCTGAAATGAGCAGCAAAGCTATACAGACAAACAGTCCTGCAATGGTAATACCTCCTGTCATGTTTTTAACACCTCACATATCCTTTGCACAAGATTTAAAAAAAAAAGAAAAGAAACACCTATGGCTATTTAGCAGCCTAATTGGCAAGCTACTAGCCTCTGTTTCTCTCTGAGGGCATTGTCTATCACTGTCTCTGGTGATTTTTGCCTATGAGTTTCTTATACATCCTTCAATTCTAGTTCTCAAAATCATAACATGGACAACAAAGAGCATACTAAAAAGACAAAACATTTGAACCTTGTGTAACACTGAATTAATTTACAAGTTATTTTGGCTCACTCATAATTCACTATGTTAGCTGACTATGTTTCTCTCTTATCTTTAGATTTTAAATACAGGTGCTAAACTGTGCCATTTTAAAAAATAAATAGTTTTTTTCTGTGCGTGGATAATTCTTACATCAGGAAATTTCTTACATAATTGGTCATTATAAGATAATTAGAGCATATTTACTAATTCACTTTAAAATGGGTATTTAAGGCCAATTATTGAGGAAATTAAGGCATAAATGCACCATATGCTATGACCAGGTTATGTCCAGTTTTATTTGTTGTAGCAAAATTTTACTTATTTATGTGACATCTTGCTAACCTTTCCCCATACTAGGTATTTCAACTGATGAAAGAAAACGTAAACTCTCAATAAAGCTGATAATTAATCTCTAGGCTAGCATGAGCAACATACCATTCTGACACCATCTGGACACGATCATATGTCCTAGAGAATGGAAACAATGGTCCACTATATTTGAATTTCTGTTTATACAGATATAGACAGTGTGCTATGTATAGATCTATAATCCTTTTCTAAAATAGTGTTTTACTCCAGTGTCTGCCTACTGTCTGACTGAGTGGTTCCACTGATCACACACTTGCCTGTCAGATCAATCATGCTAAAGAGATACTTTGAATCACACCCACTTTTAGACTGCTTAGTGAAGCTAAGTTTGGATTCATTGAAGTCCAAGTTATTTGTGCTGACATTTTATAAACGTTTCCAGACTTACAGCATCTATGGGGTTGCAATTCAGGAATGCCTCATCAACTATTCAAGAAAATATTAGTCATTGTAATGATATATCTGATCCAATGAGGAATTAAAAAAACTGACAAAAATTAAGAAAGAATAAACCATGATATGAAGTATGGAACCAGGAGATGATGAAAAGCCAATGTAAGTGTGTCAATTGTGACACTGACTATTGGGTGGAGACACCGATAATGAAGTAGCTATGTCTATATGGGTCAGATGATGCACAAGAAATCTTTACTTTCTTCTCAGCATTGCTGTTAACCTAAAGAAGCCTTCAAAACAGAATCTATTAAAAAAAGGCTCAAGTATCAAGCTAATAAATGCAATCATAATACATAGTTGCACTGATGCAATACACACACACACACACACACATTGAAAAAAGAAGCACATAGTTCCAGTTCCATCTTGAACATGTCAGAATCTTTTTTTTAATATATATTTTCTATTGTACAGATACTGTAGAGAGGGGTTACAGTTACATGAGTAAGGTAATGAATACATTTCCTATTCATGATTGTTACCCCCTCCTTTGTTTTTCCCCTACCATTCCTTCCCTCCCTACCTCCCCAACTTCTCCCCTCCTCAAAGTTGTAAAGTTGGCTTTCAACATAATGTCTTGTACATCTCATTGTTACAATGGGTCATCTTCTAACCTTATTTCAGCATTTTGTTATTTCCCTTCCCTTCCCCAAATTAGAAAAATGTACATATAAGATGCCGGGCACCGGAATAAAAAACAGTGACAACAGGGGTTGTACCATGGGGAAAGAACATACAAAGAAAAAAAATCACATGGTACATTATAAGTACATTAAAAACAAAGCAACAAAGATAAAACCTCTTGTGTCCCTATTTTGGGTTTCATTTTGCTTAGTATCATCTTATATGGTCATAAAACATGCCAGAATCTTGTTCCTTCATTTCTCATAATAAAAGAAAGTCAATATTTAAAGTACTAGGATATATAGCACATGAATCAATGAAAACATGAACATAAGAGACAGGATAAAGGAATTACAATGTAAAATACCCATTACACAATGAGGTAATAAAGAATGAATGTAGACTAGTTTAATTTTCACACTGAAAACTTGAGAGGAAATTATTAACCTGAATTGGAAATATAGCTGATATGATAATAAGAGATAAAATGGCATTATATAACATTTCCAATGAATGCTATAAATGGCAGAAAATAATTTGAAAATATACTAAATTGAAAACTTCTTTTAATTTTGTTAACAATAGAGATAAAGTGGAATCATAAAAATGTTAAATTAAAACAACTAAACAGAAAAATTAAAAATATAGCCCACAAATAATCATTATAAACTTGGTAAATAATAATACAACTAAATCTAAACAAAAATTATCTAAAATGTTATATAAGAAATGAAGTTAGCCGGGCGCCAGTGGCTCACGCCTATAATTCTAGCTATGATATGTACAAGTCATTATGTGGAAAAACGAACGTTACAACTTTGGTGGGGGTGGGGGGTGAAGGATTGGTGGGGAGCGGGGAGAGGATGGGAAGGGATGGGAAGGGGAAACAAAGGAGGAGGCTACAATGTTTGATAAGAAATGTACTCATTGTCTTGCCCATGTAATTGTAACCCTTCTGTACAGTATTTTCACAATAAAAAAAATGGAAAAAAAATTCTAGCTCCTAACGAGGCTGAGATTGGAGGATCCTGGTTCAAAGCCAGACTGGGCAGGAAAGACGGTGAGACTCTAATCTCCAATAAACTACCAGAAACCCAGAAGTGGCACTATGGCTCAGGTGGTAGAGCACTTGCTTGAGCTGAAAAGCACAGGGACAGCGCCCAGGCCAAGTTCAAGCCCCACGACTGACTAAGGAAGGAAGGAATTTAAAAGACAGAAAGTGTCAGTAACATAAACCTTATTTCTATGTAATCTATAAGAAATTTATTTTATTATATATGGGTTCTGTTAGCTTAAAATAAATGAATCATGAAAGATGCATTTTGATAATACTAATTAAAGATTAAAGCATGGTATCAAAATCAGCTTTCATAACAAGTAAAGCTCCAAAAACTTTCATTACAATACAGAAAATTACCAAAGATGGAAAAGAGTCCATTATTTATTGTTAAAGTGAATAGTTCTCAAGGAGGTATAACAAACTTTGACATATATACTAATGCCAGAGAATCAAAATTTATTAGATAAAATTGAAAAGACTGAAGAGTAGATTTTTTTATTTTGGCTGAAGAATTTGACATTCTTTCAGTAATTAAAAGACCAAGCAGACAGGAAATAAGTAAAGCTGCATTGACCTGCAGGGTATCATCAATCAACTTGATCTAATAATTGGCATTTATAATATATTCAGTCAAACAACAGCCAAATATGCATTCTTCACTAGCTCACATAGCATTTTACCAAGATAAATTATATCATGGGTCATAAAACACACCTTAGAAAAATTTTAAGAACTGAAAACCTACAAAGAATGCTCTCAGACAGTTAAATAGAAATGAATAATGGAAAATCACCAAATATTTGGCAATAAAAATGCACTGTTTATGGCAAATGGAACAAATTAAAATGGATCATAGAATATAAATTAAAATATAATTTATCAATATTAGGATAAGAAAAGCAACATGTAAGTAGAAATTTGAAATATTACATCCATATATGAGAGAAAACATAAGCAATGAAATTTAAGAAAAATAATCATTTAAACCTAAATTAAGGACAATAAATAATAAAAAGTAGAGTAGAGGGTATAAGTATCAAACAAGGATAACTGTGGTGACTGAAAAAATAGGATAAAACTATGGAATGATTGATCTATTCCTACTCTCTCTTGCTATACATCACCTCTGATTTAACTGTCACAGCGACTTCAAACTCTAACTCTACCTCAGTGTCTACTTCCCAAGGAACTAATCAATACTATATAGAAATAGCACTGAACACATCCCTGTTACTAAGCACAAATTTAGCCTTCTATTTGTCTCTGGAGCAGTTATAGGAATGGTGATGAGATCAAAGGGTTATTTACAGTAAGTTTTAGGACTATTTGTAAGGTTTTTGTCATGTGTCTTGTGGTTAACGCTATCAGCATGAATGCTATCACAAATGATCTTGTTTTGCTTTCTATTCACTTTTTATTTATATTATACAATTCTGCAACTTTAGTTGAATATCTGAAATACTTTATAATTTGTATTTGAAATGGAGTGAATTAAAAATGAACCTCCAATACAAGGTGCACCTCAAGTAGAATATTTGCCTATCAAGTGTAAGGACCTGAGTTACCAATACAGTAAGAAGGGGTGGGGGATGCTGACACAATTAAAAATGGAAAATTACATTGTTAGTGAAATCAGAAGAAAAGGTATTTGCTAGAGGAAAATTGCCCTTAAGTTTTAATAAAGTAGTAAGGGAGGTCATTTTAAGGAGATCTGACTCAAAGCTATATCTACAATTTTTATTTTAGATTCCCTTGTGCAAGTTACTTATATTCTTTAGATTGTCATTGAGTTGGATAAATACGGAAATTAAAAACGTTTGGTGTCACAATCCAGAGTCACAAGTGGCAAACATTATTTTCTTTCTTTTTCAACTTTCGTGATTTAGAAATAAATTGAAAGACATGATGAAGAAATGTGGACATTATTATTAGTAATAGTACTACCAGTAGTAATGGTAGTAGTAGTAGTGATAGTAGTGGTAATACATTTTAGCAGTATTGCTATCACACTTGCTGCACAGGTGCTCTACCATCTGAGACACATTTTCAATTCTATCTTGCTTTAATTATTTTTCACAAAGGGTTGTGTGTATTTGCCCAGGTTTAGCCTCAATCTCCATCTTCCTATATACATCTCTTGCATAGCACTGGTTATAGGAGTTCATAACTATGTTAGACTGAGATTATAGTCTTACTAATTTTTTGCCTAAGTTGATCTTAACCCTCATCCTCCAGATCTGTGTCTCATCCTAAGTAACCAGGATTATAGGCATGAACCATTTACACACATTTTTCTTTGTGAGGTTTTGTCAGAAATTATTTGGAGGTAATGAATTTAACCCATTGTGGCACAAATAATTTGCTTAGGCAAGCATTTTTCAAATTTCTATACACATGTGAATTAGTATATACCTTAAAGTCATAGTAATAGAAATCTGATTATCAGTTCAGGTGTTGCAGTGACTTTAAGCCCTACTGTATGGTTATAGAATGGCAAGAGAATCCCCACCTAAGGTCCCTAGTGGATTCCTAAAGCTGTGAATCATATCAAGTCCTCTATATGTTAATTTTTTCTATGCATAGCTATCTAAGATAAACTTTATGTTATGTACACTAAGAGAAGATTAAAAACAGCTAATAAGAAAATAGAAAAAGGTTAACTATATACAATAGCAAATATTATATCAATATAATCTTTTGAGTGAGCCGAGAGAAATCATAGGTTGTTCTATAGTTGACCATGAGTAAATGAAACTTAGCAAAGCAAAACAATAGTGTCTTGGGATGAGGGTTATAGAAGATATGTTACCATTGTCACTCATATGATCCTCCATCTCAGCATATAGTGAAGTCAGTAACATTAATTCCAAACATCTGGTAGGAAATGCAAACATTCTTACACATGGCCTCAAGAAAAATGAAAATTTGCTATTCATGATTCCCAAGTAACTAATTATAAATGCATCTCTAAGCTTGCAAAGAAATGCATGTGCTCAATTAGGTACTTTAGAAATAGAATTAGAATAGAAACAGTCTATATTCATGGGTTTTAACTTTTCTCAATAAACTGAATCAATCAGTTTCCAATTACACTCATTATTCACTCTTCAGCAGGCAAAATAAATGTAGTAAATGAAAAACTGTGTTCCTGTGAAAATAGCTTTCCCTGATTATATTGAATAATCAGCAATACTTTATAATCAATAATAAGCCATCACAGGATTTATTTGTCAGATGCACACAGACAACTTTATTGGGAAAAATGTAAGATCCTTTGACATTGTAGAGAGTGTTGCTCAATTTGTCTTTCAGTGCTATGGCAACAGTATCCCAGCAGGGTGACACAGAGGACTGTCATGTGATGGTAACAGTGCCCTTCATGTCCAGGAGGTTGCAGTACAATTCTTTATACCAAAGAGTCTGAGTCTGACCAGCAACTAGAAAGCTTTTATGCTTCATCTAACTCTTGCCTGTACTAGTTTGTTTGGAGGGAAAGATATTACAGTCACTTAAAAATTTATGTTCTAAGATGCTGAACATAGAAATTAGCAGACAGTAGAACATACTGATAGTCTGAGCATATATGTCCAGAAGAATCTTTGTATATAAGAATGCATATATATTAATTGATATCTTAATCATTAACTTCAGGAAATATCCACATTATGGGTAAAGAAAAAGACATGTCACAGCTTTCTACATCAAAACAGAAAATGTTGACATGGACAGAAATAAACTTTGGAAATAGAAATGCTCTGCACAAAGGACATTTAATTTGTGATAAGTGATGTTGTCTTTATATTATTGTTTAGAAGGCAATAAAAGTTTGCTTCAAAGATAGATGGGCAATTGATTTAAACATTGGGTTAAAGATTGAAAATAAAGCAAAAAGACAAAAAAGATATTATTTGATTAAGGACTGGCTCTTGTTAGGAGTCTGCCAAGAAGTTTGAATTGTATCCAAATCAGTCTCTTCGTTTTCATCATCTTTAAACAAGGGAGATTTAAAATACATGTGCTTTGTATAAAAACTGAAAAGAAGCAATTAATTTGGAACAAATACAATGAAGCGACATTCTAAAAAGGGCCTAGTGACAAATTTTAGGTGTCATGTTTTTTACCACACCAAGCAAAAGATTGTTTTCAGATCATTCTTCTGAAATTTTGTTTCCAGACTCAGGAATAATTTCCTTTTCAAGATCTGAATATGAAATTGACCTATGGTATGTTTACTTAATATACAGCAAGTAGTAATCTAAGCACTCCTTTCTACTAGCTACAAAGGAGATCCTTCCTGTGCTACATAGTAAACTATAAGGTTTTGTTCCTGAAATAAAACAGATGCTGTTCTTAATTTTCTATCAATCATATTTAGATTAATATAGTATTTTTCTACTATTTTTATGATCTTTAAGCAGTTGTACACAAGAATTGCCATTCAACAAAGCAGGTTATGAATACAAAGCATCTGGAATAATGGCACTCTTTTTAACATTCTCACCTGTCTTCCCAACTCATACCTTCTTTCATTTTTCTTAATCTTGTAGGATATACATTCATTTTTATTACTGCATTCTCCATCTCCTTCTTATCTTCATTTAATATAATATTTTCTATTAGCTTAACATTGCGTTATACATGAATGCTTTTCTCATTTCAAAACTATGTCACTTAATTTATGTAGTATAAATTAAGTAGCATCATAATCAAAATTAGAATGCCAAAATAAAAATAGTGTTTCAATAACTAGAAATATTCTTATTTAAAAACAAGACACTTTTTAAGATAAAAAAGGAAAATTTAAAGAGTGACGGAAGGGAAGACACTATATTAAATGAAATGTACTCATTACCTGACTCATGTAATTGTAATCCCTCTGTACATCACCTTTATAAAAACAATAAAATAAATAATAATAAATATATAATTCTTCTAGAGATAACATTCTGAATGCACTGATCTGTAAAAGTTCCCAGATGCAAATATACTCTTGATTCGAACATACTCTTCATAATTTCAATATATTGGTGTGAACATTTTAAGTAGAAAAATTAAAACTGAAAAGAAATATTTACAGTTGGTTTTTACAATAAGGTATTTTTGTAAAATAAATGCAAAGTCTCAGACATTGCTTAACACAAAGGTATTAATCAATTAGAAAAAGTGAATATTAGTTATATAATGTAGTTATTTGTAAGTATAATGCATAATTATAGAAAAAGAACCTTATTTTGCACATATTCTTCTATTTAACTTTGAATTAGAGGAAAGAAAGAATGTGCCAGAGATTGCCTTTCAATTAAGAGGCCAGAGTAATCACAAAAGTCTACTAAATATGAAAGAAATCCTCATAAAATATATCATCAAAGAACAGCTACTTAATTGAGTACTCCCTATATCTACATACTATCAGTTTTGTGCATGAGATGATTATAATTATTTTGATATTGTAGGAAAAGAATGTGAGGAACAACTATGAGAGGAGAACATAAGAAACTAAGAGCTGGTAACATATACTCCACACAAGACTTCATCTTACATATTTCACATTACTGACTCATAGCTGGGTATACTATATCTTAATTATGGTAGAGTAGTTTTGTTATGGCTTAGACCAAAGTCCTCCAAAAACCTATAGGTTAAAGGTTTGGTTGCCAATTTGTGGCACTATTGAGAGATGGTAGCAGATAAAATCTAGTAGAAGGGATAAAATCTAGTAGAAGGAAGCTAGGTCATTACTAACTCTAGCTCCTGCTTTTTCTCTCATTGCTTCCTAGTGACCATAAATGAGTAGTTCACCCTAGCATGTGTCTCCAGCATGATGTGATACCTTACTGCAGGCCCAAAACTGGCCCAATAATCCATGGCAGAGTTTAAACCAGACTTCACCTTGGCTCCTTGTCTCTAAGACAAACATTGGGCAGTCTGCAGTTACCTATATTTAGTAATTTTACAACTTTTATTCTTAATTTATGGGCCATACCATAGTAAAAAAAATAGGGTAATATTTCCAGTTGAATCACACATTTGTCAACATATTTCAGCTGTCAGTCAAATGTTTTGGAACTATATTAAGCAAATTGAAAAAAAGGCATAAATTCAATTTGATGAATTAATGAGAATTATATTCTCTCTTTGCAGGAAAATGGAAAGTGGAAATAGTTGGTAGTCAGATTTAAAAAGTAATAAAGTATATTGGGTTTCCTAAAATATATATTAAATGATCAATTATGCTGTTTTCACTCTTTTACTTATATTTCACTGTCGAACTTCCAGATAGACTAAACAAAAAAAAGTACTATATTTGAGCAGCCAGGAATAAGATGATGAGTACAATATACTGTACTCAGTATACTGTGGATGCTAGAAAAATGAGCTCAAGTTGAATTTTGAAAATTCAGAGGGGATATTTTATCTGTCTCTAATATAAACATTCTCAACTGTATGGTAGCTTAAAAATTACCATTAGTATGCCCTACTAAAGCCATTAATAACACTTAGTACCATTCATAGATAAGTTGGAAGTCATTGTAAATAGGGCTAGAGAACTGATAATATTGAACCTTCAAGTTATAAGAGTTTGCCCTGTCAAGTGATCTTGCATATTCCCATGAGAAACCCAGACCCCTGTGTAATAGTATCATGAATCATCCTGGCATCTGACATCTATTAAGTTTCTTTTTCCTAGTGAAACACCCAATATACCATTGTCAATAGCTCAGGTCCCTTGATCTCTACCCAGAGAAGCACTTTTATACGCATGTTATATTCATGAAAATTTATGAAACATTTCTTCTGAAATTGTTAAAAGGAGAAAAAAAGTAACTGTAATTTGGCTTCTAAATGACTAGTACAATTTAATTAAAAATAAAGATTTCCAATACCCCAGGAAATTCTGTTCCTTATTCGGATGATTTTCATGTACAGAGTTCTTATAATTTGTAAGTCAACAAAGCACTTTTTTCCTAATAAACTCTTATATCAGTTGATAAATGCAAGGTAAAGTTGTGGGGTTTGTAGAGGAGGGGCGAGAGATAGTAGGCCAAGGATCATTTATTTCAATGCAAGATGCTAAACAGAGAAGTATATGTTAGTCCCCTGAAGTAAAATAATAATCATCATGATCACAATAATAATGTAGCTTCATGGTTCCCTAACTGATGTCTCAAGAAACTCAGGTAAACAACTCATGTTTTTATACTATGCTATGAAAGGTATTTATCCATGTTTACATTTTTTTAACTTAACCTACTTATTGTGTGGAATTCATCTTGTTTTCTTTTTAGAGTTTTTCAATTCTCACAACTGGTAGGGCATTTCTTACTAGAAGACCTTCAGATAAGCACCTGAATTGTAATGTTTTTCATTAATTAGCCAATCAACATGCCTTGGTTTGCTGGTTTCTATTTTTTTCCTACTTCCTTAAAGCTGTGTTCTCTGATGCTCTAATCCATTGATCTAGTCACCTGGAAACCCTGCTACATTGAAGTCTAAGTCTTTACTACATGGCCTTGATATCCAAAAAACAATTATAAAAAATAGATTTCTAATGCTGAAAATGGTTACAGATGTTAGTAATAATCTATTTAATATTTGAAATTTATTAAAGTAGGTCTTAAGTATTCTCACAATACAAACATGTGCAAGGACATGATAGAAATACAAAGTAGTATAGCTGTGTTTATATGACAGTCTCTACATAGATTAAAAAGCCAACTTAGACTCTGCACAGTTTCCCTTAGACACTTCTACCTCAATTAAACTGAAAAAAAGAAAAAAACAAAGAAATTAACAACAGAAAATGTTCTCTTGATCTTATTAGTGTTCACTCTTCTTTATTTATTTATGTGTATTTTTAATTGTAAAAATACTGTACAGAGGGGTCAAAGTTACATGAGTAAGGTAATGGGTACATTTCCTTTCGAGCATTTTTACCTCCTCCTTTTATTTTCTCCTACCATCCTTCCCTCCCCAGCTCACCAATTCCTCACCCCCCCCAAAAAAAATTGTAAAGTTTGTTTTCAACATAGTGTCTTGTACATCTCACTGTTACAATGGGTCAAACTGGATCCTTATTTCAGCATTTTGTTACTTCCCTTTCCCTCCCCAAATTAGAAAATTATATATACAAGGTGCAGGGCATTGGAATCAAATACAGTGACAACAGAGGTTATACCATGGGGGAAGAACATGCAAAAGAAACAAACAAATACATTATAAATACATTAAAAATAACAGCAAGAAATATAAAACCATTGTGTCCCAATTAACTTGGGGTTCGTTTTGCTTAACATCATCTTATATGGTCATATGTACATAGCATGTGACCTTTTTTCTACTTGTCCTAGACATATTCTAGTTATTGCAAATAAGGGAAACCATGGGACCTATGTTTCTTTGGGCATGGTTTACTTCACTAAATATAATTTTTTCCAAGTCTTTCCATTTCCTAACAAATGGAGCAATGTCATTCTTTCTGATAGAGGCATAGAATTCCATTGTGTATATATACACATTTTCTTGATTCATTCAACTCATGAGGTGCATCTGGGTTGGTTTCATATCTTAGCTATGGTAAATAATACTGGAATAAACATAGTTGTGTTGGTGGTTTTAGTATAGCCTTGGTTGTGATCATTTGTGTAAATGCCCAAAAGTGGGATTGCTGGGTCATAGGGGAGTTCTATGTGGAGTCTTTTGAGGAACCTCCATACTGCTTTCCAGAGTGGTTGAATAAGCTTACACTTCCACCAACAATGCAGTAGGGTTCCCTTCTGTCCACATCCCCTCCAGCATCTGTTGTTATTAGAGTTCTTGATTATAGCCATTCTACCTGGGTTGAGGTGGAATCTCAATGTTGTTTTGATTTGCATTTCTTTTATGGGTAGAGAGGTTGAGCATTTCTTCATGTGTCTGTTGGCCATACTTATTTCCTCTTCAGAGAAGTTTCTCTTTAAGTCTTTAGTCCATCATTTATTGGACCGTTGTTTCTTTGAGGATTTGTTGTTGGGGGATTTAAACTTTTTGAGTTCCAAGTATATTTTAGATATGAAACCCTTGTCCATTGTATGGCTAGTGAAGATCTTCTCCCAATCCGTGGGTTTTCTATTGATCTTGCTAGCTATGGCAGAGATGCCATCCAGAAGTTCTGCAGTTTCACACAATCCCCCCATTTGTCCAACCTTTCTTTGATTGTTGTTTCTGGGTCTTTATTAAGAAAATTTCAGCCTGTGCCAACAAGCCCTATAGTTTCTCCTACTCCTTTCTGTGGTGTTTTCAGGGAGACTACTTTGACTTTGAGTTCTTTGATCAATTTGGAGTTGATTCTGGTGCAGAGTGATATATAAGGATCTAGCTTTAGCTTTCTACAGGTGTTAAACCTATTTTGCCAGCAGCATTTACTGAAGAAGCTGTCTTTCTTCCATTCTATTTTTTAACTACCTTGTCAAAGATTAGGTAGCTATAGGTCTGTGGGTTCATGTTGGGGTCTTTAGTTCTATTTCAATGGTCCTCAGGTCTGTTCTTTTTTTTTTTTTTTTTTGGTCCATCCTGGGGCTTGAACTCTGGGCCTGAGCACTGTCCCTAAGAGCTCTTCAGCTCAAGGCTAGCACTCTACCACTTGAGCTACAGCACCACTTCGTTTTTTCTGGTGGTTTATTGGAGATAAGAGTCTCATGGAGTTTCCTGCCCGAGCTGGCTTTGAACCGAGATCCTCAGATCTCAGCCCCCTGAGTAGGTAGGATTACAGGCATGAGCCACCGGTGCCTGGCCTCAGGTCTGTTCTTGTGTCAGTACCAAGCTGTTTTGATTACTATGGCTTTGTAGTAGAGTTTAAAATTTGGTATTGATATTCCTCCAGCACAGTTCTTTCTGTTAATTATTGTTTATGCTATTGGGGTCTTTTATTGTTCCATATCAATTTTTGGGTTGCCTCTTCTATTTCATTTGAAGAAGGAGGTTGGAATATTGATAGGTATCACATTGAATTTGTAGACAGCTTCTGTCAGTGTTGCCATTTTCATGATGTTAATGCTCCCAATCCAGGAGCATGGGAGGTATTTCCACTTCCTCAGTTCTGCTTTCATTTCCTTTTTCAGGTTTTTGAAGTTTTTTATTGTAAGGATCCTTCCCTTCTTTAGTTAACTCCTACGTATTTTTTTTGTGGGACTATTACAAAAGTAGATGCTTTCCTGATTTCAGCGGTCTCTTCTCATTGTTGCCATACAGAAGAGCCATTTATTTTATTTTATTTTATTTTATTTTGGGTCCGGTCGTGGGGCCTGAACTCTGGGCCTGGGTGCTGTCCCTCAGCTCTTCAGCTCAAGGCTAGCGCTCTACCACTTGAGCCACAGCGCCACTTCTGGCTTTTTTCTTTTTGCTTATGTGGTGCTGAGGAATCGAACCCAGAGCCTTAGACATGCAAGGCAAGCCCTCTACCACTGAGCAACCTTCCCAGCCCCTGAGCCATTGATTTTTGAGCGTTAATTTTAAACCAAAGTTTTGAATCAGTTCGAGTAATTTGGGAATGGAATCCATGGGATTCTTTAAATACAGATCATGTCATCTGTAAAGTGGGAAAGTTTTATGTCATCTTTCCCTATTTGGAGCCCCTTTATGATTGCATCTTGTCTTATTGCTGTAGCTAGGCATTCTAATACTAAGTTGAAGAGAAGTGGAGAGAATGGACATCCTTGTCTCCTTCCTGAGTTTAGAGGAAATGGCTTTAGCTTTTCACCATTAAGTATAATGCTGGCTGTAGGTTTGTCATACACAACTTTTATTATATTGAGGAATGTTCCTTGGATTCCTAGTTTTTCCAGAGCTTTCATCATAAAGGGGTGTTCGATATTGTCAAATCCTTTTTCTGCATCTGTTGAGATAATCGTGTTTCTTAATCTTGCTCTTGTTGATGTGATGAGTTATTTTAATTGATTTGTATATATTGAACTAGGTTTGCACTTAACTAGGTTTGAAATTAATCCTGTTTGATCGTGGTGTATGATTTTTTTTGATGAGTTGTTGAAGTAGATAGGCCAAAATTTTGTTGAGAAGTTTTGCATCAATGTTCATCAAAGAAATGGGCCTCTAGTACTTTCTTTGATGAGTCCCTGCCTGGTTTTGGGATGAGGGTTGTGATGGCTTCATAGTAGGAGTTTGGTTGTGAACTTTCAATTTCATTGAAGAATTGAAGGAGTATTGGTGTGAGTTCTACTTTGAAGGCCTTGTAAAATTCTGCTATAAATCCATCTAATCCTGGGCTTAGATGAGAGGTCTATTATTGCTGTTTTTCTTTCAATGCTTGATATGGGTCTGTTACTTTAGTTTAAATCATTTTGCTTTAGTTTGGGCATGTTTGTATTTACTAGAAATTCATCCATTTCTTCCATATTTTCAAACTTATTAGCATAAAGGATTGAGAAGTATTCCCTTATAATGTCTTGAATCTTGATTGTTTCTGTGGTGATATTTCTATTCTCATCTGTGAATTTGTTTATTTTGGCATGTTCTCTTCTTTTTCTGATGATTTGCTAAGGTTCTGTCAATTTTGTTAATTTTTTCAAAAAACATCCCTTTGTTTGTTGATCCTTTCTATGTTATTTTGGACTCTAGTTCATTTAATTCTGATTTAGTTTTAATTATTTGTTTCTATCTACTGGCTTGGAACTTAACTTATGCTCTTTTTCAAGGAGCTTCAGGTGCCTCATTAAATTGTTGGTTTCAGATCTCTCCAATTTGTTGATGTTGGAACTCAGAGCTATAAACTTGCCTCTGAGTACTGCCTTTGTTGTATCCCAGAGGAGCTGGAAATTTGTTTGATCATTTTTGTTGAATATCATGAACATTTGAATTTCTTTTCTAATCTCTTTTATGACCACCTGGTGGTTCAACAGTGTGTTGTTCAGTCTCCATGTGTTACAGGATTTTCTTTGGTGGCTTTTGGTATTGAGCTCTAATTTTATTTCCTTGTGCTTTAAGAGAATGCAGGGCCTAATGTCAATGTTTCTGAATTTGGATAAATTTTCTTTGTGACCAAAAATGTGGAGAATATTCTGTGTGCTGCTGAGAAGAACGTGTATTCTGATGCTCTTCAGTGTCTAGTTTATGTATGCAGTTATTTAGATCTGAGGTTTCTCTGTTGAATTTTTGCCGGGTTAACCTATCCAGTGGGGCGTGATGTGTTAAAATCCCCAACAATTAATGTCTTTGGATTATGTGAGATTTGAGGGAAAATATTGTTTTTCTTGGATGAATTTGGGTAATCCATTGTTTGGTGAATAGATATTTGGAATTGTAGTATCCTTCTGAAGGAGATATCCCTTAATTAGTATCTCTTCTTGCTAATTTTAATTTGAAATCTGTATCTGTATCTGTATCTGTATCTCTTCTTGCTAATTTTAATTTGAAGTCTATTTTATCTGATATTAGGATTGCTACTTCGGCCTGCTTATGGGGGCCGTTTGCTTGGTAGATTTTATTCTAGCCTTTCATCATCAGACCTTTGTGGGAAAGGTGTGTCTCTTGAAGACAGAAAATAGAAGGATCTTGCTTTTTGATCCAAGTAGACAGTTTATGTCACTTTATTGGAGAGTTAAGTCCATTAATATTGAGAGTTAGGATTGAGAGGTGTTTGGTAGTCCCTGCCATGTTATCCACCTTCTTAGGGGCTGTGCCAACTGTTTTCTTTTTATGATTCTTGGATTTTCTTTGTGGGTTGTTTCTTGGCCTTTATTGTGCTCTTGTTGGTTTTCTATGTGTAGGACATCTTTAAGTATCTTTTCTAAGACTGGTTTAGTGGAAATGTATTGTTTCAGTTTTTCTTTGCTGTGGAAGATTTTTATTTGTCCTTCTGTTATGAAGGAGTATTTAGGTGGGTACAGTATTCTTAGTTGACAGTTGTTTTTCTTTAGGGCATGGCATACATCATTCCAAGCTCTTCTTGCTTTCATTGTCTCTGCTGAGAAATCTCAAGTTATTCTGATTGTTTTCCTTTTATAAGTGATTGATCTTTTCTCCGTGACAGCTTTAAGGATCCTTTCCTTGGTATAATTTGATCCTGTGCGGATTACAATGTCATGGTAGGATATCCTGTTCTGGTCTGGTCTTCTATTTGGGGTTCTAAAGGCTTCTTGTATCTGAATGGGCCTATCTTATTTTCAAGTTTGGGAAGTTCTCTGCTAGGATCCTGTTAAATAAATTTCCTAGATCTTTAATTTCTGTCTCCAGGTTCTCCCCTACACCCTATTAGCCTTAAATTAGGCCTTCTTAAGGTATCTTCTAAATATTGAATCAATCTGTCATATTTCTTGGATTTGTCTTGAAGACTTTATAATGTCTAGGCTGTCTTCAATCCCAGAAATTCGGTCTTCTGCATAGTATAACCTGTTGTCAAGACTTTCTACTTGTGTTTAAATTTCCTTTCCTTCTAATTGGTCAGATTTAATTGCTTCAAATTCTTTGTTGGTGTTTTGTTTTAGATCCTGTATGGACTTCTTTACCTCCTTAATTTGGTTGTCTTTGTTCATTCTCCAATCCCTTAGTTGATTGGTTATTGTTTCATTGGACTCTCTTTCCTTCTCTTAGGCTTCATTTGGTATTCTCTTTGTGGCCTCCATGGATTCTTCCAGCTTTTTTTTTTTTTTTTTTTGTGGATTTCATGGATGCCTCTATTAATCTTTATTCTCCTCCCACTCACAGAATTCCTGTGTTAATCTTTGATTAGCTTCCTCATTCTCATGAAATTTCTGTGTTAATCTTTGGTTAGCCTCTTCATGCTCATGGATTTCCCTATCACGCTCATACAGAGATCTCTGCAGGCTTTCAATCTTTCCATTCAGCATGTTTACCAGTGGTGTTTGTACAGCAATTTGGGAACAACCTATGGATTATTCATTAACTTCTCTGTGCCTGATTATCATGAGTGGGAGTTGAGATACCTGGACTTGCCATTTTTCTTGTGTTTCTCTGGCTTGTTGTGTCCATTTGGGTATGAAAGCAAAACCATTTCTGTGCTAGAACACTATTTTAAGGCAAGCATCAACCAGAACCCTGTAGTAGCACAGATTGTTTGACCTAGTCAAAATGAGTACAGATACAATCTAGTTCAACATATGCAATCTAGTTCAACAACAAACAACTATGGATCAATGGGCTAAGAAAGTCAGAGGAGGAGTCAGCAGACAGAAATTAATAGGTTTAGGGAGAATTGTGGAGAGAAAATAAGATTAGAGGAATATGGGAGGGAAAAGGAGAGAGGGAATTTAACCAAGACCTAAATTCAGAGAGAGGAAAAAGCTAGTAGGAAAGGAGGAGGGAGATAAAGCAAAAAGGAAAAATGAAAAAAATTAAAAAATTAAAAATGAAACACAAAAATTATATAAGTATAAATAAATAATCCTACAATTAGAGTTAATTCTGAGAGCTTGTGAATTGAGTAATCGCTATCTTATATCTTAAATGATATCTTAATGTACACAATGAATGATAAGGTCTAATAATCAAAGATGGGTATATATCTGGAAATGAACAGAATCGCAATTAAGGCATGCAAAAAAAACAGAAGGGAAAAGAGTAAAAAGAATTTTAAAAAACTAAAAATGATGAAAAATAGAAACATTTAAAAAAATTTAAAATAGGTAGAAAAAGAGTTTGTTGATTTTTTTTTTTTGCGGGAGGAGGGGGGGATCTTGTGTCTCCCCTGTTTCTGTAACCAGTCTCTTGGTAGAGTCTCTGGTTTGCTTGTGGTGTTTGGTTTTCTTGTGGCTTGATTGTTTACTTAAATCAGTTTGTTTGAGCAGGCAGAAAGAAGCTCTGCCTTACCAGGGATGTTATGACTCTTCTACCAGGCTAGTTCTGTGGGAGGGAGATCTGCTTTGAGTGTCATAAAAGAGGGAGATGTCTGCTTGGAGTTGCTGTGATGAGGCTAGGTTATGGGTAGGGTTGAGGCCTATCAGCAATCAGTAGCTTTTTCCTGAGGGGCTAGCTCCCTTGGCGCCCAGAGCCGAGCCTGGAGCCATTCTCAGGATTTATGTTTACTGAGTTTCAATTGTTTTTCTTTTGCCCCTCCTGCTGCTGGGTCTGCTGCCTAGGCTGCAATGGGGAGGGGCAGCCTCTGTCTCTGTTTACCCAGTGAAGAAAGTCACTTCTCCTTGGGCAGAGCTTACTCTGCCTGGAAAGGGCAACTTTCCACTGGGTGGAGCTTAGCAAGTCAGGTTCCTGTGACCTGTTGAATGGGTCTTATTGTTTTCTTCGAAGGCCTTAGTTGTGCACTAGCTGCTCTGGCTGGGTCTTTGTCAGTATCAAAGATGGAGTTATTCTCCCATGGTGAGGGAGGGGCTACCTTCTCACTGCTGTTCATTGAGAAGTGAGGCTGTCTTTGGGGTACTCACACCTTTCCCTTTGTTTCCTTTGGTTTCTGTGACTGTCTTTGATCAGCAGGATGAAGATTTCTGCTCCTTGTCAGTTCTTTCTGTCAGTGAGTAGAATCCGCTTGCACACTGCCTCTGGTGCCTTTGTCCCAAGATCTTTCTGTAGGTATGTGGCCATATTAGCAGCCGCTGCCACAAATACTTGCAAGTGCTCAAATCTATCTCCTTAGCCAAGTTGCCTGGATTTTTCCTCTCTGGCCAAACTCTCTGTACTATGATGGCACACTTGGTGTGACTCTCTAGTCTAGGTCTTTTCACTGGAACACTAAAACTGCTTTCTATGGGAGAGCTTGTTTAACCCCCAACTTCTCCTCCACCATCTTCCTCCTGGCCCCCATTCTTCTTAAAGAAGAAAAAAAAGAAACTGACCAGCCTCCTTGTGGCTTCAAATGTATAATTATGTGTAGGAGAGAATCTACCAAAGGCCTGAGCTATTTTCCTACATAAAAGCAAAAGCAAGCTGAAAACAGCAAATAAACTATTTGTCTTACCACAATTAAAACCTACAAAGGACTTTTTTTCTGTCTCTTATGTGCATAAATCTAGTGATCTGGGTGAAAAAATAATTATCCAGAAGCAACTCCATTTAATAATAATGCTCATTTTGGTTTAAAATGGTCAATTGACTTACAAGTTATATACAAATATAAACTGCCCAAGCCACATAAAGGAAAAGAGGTAAAGCATAATCAAAAAATCGGGTGGGTATGTCTGTCATTTGTGTGCCATCCATGTGGCAGAATTGTAGAACTATCTGAGGGCTCATTTCTCATTTCTAAAAGATCCCCAAGTGTAATCAATTTGACTACTTATTGCAAATGGGTCATTTTAAGACTCGTGGAGTGACTGCTGTTGAAGAGCCCCTAGAGACTGGCTTCTGTGGAGTTTGACACTGTTCTAATTTGGTTTCTTTGCAAAAAAGATATTGCAATTTTTTTCTTCAAATAATTGAGCAAAGCATTTAATTATTCAGTCTCCAGAAAAGCCCTAATATGCTCTCAGTGGACGCTACAAAATATTTTCCTCTTTTCATAATTTATTGACTTGAAAAAAAAGACAGTTAACTCCTTTTTAAGTGACCTATATTCTTCATGAAAGCAACCTACTTTATTATTTCTGGAGTTGAAATTTGAAGAAACAGTTCAACCTGCCTCATTGTGCACCAGTGATTACACCACATTTAGTTCCTTCTGTGGCATCAGTGTAAACTCTAATCCCTACCCCCACCCCAAAACTCATGTTTCTTGATGCTTTGAGGGATTTATTTATCGCAATAGTGTCAAATTGCTAATTGATTAATTATAGTACCCCCTAGTGACTCTTTACTTTTGAAAGTGTGGAAAGTTCTTCCTTACCTCAAATAATGGGGAAATGACATTGATGAATAAATAGAAAAAGGTAAACATCCATTGAGCCAACAGTGCTTATAGATCTGGAGAGCTTGAACACATATAGAAAGAGCAGGGCTTAGCATCCAAAGTAAAAATAAAATGAGGCACTGGCATCTAGAATCTTGAGTGAAAATCCAGAAAGGAAGAAGCTGAGAGATGTTCAGAGTAAGTATAGAGTAAGACAAGTTTAAAAGTAGAGTGTGATCATTTTCTTTCTATCCACAAGAGTGTTTTATCCCATTTATTCCATTTTTGATAGTTTTCCTTTGGCAATTAAAAGAAAAAAGAATGAAAACAAAAACAAAAAAAACTTTTGCTGGTTCCTGGTGGCTCACATCTATAATTGTAGCTACTCAGAAACTAAGATCTGAGCATCACAGTCCAAAGCCAGCCTGGGCAGGAAAGTCTGTGAGATTCTTATCTCCAGTTACCCACCAAAAATGCTTGAAGTGGAGCTGTGGCTCCAGTGGGAGAGTGAACACAAAGATCAGGGATAACTCCCAGGCCTAAGTTCAATCCACAGAACTGGGACACACACACACACACACACACACACACACACACACACACATCTTTTGTTGATCTAACTATTTCTAAGGTTGTGGTAAAAAAAAAAAGAAAGAAAAAACATCACCCTGTTTTGTCAGGGAAAAAATGCTTTAAACACTTGTGTATGTATGTGCCAGTCCTAGCACTTGAACTCAGGGCTTGGGTGTTCTCCCTGAGCTTTTATGCTCAAGACTAGGTCTCTAACACTTGAGTCACAACTCTTACTTCAGCCTTTTAGTAGTTTATTGGAGATAAGAGTCTCACAGACTTTGCTGTTTGGGCTGGCTCTGAACCATGATCCTCAGATCTCAGTTTCCTGAGTAGCTAGAATTACAGGCATGAGCCAACTAACAACCAGCCTCTTTAAATATTTCAGAAGAAAGACATACAGAAATATTTTCCTTATTTTAGCTTACAGACATATATAAGATCAACACATATTAATATACAGTTTTATGGGATTCGTTTTAATATTTCTATGCATACATACATAAGTGTACAGATCATTCATCCACATTTCTACCACTCCCTAATTGGGAATCTTTCCTAGATCCTAGTAATCAACCTAGTGCTGCATGTTGGTCTTTTAAAAAAATTTCCATTGTCTTTTGAGATCTTATTTAACTTAATATAATGTCCTCCAATTCCATTCATTTTGCCTCATAGGACAGTATTTCATTCTAGTTTATGGATAATAATGATAAATTAAATGTTTATATCAAATTTGCATTGTTAATTCATCAATTGATAAGCACCTTGGCTGAACAGCACCTCACTAGGCACAGGCATACAAGTAACCCTTTGTATGTTGATGCAATTCCTTTCCAACATATACTCAGGATTGCCATTGCAAGATCATTAAGGGTATTTCTATGTTTAGGTTTTGAGGAACCTCCTTTCTGTCTTCCCTAGTGGTTGTATTAATTTATATTCTCACCAACTATGTATAAGGTTTTATTTTTTTTCTCCACATCATCAGCATTTTAAATGTTACTTTTTGTTCTTTTTGTTGATCATGGGGTTTGAACTCTGGGTCTGGGCAGTGTTCCTCAGCTCTTCAGCTTATGGCGAGTGCTCTACCACTTGAGCCACAGTGCTACTTCTGGTTTTCTGGTGTTTAATTGGAGATAAAAGTCTCATGGACTTTCCTACGCAGACTGGCTTTAAACTGTGATCCAGATCTCAGCCTCCTGAGTAGCTGGGATTGCAGGTGTGAGCCACGAGTGCCTGGCTTGTTTCATGGTTTTGATAATCACTCTTCTAAGTATGGGGGAATGGCATCTCATTGTAGGTTTGATTTGTGTTTCCCAGGTAACTAATGATAATAAATATTTTTCATATATGCATTAGCCATTTATATTTCTTATTTGTGTCTATTTGCCTATTTGGACCACCTTTCATTATTAAGTGTTTTGTGTTCTTTATATAATTTAGATATTAAATTTTGGTCAAATGAATGTCTGGAGATACTTACTCCTGTGCTGTAGTGTATCTATGCACTCTGAATTATTTCCTTTGTTCTATAGAACTTTTCAGTTTACCATGTTCCCAGTTTTGTTTTTGTTTCTATGGCTTTTCAGAGCCCTACTCAGAAAAATTGTTACCAAGATCAGTAGTTTAAAATGTTTCCTCTTTTTTCCTCTAGTAAGTTGCAGATTCTGATGAAAGTCTTCAATCAATTTGATTTGATTTTTCTATAAGTTGACAGGTATGAGTCAAATTTTACTCACCTGCATTCGGACATGAATCTATTTCCCAATGACGTTTGGTAAAAAGACTTCTCTGTCTCCAGTGTATGGGTTAGTCATATTTGTCAAGAATCAGTACTGTGGACATTGGGGTTTATTCCTTGGTTATGTTCCATTGGTCTATGTGTCTGTTTGTATGTCAAGACCAGGCTGCTTTGGTTAAGTTCTGTAGTAGAATGACATAGTAGATAAGAATTCTACCACATGAGCCACAACCCCACTGGTATTTTTGAGATAGAATCTTATACTTTTAGGCCTGGATTGACTTTGGACTCTCACATTCCCACCTACACATCCTGAGTGTCTGAGATTAAAGTTATATACTACAGTGTCCAGAATATTTGTTGAGATGGATTCTCACTTTTTTTGAAGGTGGGCCTCAAGCTCTTTTCTTCCTTGATAGCTAGGATCAGAGGCATGAGCCTTCATCCCCCCTCAAGCGTCACCTTATATAGCCTCTCACAGGAGAAGATCTATAAACTGATCTAACAAAGTGATTGAAAAAATAATCTTGACATGGATTGAGTCCTCAAATTATGTGAACCTCAGTGAGCAGGATGACATAGATGGATTGAGCATTATTTCTGCACTTAGGAATGTTATATTCCCACCTTCATCTCACATGATTGTGAATGAGGTCAAAAGTAAGCCTGCATCTTGGAGTCAATGGAGACTTGACATTCAAATGGAATGGAACATTTGTTTTCAATAACTATGGGGCAATTTTGGTCATTTCTTTCTTCTTCAAAGGTGTTGGAAGGCAGAACTTGGGAAGAAGAATTCACAACTGAGTAGGAAACATTTCTTCCCTCTTTGAAAAAGCCTATCAATATTTGATATATATTGATTTAAAACTATTTAATATAAAGATTATAAGAAGCATTGCAGTGTAGTGATTTTTTTAGATTTGAGCTACTTAAAGCTTATGAAATCTATACGTAGGAAAGATTTCTTATCAATATGTAGCCTACTTGACATTTTCTTACCTTTTCTGTCTGCATTGCCAAAATGTATTGTTATAATCATTACCTTGTAGAAGACATAACATTGTATTAAATATGCTTAATTCCTGGTATTAAAGAAGAAAATATAAAGAAATAAGTATTAAGAAAAGGGGAATACATGCATCGGTGTATACATATATGCACACATTTGGATACAGGATATATAATACATACTGTTATTAATTACAATAAAATCATATGCAAATACTAATTGTGATTTAAAATTCAGTGAAGTATTTCACTTTCTAGAAAATATAACTTGAAGATTTAACAACATGAAGCAGTAACTACACCTTGGTATCTCTAGGATCTTCATGACTCTGGTACTAAATCTACAAGCAAAGGGAGAGGATTGCTTCTAGCCATCATCAGGACCCAGGGTGACTCCTGTGCAATAAAGAGCAGTGTGGGCAAGGGTATCGCTGGGAAATAACTTGGTGTTTATGGGCCCAGTGATACACAATGAATGAACTGCTACACCAACCATGGCTTCAGATAACCACTCAATTAATGATTCAGATTCAAACACATAGTAACTATTGTCTAGGTTTAGATGACAGGATTAGCAAAACAAGCAACCCATAACAGCCTGGGAGTTAATCTAAGGTAGAGGAGACACAGAACATGTTAAAGGAAAAGGAAACTATAACAATTATAATCTCAGTGACAACAATGGTATTATTGCACTTCACTGAATTTCTTATTCCAGCTGCCACCGGGTGGCATCATGGGTGGACAGGTGCCTGAGTTTCTAAATATTCACACAGTTCATTTCCCTACCCCACTCAAGTGAGCTTCTTTTGCTCAAGGGTAGCACTCTACCACTTGAGCCACAGCACCACTTCCAGCTTTTTCTGCTTATGTGGTCTTGAGGAATCAAACCCAGGGCTTCATACATGTGAGTCAAACACTCTACCACTAAGTCACATTCCCAGCCCCAAATGTTATCTTCTTAATGTTGCATTCCAGACTAAAATATATTTTTTCAATCCTTCAATCCTCACTCTATATTCTACATCATATTTAACAATATAATTGAACTTACTTCTTTTTTTTTTTATTGTAAAGATACTATACAGAGGGTTACAGTTACATGAGTGAGGTAATGAGTACACTTCCACTTCCTCTTGAACATTGTTACCCCCTCCATTGTTTTCCCCCTACCATCCCCTCCCTCCCTCCCTTCCCCAAGGTTCTTTTTTTTTTTTTTTTGATTGTGATTAAGTGATTACTTAATTTCCGGAAATTCACAGTATTGTGGAATAATGATGCTCATTTAAAGTCACAAGTTCATTCTAACTTTCCTGGAGCAAATTGTCTATCACAGTCTGTAATATATAACGGTGCTCATATGTTGAACTTACTTCTTTATGAATGTGTTAATTGCTCATTAATACATTTGTATTGTATATCTCTTTGAATGTAAAATTTACCATCAGGAATTCTTTTCCTTTCTTTCTTTCTTTCTTTCTTTCTTTCTTTCTTTCTTTCTTCCTTCCTTCCTTCCTTCCTTCCTTTCTTTCTTCCTTCCTTCCTTCCTTCCTTCCTTCCTTCCTTCCTTCCTTCCTTCCTTTCTTTCTTTCTTTCCTTTCTTCCTTCTCTTTCTTTCTTTCTTTCTTTCTTTCTTTCTTTCTTTCTTTCTTTCTTTCTTTCTTTCTTTCTTTCTTAACTTCCTTCCTTCCTTTCTTTCTCTCCTTTCTTCCCTTTCTTCTCTTTCTTTCTTTCTTTTTTCTTTCTTTCTTTCTTTCTCTCCTTTCTTCCTTCTATTTCTTCTCTTTCTTTCTTTTTTCTTTCTTTCTTTCTTTCTTTCTTTCTTTCTTTCTTTCTTTCTTTCTTTTTCCTTCCTTCCTTCCTTCCTTCCTTCCTTCCTTCTTTCCTTCCTTCCTTCCTTCCTTCCTTCTTTCCTTTCTTTCTGTCTTTCTTTCTTTCTTTCTTTCTTTCTTTCTTTCTTTCTTTCTTTCATTGTTTTGTTCTTTTTGGTAATACTGGGGAGTTTGAACTTAATCAACTGGAATTGCTAGGCAATTGATTAAATCTCTACTTGATTTAATCTCTACCACTTGAGCCCTTCCCTCTTTGTGGTTGTTTCTTTTCTATTAATTTCTTTTTCTTTTAGTGATTTGTCCACTCTAATATTTTTACTGGGAACTGGCCTCAGACCGCAGTCCTCCTATTCAGTTTCCTGTGTAGACGCAATTGCAGTGTCACCACAATGCCTTATTTATTGATTCTCATGGGTTTATGGTTTGTTTTGTTTATTTTGGATTTGAGGTTTGTTGTTTGGGCTTTTTTTGCCTAAACTTTGGTCTCTTTAACCTCTAATTCCTGAATACAAGATTACAGCTGTGAGGTACTCACCAAGCTAATTTTCTGGTTATTAATCTCTATTGCATCTCTATCAACTAGAACAATGCATAGCTAATAGAAACTATACAATAAATATTTGTCAAATAAATGAATTAGTTACCTTCTTTCCTTTCTTCCTTCCTCCTTCCTTCCTTCTTTCTTTCTTTCTTTCTTTCTTTCGTTCTTTCTTTCTTTCTTTCTTTCTTTCTTTCTTTCTTGTTTTGGAGGATGACTTCTGAGTCTACAATTGCAGCCAACACATATGAATCTATCTATGCTCCAGATTTTCACATTTCACCTGTTTCAAACTATCCAGGGATAATCTTGCCATAATAAAGGTGGCATGATGTCTTTTAATGGCAGGGAAGAAGTAAAGGCTCTTTCCTAACATGTCAAAGTGCCTTCTCTTAGTTGATCACTGTTATTTTACATTATGTATGGGAAATAATGCTTAGGTTAAGACATAATCTTTGGAGAAGAACACATTTATAGAAATCAGTTTACACCACACTGAAAGCACTTATAGTAGGCAAAATACATGTTGGCAGGCTAGCAAAAAGGGTGAGAAAGAATTGTAAAAGTGAGGACTTTAGCTTTAAATCTTGAGCAAATGTACCAAGCTTTCTCTCACTTTTCCCTAAAGTTTCTATAATTCATTTATGCAAGCTACATCTTAACAAGTTATTCTTTCATCTAATTTCTGATTTTCAGCCAATGGAATACTATTTTTCTATCCATCTCAGTTAGAAATTGTCTTTGAATTTTCTATTTTTGGCCATTATTTAAAATTAGTCCTGAGTTCTTATTTCTTTAAGAGGTGCATCAACTCTTACCATTACAGGTTGTGCCTGTCCTTCTACTTGCCACAGATAGCCTATGTTTGAAAAACAATAAACTCATCTTTGTTTGAATAACACATGCATTTCTCACCATATAACTCTAGTATGATCCATAATGATGTCTCTAAAATTAATATGTTCACTATCAACCTCAAAGTCATTTCTCATTCTGATAGCGTGATAATATATCTTCTTTAAAATTTCTCCCTATAACTCTACATGTATCTTTTCTCTTGACTCAGCTGACTTATATAACATCTGCTAATAGAATTTGAGTAGCTGGTTTTTTCCCGCAGGAGGAAAGCTTGCAAATGTCTAGGAAGCTTTATAATGCTTAAACACTTAGAAGGCTTGGAGGATCCTTCTAGATAAACAGGAATATATAATGCCATTCCACGAGTTATAGGAATACGATTTACCTCCAACATCCTAAAAAGGTTTCCAGATCACCTTGATTCTATGTTGGTTCTAGAATACATTTCATACTTCTGCTCTCATCCTCAGATTCACTGACTCTCACTAATTGGCTCCACTTCATTAGTCCGAACCTACTACCATTAAATTATATTCCTAATTACTCTAACAATCAACTAATTAAGTTTTTGACACGTGTGGAGAATGTTCTATGAACAGAATTTAGGAACCTGGGATACAAATGGCAAGTGAAGGTAAGATTTTTCCACTCTTTCTCTCTGACTGTTTTTTTCTTTCTTTCTTTTTTTTTTTAATTTAATTTTATTTTATTTGTGAACATACTGTACAGAGGAGTTACAATTACATGGGCAGGATAATGCGTACATTTCTTACCAAGCATTGCAGCCTCCTCCTTTGTTTACCCTTCACATCCCTTCCTAGCCTCCCCCCTCCCCCCCAATCCCAATCCTTCTCCTTCCCCCCCTTCCCCCCCCCCCCGCCCCCACACCGATGTTGTAAAGCTCGTTTTGGACATGACAATTTGTACTTCTCATTGTTGCAACAGGTCCACCTGTATCCTTAAACAACTGTTTTTTCCCCATCTCCTCCACAAGTTATACTGACATCAAATATAGTGAAAGCAGGAGTTATACTGTGGGGGAGGGATATACAAAGCAACAAAGAGATAATTTTATAAATGCATTAGAAACACATGCATGAAAGAAAAAAACATTACAATACACATCTAAGGGTTCATTTTCCTGACATCACATTATCTGAACTTTTCCACTTGACTCATACATATACTAGATATTACAAATAAGGGAAACCATGGGACCTATGTTTCTTTGGGCCTGGCTTACTTCACTTAATATAATTTTTTCCAAGTTTTTCCATTTCCTAACAAATAGGGCAATGTCATTCTTTCTGATGGAGGCATAGAATTCCATTGTGTATATATACCACATTTTCTTGATCCATTCATCTACTGAGGGGCATCTGGGTTGGTTCCATATCTTAGCTATGGTAAATAATGCTGCAATAAACATAGTTGTGCTGGTAGCTTTAGTGTGGTCTTGTTTGTGAACATTTGGGTAAATGCCCAAAAGTGGGATTGCTGGGTCATAGGGGAGTTCTATGTGAAGTCTTTTGAGGAACCTCCATACTGCTTTCCAAAGTGGTTGAACAAGTTTACATTCCCACCAACAATGAAGTAAGGTTCCTTTCTGTCCACATCCCCTCCAGCATCTGTTGTTGTTAGAGTTCTTGATTTTTGCTGTTCTAACTGGAGTGAGGTGATATCTCAATGTTGTTTTGATTTGCATTTCTTTTATGGCTAGGGATGCTGAACATTTCTTCATGTGTCTATTGGCCATCCTTCTTTCTTCTTCAGAGAAGTTTCTCTTTAAGTTTTTGCCCACTTATTTATTGGGCAGTTGTTTCTTTGAGGATTTGTTGTTGGGGGTTTAATTTTTTGAGTTCCAAGTATATTTTAGATATGAGACCCTTGTCTGTTGTATGGCTAGTAAAGATCGTCTCCCAATCCGTGGGTTTTCTATTGATCTTGCTAGCTATGTCATTTGCCCTGCAGAAGCTCTGCAACTTTATGCAATCCCATTTGTCCAACCCTTCTTTGATTTGTTGTGTTTCTGGGTCTCTATTCAGAAAATTTCGGCCTGAGCCAAGGAGACCTAGGGTTTCTCCTATTCCATCCTGTAATGTTTTCAGAGTGTCTGCTTTGAGTTCAAGGTCTTTGATCCATTTGGAGTTGATTCTGGTGCAGGGTGATATATAAGGATCTAGCTTTAGTTTTCTACATGTAGTTAACCAATTTTGCCAGCACCATTTACTGAAGAGGTTGTCTTTCTTCCATTCTATTGTTTTAGCTCCCTTATCGAAGATTAGATGGCTATAGGTCTGTAGGTTCATTTCTGGGTTTTCAATTCTATTCCATTGGTCCTGAGGTCTGTTCTTATGCCAATACCAAGCTGTTTTGATTACTATGGCTTTATAGTAGAGTTTGAAATTTGGTATTGATACTCCTCCAGCAGTGTTCTTTCCATTGAGGAGCATTTTTGCTATTCGGGGTCTTTTATTGTTCCATATGAATTTTTGGATTGCCTCTTCTAGTTCCTTGAAGAATGAGGTTGGAATTTTGATAGGTATTGCGTTGAATTTGTAGATAGCCTTGGGAAGTATTGCCATTTTCACGATGTTAATCTTGCCAATCCAGGAGCATGGGAGGTTTTGCCATTTTTTAAGTTCTGTGTTGATTTCCTTTTTTTTTTTTTTTAAGATTTTAAAGTTTTCATCATAGAGGTTCTCTGACTATTTTTGATCGAACCTCTGTTTCCATCTTTATTTCTCAAGAATAGAATTCAAGTCAATATCCAAAACACATGTATTCTTGAAGGAAAACCAAGTTGCTCAGCCTTGGACAGGAATAGAATGTCCAGCAATTAACCAGCCTCTCTGTCCCATCAGCAGTAACAAGGTGAAGAATCCTAGAAGAGAAGGTGCAAACCCATTCCAAACCAGCATTGTGGGTAAGAAAAGCAACAGAAACCCCCATTTCTGTTTACTTCTATTTTTCTGGCAAACTAATTGTAACCTGTGAATAACTACGCATCCATCATAGTCAGGATAGTGTGGTACTCATTAAGATTTTGAAAACAACTTAATGACATCATTATGCTCACAGTAACCTCAGGAAATTATTATCCTGACTGTAGAGTTATTGATTTTAGTACTTATTTGGATATCCATTCAGAGCATTCCATTGGGAAAAGAGACATCCAATCAAAATCATCTATGTGACTGGCAGAAATACTTGTGAAGAATTAAAGGGCAGATATGGGAGAGGAGTCTTCAGACAGCAGCATGTGTCTGACACCTAGGAGAAAAAGGAAAGAAGGGGAGATGGAAGATAACTTTCACTAGAGTGGTCTAACAAAGTCTTGATGTACCAAGGTCAAATCTGATCATCAGAAAAATCATACATTGGACAGTATTAACAGAATGACTGGAATATCTCCACCTTGCACAATCTGTAGTTGGAGGGAGCCTGAGGGGAGAGGAGACTCTTGTGAGCACACTGCAGTGCATGTGTCACTTACATGCCACACAACAAATCCTTGCCAGAAGGAAGGTCTGAACAGTACATGTGTGCCTTCTGTATTCTTCCTTGTAATATCTTCTTCCTCAAAAACACAAAGAGCCCCTACACAATCAGTATAGAACTATGCTGTCTCCTGAATGTCCCTAAGCCAGTGTGAGGAGTGTAACATTCCTGGGCCTATGTTTGTTAAAAAAAGTGGGTGTTTGAAGAGACAACTTGGTATGTCAGACAGTGCTGTTATTTCACTGTGAAAATGTTTATTTTTTTAAATTAATAATCCTCAGAGCTCTCAGCTACAGTGAACTATTTAATTCTTGCTTTGATTCATGTCAGTAATGAAAACACTCAGTGTCTTATATGTTCTTTTCAACAACCCAATATCACAAGATAATTATAGCTCACTATTGTAACATGACTTTTATAGTATCTTTCTTACTTTGCAAGGAAGCTGTGATATTGAAATATGATACTTAATTTTAGATTTATAGATGAGAAGAATAGAATATATATATACAAAAAAGAAACAAATGCATTCTTCAAATTCAGAAAACATCAGTAGAGAAACTAAAATCAACATTGACAGCTAATAAACTTTTTGGTCTTTTGTCCATTAATTTACATAGTCTTTATTTTTCTGACGTTCTTATTGGAAATGAAACTTGCTTATGGAAAATGAAACTTCTGTACATAGGAAGCATTTACAGATCAAGGTAACTTGGTAATACATACTCAGTAAATACCTACTGGTGTTATTAAATAATGAATTTTCCTCAGAGAACAATTTGGTAGGTTAGGGTCTTTACAAAATAAAGGAGTTCCAGAAATTTCATTCTTTTCCTCTTTCCCTTCCTTCCTTCCTTCCTTCCTTCCTTCCTTCCTTCCTTCCTTCCTTCCTTCCATCCTTCCCTCCTCCCTTCCTTCCCTCCTCCCTTCCTTCCCTCCTCCCTTGCTTTCTTTCTTCCTTGCTTTCTTTCTCCTTCCTTTGTTTCTTATGTGTTGGAGCCTGAACTTAGAACCTGGGCACTGTCCCTTAGATATTTTTTGGGGTCCGGTCATGGGGCCTGAACTCTGGGCCTGGGTGCTGTCCCTCAGCTCTTCAGCTCAAGGATAGTGCTCTACCATTTGAGCCACAGCACCACTTCCGGCTTTTTTCTTTTTGCTTATGTGGTGCTGAGGAATCGAACCCAGGGCTTTGAGCATGCAAGGCAAGCGCTCTACCACTGAGCCACCTTCCCAGCCCCCTTAGATTTTTTTACTCAAAACTGTTGCTCTACCACTTGAGTTATGACTCCACTTCTCACGTTTTGGTGGGTAAATGGAGAGAAAAATCTCATGGACTATCTCTCCCAGGCTAGCTATGAACTATCATCCTCAGATCTCAGTCTTCCAAGTAGATAAGATTACAGGTGTGAACTTCATCTTATTTATTTTAAATACTCTTTTATGTGATTTGTAAAAATCATTTAATT
The DNA here is from genome assembly GCF_024711535.1 of Dipodomys merriami. NCBI lineage: Eukaryota > Metazoa > Chordata > Mammalia > Rodentia > Heteromyidae > Dipodomys > Dipodomys merriami. The sequence goes on from NW_027203381.1 coordinate 82,041,325, forward strand.
TTTAAAAAATCACTTTATCATTATCTAATAGATGAAGAAACTGAGTTATAGAAAAAACAGAAAGTCCAGTGGCAAAAGTAAGATTATAACAACTATATGACATTAAAAAAAAGTTCATTAACTTTATGCTTATTCATTGAAGACATGTTTTTAATTTTATTTTGGATTATTTTATTAGTGGTATTGATTAGGCTTCAAATCTGAAGAGATATTTAAAATTTTTTTTTTTACTGTAAAGATGAGGTATAAAGGGGTTATGGTTACATAAGTCTGGTAATGAGTTCATTTCTTTTTCAACAATGTCATTTCCTCTCTCATTTTCTCCCAGGTTTTTTCCTTCCCTAACAGCCTCCCACACAAGTTATATGGTTCATTTTCAACATAGTGTCAAGTGAGTATCACTGTTGCAGTTGTTACCCTTCATCCCACTATTTAGTGTTCCCCTTACCCTCCCCCAAGCAGATAAACTGTCAACAAGACAAAATCATAAACAGCTACAAAAAGGAAAGAAAAAAATGAAGCAACCAAAGCCCCACTGTTTCCATTTCTGGGTGTTCATTTCAATAAGTATAATTTTGTATGATCTTATAAGCACATGACAATTGAGCCTTTGTGATCATCTCCTGAGAATGGATCAAGAAATTGTGGTATATATACACAATGGAATTGTATGCATCCATCAAAAGAATGACATTGCCCCATTTGTATGGAAATGAAAGACTTATAAGAAGTATTAAGTGAAGTAAGTCAGACCCAAAGAAACATAGGTTGCACGGTTTCCCTCATTTGTAGTAATTAGAATGTGCCCATAAATCTACAAGTAAACACAGTGGATGGTAAAAGACAAAAACATTACACTTGAACATGATAAATTAAACAAGACTCTGAACATTCACAGGGTGATATCTAAGGAATTCTTAAGGAGAAGAAATTTATTAATCTTGATTGTAGAGAGATGTGATGCAAAAGAGATCTGAGAGTCATTTCAATAATTGTATACTTGTAAAAAAGGAGATGAAAGGGAAAATATCTATTTTCATTAATTGCTTAAGATGTACTAGGTGAGGTTTTATATCTAGCAATCTACATGTATATAATTTTTACAACAGAGCATATTTGTTATACATATGGGATAGCTACTCTTCTCCTCCACTTATTTCTTCATAATTAGCATGCCTTTATTTGACAGTTTGCTTCTTTCTGGACTTAAACTTGCCTTCCAGAAGTGCTATCAACCACCATACTCCATCTCCTTAGATTTATATCATAACAACAGTTGTTGTAGACCTGCTTAATCAAAACTGTCCTGGAAACCTTTCCAATTATACCCAAAGAGAGTCAGGAATTCTTCCTCCTCCCTCCACCTTCCCCCACTGAAATGTTCATGTTGAAGTCTCTCATTTTGGGCTTCACTCCACTTCATCTTTGTTCTTGGGCTCATTTATTATATCAGTCAATACCCTGGACAAGTTGCCTAAGAGAATCTTGCTGGCCGGGCGCCACTGGCTCCCACCTGTAATCTTAGCTACTAAGAAAGCTGAGATCTGAGGATTACAGTTCAAACCCAGTCAGGGCAGGAAAGCCCGTGAGACTCTTATCTCCAATAAACCACTAGTGCCAGAAGTGGCACTGTGGCTGAAGTGGTAGAGCACTAGTCTTGAGGTGAAGAGCTGAGGGACAGCTCTCATGCCCAGAGTTCAAGCCCCAAGACCAACAAAAATAAAAAGACTCTTGTTGGTTTTCAGTCACATGCAACCAAAACCCTCCTGATAATTTTTGGATAGCCAAACAGGAATTCAGGTCTTTGGTCTAATAGTACATTTTTATTGGATGACAAAGTGTACTATAGCACATGCCTACTTACTTCTCAATTTTTGTTTATTGTAAAATTTTATTCTAACTGCATAGTGAGATGCTGTGCTTGGGTCCTATGACTCCCAGGGATAGTTACAAACTTTTATTTTTTTATTTTTTTTAAATTTTATTTTATTGTAAAGATGCTGCACAGAGGGGTTACAGTTACATGAGTAAGGCAATGAATACATTACTTGTGGAACATTGTTACCCCCCCCTTGTTGTTGTCCCATTATCCCTTCCCTCCCCCACCTTCCACACTCCTGCCTCCCCCTGGAAGTTGTAAAGTTCGTTTCAAATATACTTTCCTGTGGGTATCATTGTTCCAGCGTTTTGTTATGCCCCTTCCCCTCCCCAGATTAGACAAATGTATATACAAGATTCAGGGGCCACTGTACTTGTACAGTGACAACAAGGGATATGCCATAGGGGGAAGAAGATACCAAGGGGAAAAAATCACATAGTACATTTAAAGCAACAACAAGGAAAGACCTCTTGTGTGTGTATCTTGGAGTTCATTTCATTTAGCATTAACTTATATGGTCATATGAACATAGCCTTTGAGCTTTTTTCTGGTCATCCAATAAAATTATCCTATATGTATACTAATTATTGCAAATAAGGGAAACCATGGGACCTAAATTTCTTTGGGTCTGGCTTACTTCACTTAATATTATTTCTCCCAAGTCTTTCCATTTCCTAACAAATGTGAAGATACCATTCTTTCTGATGGAAGCATGGAATTCATAATATATATATATATATATATATATATATATATATAATAAATACACACACACACACACACACACACACACACACACATATATATATATATATATATATATATATATATATATATATATATATATATACCACAATTTCTTGATTTACTTGTCCACTTAGGGGCATCTGGGTTGTTGGTAGGAGTAAACTTGTTCAACCACTCTGGAAAGAAGTATTGAGGTTCCTCAAAAGATTCCACATAGAGCTCCCCTATGACCCAGCAATCCCACTTTTAGGCAGTTACTCAAACGATCACAAACAAGGCCATACTAAAGCTACCAGCACAATTATGTTTTGCAACATTTTTCAGCATAGCTAAGATGGAGCAAATTTTTATTTTTGTTCAGTTAGACTCAAGGGCTAAACCTTTGCATTCACATGTAAATTGCCTATATTTTTAAGACAGGGGATATTTGGTAATGCTGAAAAGTTTACTTCAAACATCTATTAGATAATACTTTTACTAAAGTTTGAAATGAATGAACTAGGAACAATGACATTAGATTCTAAATATACTTGTTTTCACATTCCATCTAATGATACATAGATTTCACACTTTTCCACCTAAATAGGTTGGCATACCTGCAATTTTTTTACACATATCTGAGCAACTGTTTTCTTGATATGCTGCCTATTTCAGAACATTGCTATAAAACTTTTTTCTTAGAGAAGGTTAAAAAACACAACTGCAAGTATAAGATCACTGGAGCCTATTCAAAAAAAAATCAAAGCAGGAATGCAAAACAGTAATGCACTGGATTTTTGGACATGCTCAATTTGTTTTTTTTCTCAATATTAAGGATCCTAAATCAAATCAAAATTGTGATACAGAAATTTAAAAAATATCATTAACTAATTGAGCTTGATGGAATTGAATTAATTACAATAGAGAGAAGACAGGCAAAAATGAAGCATAATGTAGAGGCTAATGAGGTCCTTGAAGACCCCTTCTTGATTTTCATATTTACTTTTACTAATTTTCAAAATCTGAAACAATGCTTGAAACACTGATGATCTTATAAATGACCATTAAAGCAAATATTTCTCATGATTACTGTTTCCAAAACTATATGTATAATGGAGATCCACATAGTTCCACAGACATACATTTCTTACAACATTTCCTGTCTCAAATATGAGGTATTATAAGTAAATTCAGTGTATATAATTTAGGTATGTAGGAGAAATTTCAAGCTACCAACACCTACTAAATATTTAGAAGAAATCACTCAACACACACACTTTGGTCCACTCACTAATCTTTGTAGTTCTGACTTGCCATTTTCCTCATCAGTACAACCTCTAAACAAAAATAGGAATATCTCAGCAACCCCTGTCATGAACCAAGAAATAAAATACAATTTAACAAAAATCACTATTGTTTAAAAGAATATTTAAACCCCAAGCCGTAGATAACAAGTTTCAGAATAAAAGCTGGCTCTTTCAAGGTGAATGAATATTTCTTTATGAAAAGCCTCCACTACAGTAAATTTGCCTTCCATGTTTCACCTCATCCCTGAATGGATTGTAAACTCTGTTTGGAATTGACTCCTCTGGGGACCTTGCCAATCCAGCCCGTTAAATGTTGGTTTCATGACTCAAAGTCCCTGAAGTATTGTTGCTGCTTTTGTTTTCCTATTTGGTCTCATCTGCCTCAACATATGCTGGGAATTCTCTTCTGTACACACTCTGTAGTCCCCAGGGACATAAGAGGCCCAGGGTGCCCACAATACTGTACAAATAACTAATACTATTTACAGTTCCTGTAAGTTTACAGTAGTAAAAAGAAACATTTATGAGCAACAAGAAACTCTCTATTATAGATCTGTGCACCTTTTAATACAAGAAATATTACATTTGCTATGTTTTTAATACTACTTTCCCTTGAGGTCAAGTATAAAATCTGTGAACCAATGATCAGTTGGATTATTTACTGGTAATTAGTTCACAGATTTTATAAGTTTACCATTTCCATTTTTCCTCCACAAGATAAGGTGATGTAAAGGAAGGACCTGCCTGGGCAGAGGAGGTTCTCTAGGATGGAAGGGGAGGCTATATAAACACTGCCACACTGCTATCCCTCTTGCTAATACAAGAGATAAATAGTAAATTCATTCCTAATTTGTCAGATCATCACCTTTAAATAAAAATTATGCACATCTCTAGAATACCCACTCTGAACCATGAAAATATGAATCACAAAAATCATTTCAGGAAATTTTCCCTGAATGATCCAAGAACCATTCTTCTCAATTATTCTTCATATTTCAGCCAATTTATCACTCATTTGATCTATCTTTGACACAATTTTCTTCTTCTATGATTTTTTATATTAACAATAAAAGAAACTCCACCAAATTTAGAAGTTGCTTGAATTAAGGGGAAATTTTCAAAATCCAAAATACTGGATTATTGACATCTTCAAAGGAACTGAAAGAAAGCCATTATTTCTCAAGAATAAAGACTATATAGAAAATGAATTGAAGTAAAGCTAAGAGTTGATCAAGATGCATTGTATTCACAAATTGCTTTGTTAAATGGCAAATCCTTTGTACAACTATTTAAAGATACTGTATTTGATGTTGGTATAATTTGGGGAGGGGAAGGGGAAAAACTAATTGTTTAAATAGGGATACAGGTGGACCCATTGCAACAATGAGATGTACAAGATGTTATGTTGAAAAACGAACTTTACAACTTTGGTGGGGGATGGGGGGAGTGTAGTCATGGAGATGAGAGGGCAGGGATGGTTGGGGAGAAACAAAGGAGGCAACAATGCTTGTTAAGAAATGTACTCATTACCTTGCTCATGTAATTGTAACCCCTCTGTATGGTATTTTCACAATAAAACAAAAACTTATTAAAAAATAAAAAGATACATCTTAAATAAGAGATAAATGAGGCCAAATTGCATAGAAATAGATGAGCACTTTCTTATTATTGTAACTGTATTTTTTAAAGAAATGTTTAGTCTTTATTGTTTCATTTACCAGTTCAAATTGATTGTTCAAGAACATACTAAATCTACCGGGTACTGGTGTCTCATGCCTATAAGTTTAGCTACTCAGGATTGTAAGACCTAAAGGATCATAGAAGAATCATAGAAGGATCATTGAAGTCAGCCTAGGCAGAAAAGTCTATGAGATATTATCTCCAAAATAACTAGCAAAAAGCTGTGCTGAAGGTGTAACTCAAATGGTAGGACTATAGTCAGCAAGCAAGATTTAGACTCTTTTTACCTAGAGTAAGAGAAATGGAGGAGATGAGATTTGTATGATTACATATGAAATATTTTCATTTTAATTTAGTTTGAATATAGGTTTTGAGAGAGATATTATATAAACTCAGCTACCAAATAACTATTAAACAGGTAATAAATGCTAGCAAATGTTATCAACATGAATCAGAGTAGGTCATGAATGGCCCATGAGAAAATAGATGATTTGAATAAAAGTTTTCTATGAATCCAGCATGTTCTGAAGTGTTAATCTTAAAATGCAAAAATAAGAAGGAAATTTATTTATTTCTATGATTATTGCTATTTCAAAATTAAAAGATATTGAAGAAAACAGAAGAAATACTTCAAAAAGCTAATTTAAATGATACATTTTCTGTAAGATTTCTTGGCCCCTGAACTCAAGATTCATATGCTAACTTTTATCTAGTCAGTTCACACTAATATGTATTTATCACTGATATTCTAAGTCAGTTAAATAGGATTAGGAATTTTGTCAGCGTAAATCATTTTAATTAAAACATTAACTTTAAACTAAATTTTAAAGTAAAACCTATTTTATCATATATTCTAAATTAACAATTATTTTTGGGAGAAATTTGTAGCCATTCTTACAATATGCTACCATTATATCTACTATGAAATTAACATATCAATTGGTACCTTTTTATTGAAGAGTTTCACTGTATTTGATGTTGGTATAATTTGTGGAGGGGAAGGGAAAAAACACATCGTTTAAATAGGGGTACAGGTGGACCCATTGCAACAATGAGATGTACAAGTCGTTATGTCAAAAAATGAACTTTACAACTTTGACCGGGGGTGAGGGGGGTGGGGAGGGGAGTGGGAGATGGGAAGGGATTGGAAGGGGAAACAAAGGAGGAGGCAACAATGCTTGATAAGAAATGAATTCACTATCTTGCCCATGTAATTGTAACCCCTCTGTACAGTATTTTCACAATAAAAAATAAATAAAAATTTAAAAAAAGAAATGAACTCATTATCTAGCCCATGTAATTGTAACCCCTCTATATTTTCACAATAAAAAATATAAACATAAAAAATATTTTAAATTTTCAACAAATAATCAAATTTTTTGTGTCTCATAGCACATTTTTATCATAGCAAACAAATACAATGTCACATGTAATACAGCTTTACTCAAATTTACTTCCTTAATTTTCAGTAATTGACTTTTCTTTTGAACCTATGATGTAAGGGTATTATTTTTTTATTTAATATTATTTTATTTTATTTGAGAACATACTGTACAGAGGGGCTACAATTACATGGGCAGGATAATGCATACATTTCTTACCAAGCATTGCAGCCTCCTCCTTTGTTTACCCTTCACCTCCCTTCCCAGCCTCCCCCCTCCCCCCACCCAATTATACCCCCCTCCCCCCCCCCCACCGACTTTGTAAAGCTGGTTTTGACATGACATTTTGTACTTCTCATTGTTGCAACAGGTCCACCTGAATCCTTAAACGACTTGTTTGCCCCCATCTCCTCCACATGTTATACTGACATCAATTATAGTGAAAGCGGGGGTTACACTGTGGGGGAGGGACATACAAAGCAACAAAGAAATAATCTTATAAATGCTTTAGAAACATATGCATGAAAGAAACGAAAACATTAAAATACATATTTAAGGGTTCATTTTCCTAACATCACATTATCTGACCTTTTCTGCTTGACTCATACCTATACTAGATATTGCAAATAAGGGAAACCATGTGACCTATGTTTCTTTGGGCCTGGCTTACTTCACTTAATATAATTTTTTCCAAACCTTTCCATTTCCTAACAAATGGGGAAATGTCATTCTTTCTGATGGAGGCATAGAATTCCATTGTGTATATATACCACATTTTCTTGATCCATTCATCTACTGAGGGGCATCTGGGTTGGTTCCATATCTTAGCTATGGTAAATAATGCTGCAATAAACATAGTTGTGCTGGTAGCTTTAGTGTGGTCTTGTTTGTAAACATTTGGGTAAATGCCCAAAAGTGGGATTGCTGGATCATAGGGGAGATCTATGTGAAGTCTTTTGAGGAACCTCCATACTGCTTTCCAAAGTGGTTGAACAAGTTCACATTCCCACCAACAATGAAGTAAGGTTCCTTTCTGTCCACATCCCCTCCAGCATCTGTTGTTGTTAGAGTTCTTGATTTTTGCTGTTCTAACTGGAGTGAGGTGATATCTCAATGTTGTTTTGATTTGCATTTCTTTTATGACTAGGGATGTTGAACATTTCTTCATGTGTCTATTGGCCATCCTTCTTTCTTCTTCAGAGAAGCTTCTCTTTAAGTCTTTCACCCACTTATTTATTAGGGTATTATTATTATGTGAGGATTCATAGAAGTTTTGGAAAGTATGTATTGTTTAAGCAAGAGAAAAATTAATGAACAAAGAAATATCTGATACTAATTTTGATATAATATTTGCATACTGAAATAATGTATTTTCTCTTTATGTTAAAGCACATTATTAAGTTCTTAATCATTTTCAAAATCAATAATTTTTATAGACAAAGGGTCTAAAAAATAAGTTAAGCCTGGAAGGAAGTCTCACAATGAACTTAGTGGGATTTTCTTAAAAGTACTTCTGCTTAACTTGCCATATATTTTTTTACATTGATTCCAGTTAATCATCTATATACATAGATAATGACTAAAAATAATCTACAGTTTACTTGTTCCTATAGTAATAAGCAGTGAGAAAAGGAAGCTAAGTTTACTCTAATTGCTTTGAGTCTACCACTCTATCAACTCTGAACTTCTTTTTTGGGCCAAGAAGCTGTTGTTCAATCTCCACTTACTCTTGCCCATACATTGTACTTAGCCTTTTACCTTGTTTATCGCACTTTAAAAGCCCATCTGTGAAGTTGGTACCATAAGTATATTAAATTTATATAGGAAGAAATAAGGATTTATCAAACGTAAGCACTTTGCCCAGACTCATGAAAGTGTCATCAACCACCACTGGACTCATGCGTATACCAGTTTGCTGTGGAACGCGAGTGCTTACACGCCATGTGGTATTTGGAAAGCAACATGTTCATAGCTGAGACTGTGCTACCAAACTAAAAAAACTAAAATATACACAGCCAGAGAACCTGGGACACGAATCACAATAGTTTTAGGAGTTTACTCGCCTTAATTATTTAATTACTCTATTTTTACAAGCGTGGGTTAATCTTGCTGTTTATCTATTACATGCTTCACTGAAGATTGACAGCAGTGCCATTGTGATATTCTTATCCTGTTGGTGTACACTGTCTTGTGTGATTCAAGGTATGTCTGGTAGCTTTTGGGTGATAACTGGTCCTGTTCCAAATGAAAAGTTATTTGTGAATATATGCTGGTTTAACTTTATAATTCCAAATAAACATGCTAATGGGCAAGTATTCCTTATGCAAAAGCTGCAATTGAATATAAAAGGCTTCTTCTATTAAAAATACAACTGTGGGGGAACCAGTTCATCAGGGAAACCCACTGTACAACTTGGTGGGTAGGGAAGTCAGGAGGTGAAAAACTTGGAGAAAATGAGGGAAGAGATGACACTATTCAAAAGGAAATGTAGTCATTAACTGACTTTGGAAACTGTAACCTCTCAGTATATTATGTTTACAATAAAAGTTTAAAAATAAAAACATAAAAATACAACTTTCTCAGGATGTCATAGTATGCTGACTGCTCTGTCAACATGTTGAATATTTTGGGGGTCCTAGAAAAAAGCATGTATCCTCCAAAATGAAAAATGAAAAGAAATGAGTATACCTCATTACATGTTTATGTTTAAAATATACTATTTTAGCTTATTGTGACATAATTATAGCATATTATATTAATATATATAGTTATGCTCAAGAGAAAAAAGATAGAAACATGTAGCAGTGGAGCTTACTGGACACTGATGAAAGTGAACTATACAACTTGTGGGTAGAGATGGGAGGAAGAGACTAGGAGAGAATGAACAGAAGACACGGTATGAAAGGAAATATACCTGATTCATGTAACTGTAATCCCTCTGTATATCACTTTTACAATAAAATAAAATTAATTAATTTATAAATCTGTATATATAACTATATACAAACAACAAAAATATATAATATACACAATATATAAACCTAGCTATAAAAATAAATATATATTTATTTATATTTACATATTTATTTAATATATGTTTTTCATTATATTTAGTGTATATTTTGTTATATATTTATTTACATTTTTCCCTCTGAAAATAGGATAAAATTATATAACCATTGAGATTATCCAATATTGAAAATGTGATTATGAATAAATTAAGTCATATAAAATACTTGAAAATCTGCATATCAGTCATATACTAGATTTTGTAAATTAGGTATCATCAGGGTTTATTTGAAGCCTTTCAATTTAAGGACGGAAGAACAAGCTGCTGGAACTTAAGACTAATTTCTTGTAGAACTAGATTTTCATGTCTATCATTGCTTCCACATTTATTTATTTATTCCACATATATTTATTTATATATAACAAAATATATGTAAATAACTATATACAGTTATATATATTTATTTATACTTTTGTATTACTTTGACCCAGGTAATTCTACTGCAGATAGAAGCAGAGACCTCTATGTGAGAGGACAATGAATGTTAAAAGTCTATTGACTTAGTTTATGTAAACTGGATATAAAACATTTGTTCCAGTCCTTTCATGAAAACATTTCCTCTTTGCAAATATCACAATGGCCAGGTGTGATTTTCTAACATCCTTATCATACTTTAATTTTCAATAACAATTACAACTCTGAAAGAAGTTTTCATTCTGGATATTGAAATGCAGTTCTCTAAGCATGTGGAAATCTAATAAGATAAATTTTATGGGTAATTAGTCATTGTCCCAGACACATGCTGTACGTGTACATGGAGATTTTTTCATTCATACCATGCTTAGTTTTGAAATGCTTTAGGTAGGTACCTCTGGGGTATTCATGGAGCCAAAAGTTTGTACATTAATCCAAAGAGGCTACATATGTTTCTTATCTTTCATAGAAAACACTAAACACAAACAAAGGCAATGGCTTTTGAACTGGTTAAAACCTGTCCATTTTCTAGTTATCATTCCTATCATTTCTCCAGTTTACTGATACCACCACTAAGAAGAATACATTCTTTGAACTCTAGATAATCGCATTCCATGAGTTTGATTCTTTTCATCTCAGAATCATATACCCTTTCAAAGTTTATGTGTATTAGTAACTAAGATAACTACTTCATTCTTGATTTTATGCTGCTTATTCTGTTTTTCTTCTGCATTTTTCTTCACCCTATTCAGAGAAAAATTATATTTTTCAACAGTAAATTCAAACATCTTAATGATATCTGTTAAAATAGCAGTTTATTTTGGAATGTGGAAGCAATAATGGACATGAAAATCTAGTTCTACAAGAAATTAGTCTTAAGTTCCAGCAGCTTGTTCTTCCGTCCTTAAATTGAAAGGCTTCAAATAAACCCTGATGATACCTAATTTACAAAATCTAGTATATGACTGATATGCAGATTTTCAAGTATTTTATATGACTTAATTTATTCATAATCACATTTTCAATATTGGATAATCTCAATGGTTATATAATTTTATCCTATTTTCAGAGGGAAAAATGTAAATTACTTTTGTCTAATTTGAAAATTTGAACTAAATTATTGTTAAGATTTCAGTGTGTTTCATGAACACACAAGGAATTATAATTCCTTGACAATTCCCATTTCCATAACTAGATCCTACTATTGGTTAAATTATTACTGCACTACAGCTTGTGAGTAATGAACCACTTACAGTTTTGACAGAATGGAACAGAGAATCTGTTTATATTTAGACATTCAAAAATGTTTTTCAAGCAGAAAACCATATAAATATTTGCTACTTTTATTCTAGAAGTTACAAACTGAGCTCAATTTAATTCACCATCAAATATTGATATTCCAACACATATTATTTAATCAGCATGCAAGGGTTGCATTAAGATATTGTTATGTTGTATAATACTGTAGAGAGTTCAAAGAAATCTGAAGTACTTCAGAAGAGTATAAATGAAAGCAAGAAAGTAGAATAAACAAGGTTTATTCTATGTGATGATGCCTAAGTCCGCAACAGGTGGTGCCATTTGGAGAGGTAGAGATGAACTAAGGGAAGAAAGATACTGGAAGCATGTCTTTGAAGATTATACCTCTGTGTTCCCTTCCTTGTTCCTGTCACCATGATCTACTTTGACATGTAAGCCCGGAAAAACAGATTCAAGTGATTGGGCTTAAACCGTTATCCAAACTAAGTCTTTACTCCTTTATGTTGTTTTCCTTCCGTCCTTCCTTCCTTCCTTCCTTCCTTCCTTCCTTCCTTCCTTTCTTTCTTTCTTTCTCTCTTTCTTTTTTCTTTCTTTCTTTCCTTCTTTTTCTCTCTCTTTCTTTCTTTTTGTTTTAAAGTGACAGGAAGCTTCACACAATAACAAAATAACTTCAGTAATATCAGGAATTAATTTCTGCTAATATTATTTGAAATAATATTAGTAGTAAGAGTTTATAGGACTAAAATTATACTGAGTAACTGTGATCAAAGGGATCCTTTATGTTAATCTGAAATGCAAGGTAAGTCTCACCTAGTCACTAGGAGGAAAGTGTATGCTATGTGAAATAAATATAATCAAGGCTGGACACTGGTGCCTTGTGCCTGTAATCCTACTACCCAGGGTGCTAAGATCTGAGGATTCTGGTTCAAAGTCATCCTGGGCAGGAAAATCTATGAGACTCTTCTCTCCAAATAGCCAATAAAAAATCAGAAGTGAGGCTGTGGCTCAAATGATAGAGCGTGAGGGTTGAGAAAAATAAAAACAACATAAAACAAAAAAAAACAAACTTAAGGACAGTGCTCAGGGCCCTGAGTTCAAGCTCAGAATGGTTATAGAGAAATAATGGCCTTTTCTGCTTGTCCCAGACAGATACTAATTATTGTAATTAAGGGAAGCCATAGGACCTATGTTTCTTTGAGCCTGGCTTACTTCACTTAATATAATTTTTGGAACTCTTTCTTGCTACTGTTTCTAATGTATTTATAAGATACCATGTTTTTTTTTTGTTCCTTTGTATGTCCCTCCCCTACAGTATAACTCCTGTTTTCAGTATAATTTGGGGAAGGGAAGGGAAAAAACAAAATGTTTAAATAGGGATACAGGTTGATCCATTGCAACAATGAGATGTACAAGACACTGTTGAACAATGAACTTTCCAATATAGGTGTGTGTGGGTGGTGAAGTGTAGTTGTGGAAGTGGGAGGGAAGGGATGGTAGGGAAAAAACAAAAGAGGAGGCAACAATGCTTGATAAGAAATGTACTCATTACCTTGCTCATGTAACTGTAACCCCTCTGTACAGTATTTTTACAATAAAAACTTATTTAATAAAAGAAAGAATGGAAACAGGGAGATTTATTCTGCACAGAAGCCTATGGAACATCCCCCAGAGATTCAAGACTGAGCTTCTTATATAAGGGATAAAATCCTGAGAGCTCTAGGTTGAATGTAAGCAAAATAGTAAAATATAAATGGAAGTAAATGTATCATTCAACAATGCTTGTAATGGCTTAAACCTGAAAGTGGTTCTCAAACATTCAAGTGTTAAAGACTTTGTTGCCTCCAAAAGGATTTTGAGGAGACTGGATTATAAGACCTCTAACTATCAATGGTGTAATTTGTTAATGAATGAATAACTGAGCAGACTTTTAGGAAGTGGGGATTCCTTAGGGGAAGTAGGCCTGTGGGGGCGGGGGGCGTGTTGTGGAAGTCTGCATCTTGTCTTGGTAAGTTCTTGTCAGACTTTCTCGGCCTCTGTCCCCTATAAGGGAGTATCTGGGCTCCCCTGCACTGTTCCATCCTTGTGGTCCACATCTCCACAAACTCAGAAGGGATCGCAGACTGACAGACTGAAACTGTGAGCTAAATATAATCTTTCCTCTTTTAGGTCATTTCTCAGTTATTTTGTCATAGTGATAAAAAATAAAAGCTTCCCAGTGTACACTTGGATTTTGTTTAAATAGAAGCTTTCTAACAAATGCTAATGAAACCAACAAAACTTGACAAGATGAAGACTTCCTTCTACTCAGAGTAAGCCTAATCAGAAAAGACTTGAAAGACATCAAACAAGGAGTCTATAAACATTCCAGTTGGCAGAGACTTCTCTATCCTTTTTGCATCACAGGCTAACAGTGTCACATGTTACATGTTTTGTAATTGACATAAAATACTACCTTCTAATCAATTTCAAATGATCAATTTTAAATGTCATGTAAATATACCTTAGAGCAGAGCCTTCTAATAAATATTTATCAATATTTGGTGTAATTGCTCCCTGTCAAAAATTGTTCTGTTATAAGGAGCAAAAGTAATTCGAGCTATTCAGGAGGCCAAGATCCAAAGGGCCATGATTTGAAGCTAGGCCTCACACAGAAAATCCACAAGACTCTACCTCTATGAATAACCAGCAAAAATCAGGCTGCAAATATGGTTCAACTGGTAGGAAATCATCAAAGTGAGAAAGCTAAGTGAGTACAAAGCTCTGAGCTTAAGCTATGATGCAAGCTAAAACATCAAAAGAAGTCCTTGAAAGAGAGATTAATGAGAAATAAATACAATAAAGATACTACAAGCATTCAAGAAAAGTATCACAATCAAACACACTATGATAAAAATGGCATAAAAAAACAAAAGGGAGAAAGGAAGAAAGAGAAAAGAAAGAAAGAAAGAAAGAAAAAGAGAGAGAAAGCAAGTAAGCACTGATTCAAATAAAGTACTATGCTTTAAGTATTAGCATTAAGTTTTCTTACAAACTAAAAACACAAAACAAGGAAAACATCAACAAAATCACTAGTTTCATATTTAGTTTCAAGGCACCCTCAGTTTCCTCAGTCTTAATAACTATACAGGCTTTCTAATGTCATCATAGTGATATTAAACACAATCCTTACTATTGTGATTATTCTGCTTATTGTGAGCATATACAATTGCATCTATCTGTCATGGTTTATTTAACACATGTTCTTGGAACCATTAAAAACCAAGTAGAACAAAAATAAGACTCATGCTATCACACAAAGAAAGCCAAAGTAGAATCATGGTGTTATTGATGTAACATCTCTTTTTTTACTCAAGTATAGAAAAAATGCTTTGTGCTTGATGTGAAGAGAAAAGTGAAATAGAAGAGGATATATCAGGAGTTTAGCATATATATGGATTATAATGAAGGAGATATTACTTGTAGAATTTAAGAGCATAAAATAGTCAATAAGCAGTTGAAGTCATCATAGAGTTGGAATTATAATTGAACAATTGAATTTAAACAATAATTTGTCTTGTAATTTATCAAGATCTTTTTTTGGATTTCTTGGTACTGGAAATTGAACTCAGAACCTCACACTTACTAAAGAAAGTGTTATGACACTTGAGTTACATCCCCAGTTCTTTTGCTGTTATTTCTTTTTCTGATAAAGGCCCCAGTTAATTCTGCCTGGTCTATCCTCAAACCACCATCCTTTTACCTCCACTTCCTGTGTAGCTGCCATTACAGATATGGTAATATGTGTGTGTGTGTGTGTGTGTGTGTGTGTGTGTGTGTGTGTGTGTGTGTGTATTTCTTATCACCTGGTACATAGATGACTTTTAGGGTAAGCACAGCTTTGTCAAATTATTTTTTTGTGGTTCTGGCATTGAACCAAGGGCATTGAATATGGTATTCAAGGGCAGTATCCCTGAGCTACATCATCAGCCATTATCATATTGCAGTGAAGTCCATGATGAAAAACAACCTAAAGATTCAGCTAGAGTGTGTTGAAAAAATACAGAAAATTTATTCTTATGGGAAGTGGGAGCATGATGATCAAAACTAAGATTTATCTTGAACATGCCCTGAGATCTAAGTGGATAGATTAAAGATGCATGTCCCAAGAGTAATTGAGTTAGTGGGGTAAAATAGTGATTAAACTGAAGAATTTATATCTTATCAAAGAAAGTTGTGATATATAAGCTGGGATAGTGGGAAGGGAGGCTGAAGGCTTTCATCAAAGATTTTATATGTTTTATATTTGAAAAAACATTAATCTGATATAAGAACACTGTGCTCAGAAGGGATTATAAGGTGAGGCTGTCGTTCAGAGAGATAAACAAGGAAGTTGTTGCAATAATCCATATGTGTTTTACCATATGCTGCTTTCTTTCCAGTGCACTGAGGCATAAAGTTGGGATGAAAACCATCTGGAGAAAAATGTTTGTGAAGGGAATTTCGGCTCATGGGACTCTTCCTCTGATGCCAAGTGGTAATTCTTCCAAACTCAGCCACTGAAATCCCTGAAATCACTAGGTTGTGATCTCAAATCTCTTTATTCCACAGTAGTTCACAGAATGCCCGGTGCATAGCAGGTGTTCAAGTTGCCTTGTTAAATTACTGTGTCAAGCATCTATAGTACCAGTTTATACTAGCATTACAGCTACCCAGATGTCATGTTTAAACTCATATTACATACATGTCATGTGTTTCAACACCAAAACTTCTGAAAAACCTCTAAATGCTTAAGGTTTAAGTAAAAGAATACGTTGCTTTAAAATATCATTTAAATGCCGTACAAATGCGAAATACTCTTGAGGTACTAATAGTACTTGCATAGTACAGCTTTCCATATTTGTTTTTTTCTTTTATTAATGTTTTTATTGTAAAAATAGTGCACAGAGGGGTTACAGTTACATGAGTAAGGTAATGAGTACATTTCCTATTGAGCATTGTTGCTTCCTCCTTTGTTATTCTCCTACCATCCCTTCCCTCCCCATCTCTCCAACTCTTCCCTCCCCACTTAAGTTGTAAAGTTCATTTTCTACATAGTTTTCTCATTGTTAAAATGGGTCAACCTGTATCCTTGTTTCATTATTTTGTTAAAAAGCTTTCCATATTTAAAGTCAACACAACTATTGGGTATTTGAAAATGGTACGTGGTTATGATGTGTGTGTGTGTGTGTGTGTGTGTATGTGTGTGTGTGTGTGTACTCACACATGTGCCAGTCCTGTAGCTTGAACTCTGGGCCTGGGTACTGTCCTTCTTCGTGTTCAAGGCTAGCACTTTACCACTTGAACTGCAGACCCACTTCTAGCTTTATCTGAGTAGTTTATTGGAGATAAGAAAGTCTCACAGACTTTCCTGCCTGGGATGGCTTTAAACCTTGATCAGCCTCCTGAGTAGCTAGGATTACAGGTATGAGCCACCAGCACCACTGGTTAAAAGATAATATACATTTATAACCTATAAAGAATGACTAATTGGGTTGCTAAAATCAACACCTTTATTGAGCCAGTATAAATTTATAATGTATACATATGATCCATAAATTAAGTATGTATATGTATAATACAGAGTCATTAGAGGAGAATACAAAATCCTTGGGATATTTCATAGATGTTTCCCAGAGTCACTCTTTTTAGAATATAAAACATTGAAAACTATACAGTATAAGAAATTCCATATAACCTGTTTTAGCACATCATTGACATCTTATGATGCACATAATCAAAATATACTGACTATCAAAAGTCATTCCTAGAATTGCTTGGAGATCGTAGACCATGCATGAAAGCATGAAAAAGAGAGAAATTGACAAATACCTAGAAAAACAAATTATTAGTCCTAGAGGTGATTATGAAGAGAAAAATCAAAAAGTACCAACTATTAAAACAAGCATGTAAATATAACCAGTCTCGGGGTCTAGCTAGCGAAAGCTGCTTTCACACAGTCCATGTAATCCGATATCCTGAATCGAGCAGGATGCCCTGCCACAAGATGGCACCTCACTGTTGTCTTCTTAGATATGGACACAAAAAGGCTATCCTGTCTGATGCGAGTCTACCATGGGAAAATCACCTGTAGATCAAATACCCACACAAGTGATTGAGGTTGGCAAAAGATATGGATTTCTCCCAAATTTAGATCTGCTGATCAGAGGTGAAGATCACCTTGCTTACTTCTAACCTCCCTTCTCCTCAGAGGGGCAAGGCTGGAGCAGGATACTGCTCCCAAATGTTGTCCTCTTTTTGTGTGACCACATTTTCCAGCCGTTATTTTCCTCTTTTGAATGCTCAATGCTCTTTCTCAGTTTTACTCTTCCAAACACAGACTTCACTACTCAAACTCTTATCATCAATGGAGTCTGATGAAGAAAGAGCTTTCTCTACCATCTTATAGTACTTTCTCTGTCCTTCCTATCTCTGTCTCTCTGTCTCTGCCTCACCATCCTCTGTCTTTCTTTTTCTCCCTCCCTCCCTTCCTCCTCTCTCTCTTTCTCTTTCTGTCTATTTTCTCTCTCTTTTACTAGGGATTTATCCTAGTATCTCACAAAGGATGGCAAGAGACCTATCACTTGGGACATGTTCAAAGCTCTGTGTTTCTATTATCTGTTTTGAGATAGGGTCTCACTAATTAGTATTGCTCAATCTGGCATAACTCCTTGTTGTCACATCTCTTCTATTAGATGGGACTAGAGTGTGCATCATAACCATGAGCTAATGTTTGATTTGTGCTAACTGCCTTCTCAAAATAATGCATCCAGGGCTGGAAATGTGGCTTAGTGGTAGAGTGCTTGCCTAGCATGAATAAAGCCCTGGGTTTGATTTCTCAGTACCACATAAACAGAAAAAGCCAGAAGTGTTATTGTGGCTCAAGTGATAGAGGGCTAGCCTTGAGTAAAAGAAGCTCAAGGACAGTGCCCAGGCCCTGAGTTCAAGCCCCAGGACCGGCAGTAGTAGGAGTAGGAATAGGAGTAATCGTAGTAGTAATAATAATAATGCATCCATTTCCAATAGATTGCTTTCAGTTGCTATTTTACAATCTAAATCTATTTTATGTGAAATATTCAAATACATTGCTTATATGGTATCATTAACATGAAAGCACCACCAAGGTTGACCTTCACATTTCAAAAGAAAACTCATTTGGTGAAGTCACTGTCATTCCATACAATTAGATATGTTCCTCACTAGTAGAGAAAATAGTGCAGAAATTTCAATCTGGGTCATCTAAAACGGTCACTATAGACTGTGATGTGGCAAAGGTTTAAGTGAGAGATCTAAGATGCATATGGGTCAAAGCATGTAAAGCCCAACAAAGGTCAGTAAGAAATGACACGCCGCTCCATCTATTCTTTAGATTCTCTACATTTATCTCTGAGTTTTCTTTATTATTGTGTTATAAATGTCCTTGCCAGCATTGGGTTCAGTGCTTGTACAGAAACAGCGTTCTTATTTCTGTTATCTGATGACATCTGATGGTTTTCATATAATCATATGAATGCCCCCGATAGATGTGAAATTCTGGTTTGCAGCATAGTACACTGCAGGTAGAGGGATAAGTAAAGGAACGTCACTGTGTTTAGCATTAATGCCACTAGATTTTCCATTTCTGGAAGAATTCTTCATTTTCACCCTCCTCTTTTTGTGCTTATTTACAAAGTTATTGAAGATGCTGGGCACATCCTTTAATAATCTTTGTATCATTATTCTATGTCAATTTATTTACTGGAAAGCTGATATTCACTAGAATATCCGGGCCCTACTCCCCGCAAGCAACAAGAACTGCTTCCTCAGATAGACTGATAGAATTCTCTCACACTTTTGAGTCCTTGATTACAGACAGAGGCATAGTTTGGTGCTGAGAAGTATGTTCCCATGTAGCTTTTACCTCCCATTACAAAGGTGTTCTCATTCAATATGCTTGCTTTGTGTAATACTGCCCATTGATGGCATTGAAATTGTACATCTACCCTGAGTCCAGCATATGCATTTCCAAAGAAAGCTTTGCCACTTCTCTTTCTTAGAGTTACAATCACAATCCCAGCTCCTGGCATGAAACTCAAAAACAAAATTACTTACTATTAGATCTGTGCCAGAGCTCTTTACAGCCTTGTATTGTGGTTTTAACTTTGGGACAGTGAATTTTAAAAAAATGGCTCTTAGTAACACATACCCATAGTCTGAGGGTAAAAAGTTGGTGGGGAATTTTTAATTTTTTTTTTTTACTGTTCAACAGCATCTGCAACATAAAAATGAAAAAGAGCCCATTCGGGGTAGCATGTATTAAACTTATTTCCTGGCCTCTCCAGAAATGTAGAATTAAATTCTGTCCCAGTGAAAGTCTAGCAGCACAACCCCTTTTTGAACCTCCAGGCATCTGCTTTGGAGCTTCTGTGACAACTTCTTCAGAGAATTTTATTTAACTCTAGCTGGAGAAATTGGGTATGTCATTGATAGGGCCACATAGATGGATAATTTCCCCTCCTTTCCATTTATACATTGATGTTCATATTTTCTTCCAGAATCATCAAAAGATTTTACACCTTACTGGAAGGTACCAGAAAGGCAACCTTTCTTTCTATTTTCTTGATGGAAAAGCTAAAGCACAAGAGGGCTTGATTTTCGCACCTAAGTGCAATGCTCCAACTGAGCCCATTTCTCCTCAAAGACATTGAATGGTCCTTTGGATATTTACAAGAACTCTATAATTCCAAAAGAATTAAGTTGAAAGGGGGAACAGAAATACTATGCTGTGAATGCAGAGCCCTGGTTCTTAAGTGTTCTTTGCTTTTTATTTTCTCTGTTATTAACTGTATGCTTTCCTCTCCAATTACGAGAGAAACTGCCAGTTCACAGGAGGCTGAAAATGCCTTAGAAAATCTCAATGAGTACTTATAAAATTAAGATGTTTCCATGGACGAGTATATCCTTAGCAATGACTCACTGATCTATGTAGGTGGCCACTTGATTCACAATGCACCTCACTCAAAGTTGACCTCAGAAAGGCAGGAGCAGCCTTTATCACTTCGGTGTGAATCAGAACACTGTGCTGTGTGCCCAGTTCTCTTAGTGCTATAAAGCATGTGCAACTCCTGGAATAGTCCAGAAGCAGTGAAATCACCACAGTATGTTCCTCCTGTCCTGAAGAAGTCTCTGAGAAGAGAAAGAAATGGCTGAACACAAGTCGCCATAAGACACTACTATGCATTAGAATGTGGGAGCTTATTCTAATTTGAACTAATAATTCTGTAAAGGATCATTGTCCCACCTGTGTCTCACAAGTGCGTTGTGAAGCAGTCTTATTCAATAGTAATAGGGCCTCTGCTCCTTCAGGATGTATTAGTTACCACTGAGGAGAGGAGAGTATTTTCACATCATGCTAATACTCTTTGAAAATGTGTAATACTTAATCATGTATTAATTTGTTAATTCCCATATCCTGAAACACTTCTCTACCCCCGGAATTTTGCTTTGATTTTCTTCTGTCAGTGCCAATAGTGACTTACTTCAATTATTATAATTTCAACTTTACAATTTTAGTTTTCTTTGAAATTTCTGTTCTTTTCGGCATTTCTATACCTTCCTAACCTCTTCATTCATGGTTTCCTATGGTTACTAACCACATTTAAAATGACTACTTGGGTCTCTTCCAGTGAAGGTCTGATTCTCTTGCAGGCAGTTTCTGTTTTCTGTTTTCTGGTGGGTTTTTTTTCCTACTAGATAGAGTATACTTTCCTGTTTTTTGTATGTGTCATAAATTTTTGCTGAATACCGGACACTTTAGTAACTCTACTACTAGCCTCCCACATCTGGGACTTATCACTGTTAATTGATTATTTATATTTTGTGATTGGATGGATTTTATTGGTAGCCTATTTCTGACCCACCCTTTACCATCACCTCCCCCATATTCATCTCTGATGTTGTTTCTCTTGGGGTACAGTCTTCCTTAGCTCAGTTCACAGTCCACCCGGGGAGTGAAGTGGTTTGGAAAAGATTTTGACTGTCACTTTCCCTGACTACATCCAGCTGTTAAGCTTTCATAATTGCCTGATTATTATTCTATTGTTTATAACAATGCCCTGGAGCTATAAAGGGATCCACAAGTCAACCAAATTGGGTTCCAGTGAAGAAATAATTCCAAAGAAATGGCTGAGAAATCTTTTGGATTTTACCTCACCACAGCCTTTCTCAGGTACACTACCTAGCCTAAAGCCTGTTTCTGCAGAGTGTAATGGTCTCCACACTTGCTATTTGCCTCAACTGTTTTGAGAGCATCCTTGAACTTGAACGTATCCCTTCACTGTTGCAAATAAAATAAGTTCATTTGAGAACAGTGATTAGAGTTCCGTATTCTAAGGCCCAAAATCCCTGAATCATGCGAAATAACCTCGAAGTCGAGAAATGCCTCATCTTCCTCTGTTTCTTGTCCTCTGGCTCTCCTTCTGTCACCCTGGTGTTCCACTTCAGCTCTCCTTTGGAGTTGATCTGGTTTGTTGGCATTCATTTTCTATTCTTTCTTTACTCTGCTGCTCTCATGGCTCAGTTTTCTTATAGTTTTAAGTGTATACGAGGGGCTGCTGGTCTTTGGGTCAAGAGTCCATTTGTACTTGCTGGTTTTCCAATAAAGACTCCCAATGCGACCTCTCAAAATGTGGCTTCTCCGTTTCTCCTAACTAAGTTTCTGTACAACAATACTTTTATTTGCGAAGTTACTCTTGTCTAGATATTTAAGTGTCTTATAGGTAGATGCCCAGCTCTGGGATGTTTAGACTATAATATTGCGGCAAGAGATATGAAGTAGTTTTACATATGCTTATTAAAGAAGACTGGCTAGGAAGCATGTAAAATATACTTAACAGCATTGTCCAAAAGAGAATTATAAAATGAAACAACCACTCTGGAATCTATTTGGCAATTTCTTTTAGAGTATAGCACATCCTCATCATAAGATTTGGTACTCCTCAGTATTGACCTGAGGTGTGAATTATGTCCACATAAAGGCCAGTAAATAAATGGTATATTAGTCTTATTGATAATGGTTACATTTGAAACATTCTAGATGGTTGTGGACAACTGAAGAAAACAGAAGAAATTGTTATTTAAAAAAAGACATTGGTATTAATAAAAGGATAAAATCTCAATACACACACCATGGATGGTTCTTAAAACCGTTATCTGTGTAAAAGAAACTTATTTCTAACATATTGACTTGTGAATATTGATGTTAGGAGAAAAGGAAGGAAGGAGTAACAAGTTCGACAAGAAATGTACTTACTACCTTACTTATGTAACTGTAACCATTCTGAACATCACCTTGACAATAAAAAAATAAAATAAAATAAAAATTTTAAAAAGAAACTATTTCCACTTCAGTGAAGTCTCTCTTTAAGTCTTTAGCTTCCTTATTAATGGGGTGGTTGTTTCTTTGAGGATTGTTTTGGGGGGAAGACTTAATTTTTTGAGTTCTAAGTATATTTTAGATATGAAGCCTTTGTCTATTGTATAGCTAGGGAAGATCTTCTCCCAGTCTATGGGCTTTCTATTGATCTTGCTAGCTATGTCCTTTGCCATCCAGAAACTCTGTCATTTCATGCAATCCCATTTGTCCAAACTTTCTTTGATTTGTTGAGTTTCTGGGTCTCTATTAAGAAAATTTGGCCCTGTGCCAAAGAGCCCTGGCGTTTTTCCCTATTCCTTCCTGTAATATTTTCAGGGTGTCAGCTTTTACTTTGAGGTCTTTTATCCATTTGGAGTTTATTCTGATGCAGGGTGATATATAAAGATCTACTTTTAGTTTTCTACAGGTGTTTGTAGACATATGAAGAAATGCTCAACTTCTCGGGCCATGAAAGAATGCAAATCAAAACAGCATTGAGATTCCATGTCACCCCAGTTAGAATGGCTATAATCAAGAACTCTAATAACAACAGATGCTGGAAGACATGGGCCAAAAGGGAACCCTACTGCATTGTTGGTGGGAGTGTAAACTTGTTCAGCCACTCTTGAAAGCAGTATGGAGGTTCCTCAAAAGACTCCACATGGGGACCTGTTGCAACAATGAGAAGTACAAGTTGTCATGTCCAAAACGAGCTTTACAACGTCGGTGTGGGAGAGGGGGGAGGGGGGGAAGGGGGGGAAGGAGAAGGATTGGGATTGGGGGGGAGGGGGGAGGCTGGGAAGGGACGTGAAGGGTAAACAAAAGGAGGAGGCTGCAATGCTTGGTAAGAAATGTACGCATTATCCTGCCCATGTAATTGTAACCCCTCTGTACAGTATGTTCACAAATAAAATAAATTAAAAAAAAAAAGAAAAAAAAAAAGACTCTACATGGAACTCCCCTATGACCCAGCAATCCCACTTCTGGCATTTACCCAAAGGATCACAAACAAAGTCATACTAAAGCTACCAGCACCACTATGCTTATTGCAGCATTATTCACCATAACTAAGAAATGGATCCAGCCCAGATGCCCCTCAGTAAATGAGTGGATCAAGAAAATGTCGTACAAATATACAATGGAATTCTATGCTTCCATCAGAAAGAATGACACCAACCCATTTGTTAGGAAATGGAAACACTTGGGGAAAAAATCATATTAAGTGAAGTTATCCAGTTCCAAAGAAATTTAGTATACATATAGGATAATCTTATCAGATGAGCTGAAAAGCTCAAAAACCATGTACAAATTACCATATAAGATGAAGATAAGTGAAATGAACCCCAAGATATGGATCCAGAGGTCTGTCTTTATTATTACTGTTTTAAATGTACCATGTGATTTTATTTTATTTTTTGTTGTTGTTTTCCTTTGTATGTTCTTTTCCCTATGGCATAGCCCCTGT
Source organism: Dipodomys merriami (assembly GCF_024711535.1). NCBI lineage: Eukaryota > Metazoa > Chordata > Mammalia > Rodentia > Heteromyidae > Dipodomys > Dipodomys merriami. Next base: position 82,065,915 of record NW_027203381.1, read on the forward strand.
TGTCACGGTACTCGATTTAGAAAGGGGAATAACAAAACTCTGAAACAAGGACACAGGATGACCCATTGCAACAAAGATACCCACAGGACAGTATTTTGGAAATGAACTTTACAACTTTGGGTGGCGAGGTGGAGGAGGGGGGATAAGAGTGGGGGAGGTGGGGGAGGGAAGGGATAGCGGGACAACAACAAGGAAGGGAAGGGGTAACAATGATGGACAAGTAATGTACTCATTGCCTTACTCATGTAACTGTAACCCCATAAGCCACTCAAAAAAAAGGGCCAAAACTATAATGGCAGAGAACAGATCAAGTGCCTGACACATAATAGGCATGAGGGAAAGTGTAACTAGGAAAGCATGGTAATAAAAACGGGATATGTAATTCTTCTGTCCTGAGTTATAGTAGTTACATGAATCATACAGATATTGACATTCACCAAACTGCATACCAAAAATAACTTGACTTATTGCATGTTAATTATTTATATTTTAAGTAAGGGAAATTAAATTTGAATCACTTTGAGTTGAAGGGAAAAGAACTAAATTATGATTTAATCCAATAAATTTCATATTTTGCTTCAGGTATTCAAGAAAAGAAGACTATGGTGTTAGTAATATCCAGAATATATAACCATGCTTATTAACATTACCTGCTTTATTTTTATTAACATATCAAAGAACAACATTAACATCAAAACATACTATGGTTTCTAGTTGCATTTTAACTAGAAAAAAGGCTAAAGTTTAAGATATCCCTATTCTTTTAAATATAGTGTCTTAACACATGAAGTGCCTTAAAGGTTTCATAAACTTAATTATGATTATTTTTTAAGGCTTTAGTTCCCTTTATAATGTCTTCAAATTCTAAAATTGCAACACCAACCTAGAATACTCAATAAAAATGGCTATCTGTAAATCAAGATTATATTTAAGGACTGATTTCCATCTGTTAATATTATATAATAGTTTAATCCCATATTTTTTACTCAGAATTTGGCTGTATTTTGTTACAAAATAATAACAAAGATGGTAAAGATAATGCTTAATTATAAGTGACTAGAATTACTTTATTTTTCCCTGGATTTAGTATTATATATTTAATGAAAATCTATAAATCACTTGAGCTCTGTAGACTCACATCTTATTCTGCTAACTTTATTAGATGTGTTTCAAGTAATAAGGTAAGTAAAATCAATTAAGTGGTAGAGATATAATTTTATTTTGTTTTCATCACAGGTGGGACATTTATATAAAAGACCATTACTTAGATCATGAAATATGACCCCTAACTCCAAAATTCAATATCATAGCTATTTTTAACAAATACCATGAGATAAAAATATGGATTATTCAAAAAGGCAAAATAAGGACCATAAGCTCATGATGTTTAAAGTAATAAGCAACGTTACATGGACAGCAAAAACAAAACTTAAAAGTGCAGCTGAATATAACACAAACTTTTCATGCCAAAGTTTTTAGCAAACATTTAAAACAGTATTCAACCTCTGCCAAAATTCACGTATTTCTTTGTTGTTGTTGTTTTTAATGTACTGTGTGAAGTTATTTCTTTTATCTTTCATTTTTTTTCTTTTTTTTTTCCCTATGGTTTATCCCTTGTTGCCACTGTTTGATTTTGGTATCTGTGTATTGTATATACATTTATCTGAATTAGGGAAGGGAAGGGGAACAGCAAAATGATGAGACAAAGGGCAAAGGGAAAACCATTGCAACAGTAATACTCACAAGACAATATGCTGGAGGTGAACTTTGCATCTTGGGAGGAAGGGGCATTGGGGAGAGGAAAAGTGGGAGAAAATGGGGGGGGGATAAACAATGTTCGACAAGAAATGTACTCACTACCTTACTTACATAACTGTAACTCCTCTGTTCATCACCTTGACAATAAAATTAAATTTAAAAAAATGGAGTTTAAAACTGGGAGGATAGAAATCTAATAAGCATAACTTTTTTTTTTGCCAGTCCTGGGGCTTGAACTCAGGGCCTGGGCTCTCTGAGCCTCTATGTGCTCAAGCCTAGCACTTTACCATTTGAGCCCCAATGCCACTTCTGGCTTTTCTGAATAGTTTATTGGGGATATGAGTTTAATGGACTTTCCTGTCTTAACTGGTTTGAACCATGATCCTCAGATCTCAGCCTCCTGAGTACCTAGTATTACAGGGATGAGATAATTGGCACTAGCTTAAGTATAACTTTTAAATAAGAGAGTAAATGAGCAGGGGCACAAACCAACAAAATAGAACAAAATTCATAAAATAATAACATAAATAAATTAATTAGTTATTTGAAAATTTAAGTAGCATAGACAAATCTATGGCAAAAAAAGATGAAGAATGAGAAAATAGAAGTAAATACAAATGTAAAATACAAAGTACATGGGAGATATATCAAATACATCAAAATTGAAAATCTTATATTAAGGAAATTTTGCTTCTCTTTAGAACATAGAAAGCTACAATAGAACACTACACCCACTCATCAGAGAGTTAAATAATCTATAAATTGTTACTTTTCACTTGTGAAACCCAAGTATACCTGAGACTGAAAGAAAATTGAATTTCTAAATCTCTAGTCCCTCTTGGGACAGATCAAGACTGATGAACTGTTTCACACACGTAAGAGGACAAGAAAGGTGGAAGCTATGAAGGAAAGTAGGGAAAAAAAAGTTTACAAATTACCAAAGACAAAAATGTGTGCTAGTATGTCAGATTAGGACACCAGAGAACTCTGACACACAAGATGAAACTGCACCTACACACTGGCTCTCGTCATAGGTCTGTCTCCAGGTACAAATGGGAAAGGTGACTAGGAAGAGATAAACAGAGGTCTACTTGTAGCATAGGCCTTCAGATAAACAGTGAATGCCAGTGTAGCGCAAAGGTTCATGTTCCGCCATGAATTTCCTCTTCTAGCAAGAACAAAGCCTTAAGCCTTTGAAAGAAGAGCCACAAACTCTCAAATCCAGTACTTTCTTATCTAAAGTCTCATATGTGAGAGGCAAGAGCAAAAACTATTCACTGGAAATCACGACTAAGAAATGAGGGAATTTCATCATAGAAAGAAATGGAAATTCTAGAAACAAAAGAATGGAGCAAAGATAAATTTTAACTATGAGCTGATTCACTCAGGAGTATAGGTATGAGTCAAGCGGAAAAGGTCAGATAAAGTGATGTTAGGAAAACGAACCCTTAAATATGTATTTTAATGTTTTTGTTTCTTTCATGCATGTGTCTCTAACGCATTTATAAGATTATTTCTTTGTTGCTTTGTATGTCCCTCCCCCACAGTGTAACACCCGCTTTCACTATATTTGATGTCAGTATAACATGAGGAGGAGATGGGGACAAACAAGTCGTTTAAGGATTCAGGTGGACCTGTTGCAACAATGAGAAGTACAAAATGTCATGTCAAAACCAGCTTTACAATGTCGATGTGGGGGGGGGAGGGGGGAGGCTGGGAAGGGAGGTGAAGGGTAAACAAAGGAAGAGGCTTCAATGCTTGGTAAGAAATGTATGCATTATACTGCCCATGTAATTGTAACCCCTCTGTACAGTATGTTCTCAAATAAAATAAAATTAAATTAAATTAAAAAAGAGAATATAAGAAATAAGAACATAGAATTATTTGAAGCGATTACGATCAAGATGCAGTGTACTCACAAACTGACTTGTTACATAGAAACTCTTTGTATAATTACTTAAGGATACTGAAAATAAACTTAATTAAAAAAAACCAATTGTGACAATGAGACGTACGAGACACTATGTTGAAAAACGAACTTTACAACTTTGGGGGCAGTGGGAGGTGGAGAGGGAAGGGATAGTAGGAGAAAAAAGGAGGGAGTAACAATGCTTGATAGAAATGTACTCATTATCTTGCCCATGTAATTGTAACCCCTCTGTACAGTATGTTCACAAAATAAAATAAAATAAAATAAAATAAAAAAAGAAATGTACTCATTCCCTTACTCATGTAACTGCAACCCCTCTGTACAGTATCTTTACAATAAAAATATTTAAAAATTCCAACCAATTCTATTATTTTGTTAGTGATTACATTGCTATAAATATTGAGCCTAAAGAAACTCAGAAATTATGCTATGTAGCTTGGGGGTAGAAACTTGTTCACCATGCACAGATTCTAAGTTCTATCCTCATAACTGAACACCCAAAAAAGAAAAAAAAGACACTCCTAAATTTATTCACTCATTCTTTTGGAAGATGAACATGTTAAATCAAGATATTTCTAGGACTATAAATATTTCCTATACACTTAGGTTTTAAAAAATTGTTATCAACACAACATTAATTTGTACTTCACATTAGATAGGTAGTCCCAGCTAAGGAAATAAGGAAAGAACAACGTCACTCAAAGCAAAGAAATAGGAAAGTAAAAGGAAGAGAATCCCATTACTGGTAGATGTCAAAATTATCTGCATGCAAAATTCCAAGTCATGTAAAAAAGACACATATGGTTAATATTAATCATATATAATTGATATACATAAGTGTAATTATATTCATATATATTTATATTGAAAAAGTATAAATCAAACTCAAGGCAAAGGTGGTTGCCTTAAAATCTATCTTGCAAATTTGAAAAGGTTGTGGATTATCAATAGTGCTTCTCCTCATAGATGCTCTACCTCTCAGAGTGAGTGAAATCCAGCCAGCCAGCTCTTTTTAAAATAAATTATATTCTGGAGATCAGTTTCACATTCAGTTGGTTATCTTATGTGAATTCTTCAGAGTAAACATGTCTAAGAAAAGCCCATTTTTACTTTATCTTATGTGAGTTTGAAACAAAATTATTTTTTATGAAAATAAATTATTCTGGTTGAATCATTCAAAATAAAATTTATTTTGTACTTGGTGATTCTTTAATAGGGATTCTGTTCACACCACCTTTTTGGATCTCTTCCTGTCATCTGCATATCACACAGCAAAGTTCATTAAAACTTTCTTACGAGAATAAGAAGACAAATCACAGACTGACAGAACATATTTGCAAATGATAGACCCAATGAGAAGTTGTGACCCAATTAGAATGCCACAAACCTAGCCATTTTCTGTGTCTCATATCTGCAATCTCAGATACTGGGAAGATATGGATCAGGAAGCTCACAGTTTGAGGCTGGCCTTGAGCAAAAAGACAGGGAGACTTCCATCTATATCAATAATCTAGAAATGAGGTATATACCCATGAGCCCCAGTATGCAAAAAAAAACATTAAGTAGAAGATCTAGTCAGAGACTGGCCTTGAGCAAAAACATGAGACTCTTATCTCCAAAAATACAAAACAAAAAATAAAAAACTCTAAATTAAACTAAAGCAAAAAGGGCATGATGTAAGTATTAGAGCTTGAATTTGTGCGCCTAAATTCAAACTCTAATACTACCACAAACACGTACCCAAAAGGCCAAAACCAAAGTTCTACCATGCCATATGTAGATGAGAATAGAAGCAACAGGAACTCGTTCATCTCATGTGGGAATGTGTCATGCTATAGCCACTTTGAGAATAGTTTAAAAGTTTTATGTCACCTATAGGGTGTTGGTTCTTCCTGCAATTTACCCAAAATAGCCTTAAACTTATTCCCACACACACAAAAATTATATAGCAATAAATAGAAAAACATGAGTTATAATAACAAGACTTGGGAATGTACTAATAAACTGTGTTATAGTCATACAATGGATTATATTTCCGCACTAAAAAGTGAGCTATCAAGCCAGGAACAAACCTGGAAGAATCTTAAGTACATAATAATACTAAGCGTAAGAAGTCATCATGAAAGACTACTGACTATTTAGTTTCAGCTATATGATATCCTGCAAAAGGCAAATTATGAAGATAGTAAAAGAAACAGTGATTTGGAAGAATTTAACAAAGAGATGAAAAAGGATGCATTAGGTACACTGTAGAAAATGGGCTGTAAAACCACCCTGTACAATATTATCATGTTGAAGACATAGAAGTACACATTTGTTCAAACCCAGAAAATGCACACCAGGAGTGAGGCTTGGTGTAAACTATGGACATTACTTTGGATGCTCATAGGCCATAACAAATCTAACGCTTTGGTGGGGAATGTTAATCAAGGATGCTGTGCCTATGTAAGAACAGGGAGAAATCTCTGTAACTATCTCTCAGTTTTGTTAAGAACCTAAAGCATCTCTATAAGAAATAATACCTTGGAAAAGAAGCAACATTAAAAGGTGGGGAAAAAGAAAGACACTTCTTGATTAGCATATATCACACTCTATTTTATTTGTACTTTGTAAGTCCCTATCACTACTTCTAATAACATATCTATGATGTTCATCATTTGACTCTCTATCCCAAGAATATATCCATACGTAAGAAGCACTTAATTATTAGCTTGAATTTCTAGAGTGTTTATGAATGTTTAAATGTGGCAATGAATTTTGCTTTTTGAAAAATCTTCTGTTTCCCAATAAATAATCAAATGACCTTATTAAAATATTTGAAACAGCAACAGAATTCTTCACATTGTCAGTTAATTTCATAAATGATTCTTCTGGCTGTGGATGAAAACATATGAATTGAATAATAGCACTTGTTTATAGCTTTTGTGTCAGGGAAAACCGGAGTTAATTAACTAAATTGTCTCAATTCCTTGTTTATAAATTCTAAGAGCCCAAAAGTGATCTTTAATACAAAAATATCTTGTGTCTCATTGTAGGTAATAATTGATTTTTTTAAGTAAGTCTAAAAATCATGCCATCTCTAATTTTTCCTTCATTATTTCTTGTTATGAAATAGTAAAGAGAATTTCATTAGTGAAGAATGCAAATACCTCCAGGTTAACTGAGGAGCATTTGTTTGATGCAAAAATGACAAGAAGTAGCCAGCACAGTGACTTACACCTGCAAAACCAACTACTTAGGAGGCTGATATCAAAAGGATCACGTTTGAGGCCAGCCCATGTGTAATGTTTATGAGCTTCTTCTCAAGCTGTCAATGTAAAGCTGATGATGTGTGCTTGTCATCTTAGTTTCGAGGGAAGCCTGCATAGAAGGAAAATGGTCTTGGCTGGCTTTGAGCAAAAAAGCAATATCCTGTTTGAAAAATAACAAAGGTAGAAAGGGATATAAGGCATGATTCAAGTGGTAGAGAAACTCCCCCCCACACACACTCAAGACTCTGAGGTTAAGCCCTAGAAGTACCAAAATCAAAGTTTAAAAAATGATAGTAAAGCTGGGATGTAGTTCAGAAGCAAAGTGCTTGTCTAGCAAGTGCAGTGCCCTGGGTTTGATCCCCAGTACCAAAAATAAAAGACAAAAAGTTTAAAAAATCAAAATGAAAAAAGTGATAGTAAGATATGCATTGAATTATTTTTACTGCATTCTCCTGACCCATTTCTCTTCATCCATTGACCCCTTCCTTCCTTCCTTCAATTCCACCACACCATTTTCAAGTATGCATTTTCTGGTGTTTATTTTGTTGACCTTGGATTAAGTCTTCCTAAAGAATTACATCATTTGGGTTCTCCCTTGGATCTACAGTATTTCAGTTAATGCATTTATGTACATTTTCATACCACCCAAAGTCTTCACTTTTGCATGCATAAAATGTCGAGAGACATAGCATTGTATTCATAAACTGCTTTGTTGAATGGCAACTCCTTTAAATAATGGCTTAATGATAATAAAATATTAAAAATAAAAATAAGATATGTATTATCTTTCCTAAAAAGTGACAGTAAGGAAGTGCTTGAGAACCATTTAGTGGTCAACAAAGAAAAATCAGTGAGAATCCCTTAGAAGAAGACAAGAAATAATAACCCATGACTCCTTTGGAACTCATAGATACCCTGAAAATATTCACAAATCACAAAACTGGTGATATTGTTTGTAATGTGGAACCTAAAAAGTTCAAAGCAACAGAAACTAAAATGCAGCATTGTTCACAAGATTTACCATGTAAATGCTCTTGAATGCAAAAAGAAATAACCACAATTTGGTGTACAACAAGGCAGCAATTTTTTTCAGGGGGAGGGGGCTTCTGTTTTAAGCCTGACAAAATTTTTGAGAGCATATTGCTTTGTCAACATCTTTCTCTTTAGAGAAACATTACCCATGGGTCTGCTAAGCAGAGTACCTCTCATTCAGAATCCAGAACTTCTATTTAGAACTGATAGAAGATGGACAAATTTTATTATTGTGATAACTCGGTCAATATCTTACTAAAGAGTAGCCAGCTTCGTTATTAGAAATGCACTTTGAAAGTTTGCTAAAGCAGCTTCTGAAGCAAGTTCATATTGCACATTTTAGCTTCCATGAAGCACTTTTATTCTAGCTCTGCATCTGTTTAGTGTTTCCTCTGTCTTAATGTTATTCTAATCCTTCTAAGGCTTTGGGAAGTGTCAAATTACTAGGAGGCTGGTATATTATGCAATTCTGTTTCTTCGGAAAATATCAAAGACGGTCATGTCAGTGTGGTGCCATAAGGAAAGAAAGATTTCTATGTATTTTCTATTGTAATACTGTAATACCAAGCCTGCTTTATTCTATGCATCATGTCCTTGTTTTTTTTTTTGGGGGGGGGTTGAGGGTTTTTTTTGTTGTTGTTATTTTTTGTCGGCCATGGGGATTGAACTCTGGGTCTGGGCACTGTCCCTCAGCTCTTCAGCTCAAGGCTAGTGCTCTACTACTTGAGCCACTGCGCCACTTCCAGATTTCTGAGTGGTTTATTGGAGATAAGTCTTACGGACTTTCCTGCCCTGGCTGGCTTTGAACCGCAATTCCCAGCCTCCTGAGTAGCTAGGATTACAGGCGAGAGCCACGGGCGCCCAGCCAGGTCCTTGGTTTCTAAAACTGGTAGTTCCCATAAAGAGTGGACTGGTTAAGATATTTTAGTCAATCTCCATTCTTAGGTTTATAAAACAAATCTTTCTGCAAAAGCCAGGTAAATTCACATTCATCACACTTATATCTGAGCACCTCCGTGTAAAAGGGCTCTAATCCCCAGCTTTGCTTCTGTAAGAGTTTTGACTCAGTCTCATCTCATTTCCTTACATTTTCCCACTTCCATTTCTGCATTTACAGGGGCAATTTTTTCTTTCTTGCTAACAAAGAATCTTATCATTAAAACACCATAACTATGTCCTTTCTTTTTATCTGTTAATTTAAGGATAGGAAGAAAAAAAAGAGTACAATTAGCATTTTAAGGAAGTAAAATTTTTTTTAAAAATTTCCTCACTATACAACTTGGGGGAGTTGACAAGGAGGGAAAGTGGGAGAAAAATGAGGGGGTGGGTAACAAGTCAAACAGGAAATGTATTACCTTATATATGTAACTGTAACCCCGGTGTTCATCACCTTGACAACAAAATTAAAATTAAAAACATTGTAACATACGTGTAAGGGTGTTTACTTTTTAAAGTAAATCACAGGGTGTTGAGGTAAAAAAAAGAATTTCTGAATGTCTTTTCTGAGAGTAGAAAAGAATGTTAGGAAGGTAGTCAATTAAAGCCTTGGTCATCTTATTGCAGTCTTTTTTCCACACTAACGTGCCTCTTTGATAACAATTAGAATAAAATTTTAGATTACTAAAACTACTGGCCAAAATTTAAACAATATTCTTGCATTTGCTTAAACAATCTACCCACATTTTGATATATTTGTTCTTAACATGCTTCTCCTCCTTAAATGTTAGTTTTTCTTTTGATGATACAATTAAGCCCACCCATTATTTGGTTCTAGGTAAAACCCTTACTCAAATATTGGCAGACATTTTCCTTCTTTTTGTTTTTTTTTTTGGGGTGGGGTCCAGTTGTGGGGCCTGAACTCTGGGCTTGGGCACTGTCCCTCAGCTCTTCAGCTCAAGGCTAGCACTCTACCACTTGAGCCACAGTGCCACTTCCGGCTTTTTTCTTTTTTGCTTATGTGGTGCTAAGGAATCGAACCCAAGGCCTAATGCATGCAAGGCAAGTGCTCTACCACTGAGCCACCTTCCCAGCCCATTGGCAGAAATTTTCAAAGAGACTATATATCTACTCAGCATGTATTTTCACTTGCTTTGAGAACAATTGTCCTTTGGGGTAACCAGCAGGTTATTAGTTGCCTCTGAACTCAAAAATTTTACCTCAGAACTGACAATTCATTTTATATAAATGAACAACTTTCTTCAAATGTGTCAATGATGACAATCATTTTAAGACACTCTGAAAGTTCAGAAAATATGAACTCAGAGTTCCCAGTAAGATTCGCTCTAGCTTTTAGTAACCGTGGGGCATTAGAAATGCTTCTGACTTAAAAAACATTCTGCTAATAATATTCTTAAAATTTTCTATTAAATGTAAAAAAAGGCAAATGATCATAGTGTTGGTTTTGAATCTTTGGAACTCTGTTCTCTCTTCATAATACCCCTACCCAAATACTGTAGGATCAATATACTAACTTACTCCATGATTTGTATGTGTGTTTATATGTGTCCATGTGTACGAGGCAAACCAAGCTTTTCTATGCCTTTGGTAATTCAACCATATATGCAGAAAACAAAACTCATTTCTCCTCAGCAGAAAGCTAAATGATAGAATATCATCCACTGAGGATGTAATAACTGATTAATAGAATAGGAAAAATTCCTAATGGTACATAGAAATAGACTGTTCATAAGATCCGTTTTTCTAAGATGTACCTGGTTACTTCATGTATTTTGCTTTAGCTATTTCCTTTTGCCTCTTTCCAGTCTCCTCTTCCCATTTTAAGCTGTATATGTTTATGAATGTGGACTTGTATGATACCTTGTCTTTTCATTTGTTGGAATAAAAGATTATGTCTGCTCCAGGTGTTCAAAAATCATCCAATTTTCTTAATCTTTCTTACACAGATTCCTTTTTATTAAGGCTGATTATTGATCCAACAAGTATATCTATCCTCATAATTACATCCCTGTAGTTCTTAGCTCTTAATGACTTCTGTTCCTTATAACTAATATAGTAAGATGACTTGTTTTCATTTTTCTAAAAAGCTAATGTATCATTATCTCTGTAGGTTAAACTGATCGATCTCTCTGCTTGAAGTTATGGTTAGTTATTCTGATTTTCTATGCTAGTTTCATTTCAATTTATTGCTTGAAGCCTGGGGGAAATTTCTACATAAGATAACAAGACTTTTGTGTTTCTCACTCAGTAGTTTTAAAAGCTAAAATATTTCTTCCAGATTTTATCATTTTTCTTTTCTTTTTTGCCAGTCCTAAGGCTTGAACTCCTCTGGACTTTGGCACTGAAGCAGAGCATCTTTTGCTCAAGTCCTGCACTCTACCACTTGAATCACAGTGCCACTTCCAGTTTTTTCTGTATTTTAATTGGCAGTAAGAGTCTCACAGACTTTCATGCCCCGGCTGGCTTCAAACTTCAATCCTCAGATCTCAGCCTCCTGAATATTGAGGATTTACAGGCATGAGCTACACTGCCTAGCTCTTTCTTGTTTGATCTCTTTTTTGGGGAGGAGGGATAGTGGGTATTATGGAAATTGAATCCAGAACTTTACAGGCACTAAACCTGTACCCCCCCACACAGCATTTTTATGCACCCTACAGCATTTTTCAACTTTAGTTTTGAAATGGCCTCTCCCTAACTTTGCCAGTTTTGACCTCAAATTCAAAATCTTCCTATTTGGGCCTCCCAAGGTAGCTAGAATTGCTGTCATGCCTCATCACACCTTAGCTTTCTTTCTTGAATTTCTGCAAGGTAGGGAAAATATTATAAAGCTTTCAAATGAATTAAAGATCAGTCAAGGAAAAACAGAGAAGAGTGTTTTAGAAAATGTCCCTCAGGAAATGTCAATCAACATATCAACCAAAAACACAGTGGTGACATTAATAACAATATAACAAAGGATGTGAGCAGACACAGGGAGCAAAGGAACTCCAACAGCCAATGTGACTGGTTTTGTGAAATTGATACTATCAGCACATGATAATTGAGGAAAGTTTGAAGAACAGTAGGCTGGGTGCTTATAAATACAAATGAAGAAAAGTAACATTTACAGATCACCTATTTCATGCCTAAGCTTTTGGGAGGCAAAGTATCCTCCATGATGGTCCAACACAATCAGAGCATATGCCTTACTCATGTACACATGAAGTAAGAAGAAGGCTTGGTGTTTGGACACAACTCTGTCAGATGTCTAACTTACAGAATACTGCCCCTTGCTGAAAGCTAGTCAGAAGAACATGTTATATACATGTGGGATTTAAGCCATAAAATATAGTGAATGTAACATGATTTATTTGGCCAACAAATTACACTGAGAGTTCATTTTGGTAAACATAATTTTATATGGTCATATGCACATAGCTATTCAGTCACTATGATCCTCTCTAAGACTATCTTAGAAAAATGAGCTCCAAGAAATGGAAACAAGAGGTTTGTTTGTTTGTTTGTTTTGTGCCCTTCAGTTATTTCTTCTTTCTTTTTCCCCCTTTGGCTTATTTCCTTTTGTCACTGTTTTTTTTTTTTTTTTGTACCCTTTGTCTTGTATCTAAGTTTATCTGATTTGGGGAAGGAAGGAGAATGACAGAAATGGTGAAAAAAAGGATGAACCACTTCAACATTAATACCCACTAGACACTATGTTGGAAATGAACTTTACAACTTGGGGGGCAGGGGAAGGGGTGAGGAGGGAAAAAAGTGGGAGAAAATGAGGGAAAGGGTAAAAACAATTCAAAAAGAAATGTACCCATTAGCTTATTTATGTAACTGTAACTCCTCTATACATCACCTTAACAATAAAATTTAAATTTAAAGTAATTTTAAATGAGAGAAAACAAGCAAAAATAAAAATTAGATCTATTATTAAAGATGTCAAAACTTGTTTCTAGGTATTTTGGTTTATAAAGCTGTCATTTAATAAAAGGAGGCAAAGTGTGATAATCTCCCAAATCAGTGAACTGGTACAAAATAAACAAAAAACTGCATGTCAAATGGAGCTCACATTGTAGCATTCTAAAAACCTGAGTGCCACAAATAGCTGTCTCCCATTTAGCGGTACCATAAATATTTATCTAGCAATTCTAAGCCTTCCTAAAACTTAATTATTTCCCTAAATCGTTTTCAGAATAGAGATCAGGACACAGTGTCCAACATTTGTTTAAATTCAGAACTACTATGAAAAAATCCATGCAATGTCAGTGCTATAGCAGTAAATATTATCAAGAATTGTTAAAAAAAAGAGAATGGCAATTAACAGTTGAAAATAGCTATTGTCAAATGTACCTTTCGTTTCATTAGATTTCCTTCATTAAAAACATATTACAAATATGTGTGTTTATACTTACAGTCTGTAATGTGACTATATTGGGTGGGTATTTTCATTGTATTAGATAGAATCTATACTGTTTCTTATCATAACCTTTACATGTGAAAGAAAATAAGAGCGTAAAGTAAAATAAGTTTATTATGTACAAGACATCCTGTCTAGTTTATGAATACTTCAAATTTCTGTGAAACATCAACATTAAATTTAAATCGCATCCACTGCTCTTTCCTAAACACCTATTTACACTAAAAAATAATAATAGTAACAGGTGAACTCCCCACATTCTTTAATCAGTATTATCAAAAGTATCACATTTAAAATAAAACCATGGATATTTGAACTTCCGTAAAAGTTCTTGAGTTTGAAAAAGACAGCTTGGTTTGTATGTAAAGTTCTAAATTATTTTTGGTGCAACAAAAAATATGTCAGCTAGGCAATGGGAGGCACGTGCCTATAATCCTAGCTACTCAGGTGGTTGAGATCTGAGGATCACAGTTGAAGCCAGCTGGGACAGGAATGTCTTAAGACTCTTATCTTTAATCAATCACAGAAAAAGCCAGAAGTGGGTGTTGCAGTTCAATTGGTAGAGCACTAGCCTTGGGCAAAAAGAGCTCAGGGACAGTGTCCAGGACCAGCTTTCAAGCCACAACAGTCAAAAAAGAAAAACAAAAAAACGCATGTCTTTCTTTTCTAGATTCTATTGAATTATTTATTTCCTTTACTTTGTTCCCATGGTGTTTCTTTGCCCTTGTCTTTTGGTTGGATCATATTTTCAAGTTTCTAATTGGAAAAGCAACCTGTGGTTGGTTCTTTCTGTTCGCTAACAATGACATTAAAAATTCCCTTTGTTCCTCTCCCATTCTGGTTTCACCAGTCTCAATTCTTTTATTTCCCACTGATAAATATAGACTTCCACACAGAATGTAAACTATATTTCAGTATACTCAGAAATCTCTGGGGCTAATAACAGACAGCAACTATGGTGTTTAAGAAAAAGAAACGTGATCTATTTTGATAGTAGAAAAGATATTAATCTATCTTATCTGTCAGTACTCTCAGTGTCTGTGTTATTTATTCCTAACTTATGGCTATCCCATATTAAATTATTCCTGAGAATGATAATACAAGCCCTCATATCAGGTGCAGTACTTGTCCTTGATACTTCTCTTTTGTTCTTTCTCCTCTTTCTATAAAGTCATTCATAATTCCAACCATCAGTGCTCCAACTTCCCTCTCCAAAGTTCAAGACAAATGTAGATTGACTAGTGGCAGAATTAAGTAGTAATTGTGAATTTTAAACATAAAAACCAAAGAAGTCTTCCAGTATTTCAATTAAAAGTAGACTTATTTCTACATTGTCATTTCCACTCTTTCCCACCATACCTTCTTTGTTTATACTCTTGAATATGAACTATTTATTTATTCATTACCTTATTCTTCTACATTCTACATGACTAGCCTCATATTATATTTTAGGGGTACTGTAGGAAGCAAAAAGTAAGAATAATTCCTGTTGTCTTTCATTATAACAACTTTGCCTATGTCCCTCCCCCACAGTATAACCCCTGCTTTCACTGTCTTTGATGTCGGTATAATTTGTGGAGGGGAAGGGGAAAAACAAGTCGTTTAAATAAGGATACAGGTGGACCCCGTTGCAATAATGAGAAATACAAGTCGTTATGCCGAGGGGAAGGGGAAAAACAAGTCATTTAAATAAGGATACAGGTGGACCCGTTGCAATAATGAGAAGTACAAGTCGTTATTTCGAAAACGAACTTTACAACTTTGGGGGGTGGGGTGGGGAGGATTGGGTCTGGGAACTGGGTTGGGGGGAGGATGAGAAGGGAGGGGAAGGGGAAACAAAGGAGGAGGCTACAATGCTTGATAAGAAATGTACTCATTATCTTGCCCATGTAATCGTAACCTCTCTGTACAGTATTTTCACAATAAAAAATAAATAAAAATTAATTTAAAAAAACTTTGCCTGATAAGATGGCATCACTAAAGGAGTCACATATACATTATACATTAACCCTGTGATAAGTCTTATGAAGATAAAAGAAAATGAGAACAATTATGGAAAACTCAAAGGATGTGACAGGTGTCTTGAGTCTGAAGAGGACTGGAAATCAGCAAGACTGGAAGACAGAAAACAGTAGCATTGAATGTTGTAAACTGATCCCAAGGTTTTTACTACCTAGACTTTAGAATGTGACCTATTTTGAAATACAATACATGTAAGACTTAAAACTAAGCCATAGTGTATGAGATTGGGTTCAAATCCAAAGACAACTACCTGTAGAAGAGCAAGAAAAGGTAAAGGCAGACATATGCTCAGAGGAGAGATGATATGAAGACACATAGGGAGACGGCTATGAGAAGATATAGGCTGAGCCTTGCTTGATGTGTCTACAAGCCAAAGAGTGCCAAAGACGGTTGGTGCTGACTAGAAAATAGAAGAATGCCATAGGCCAAGTCTCCATCAGAGACTTCAGAAGAAACATACTACTAACACCCTGATTTCAGATTTTTAACCTCTGCATAAACACATTTTGTTGTTTTAAGCACACAATTTGCTAGATTTTTATTAGGAAAATCCTAGGAAATGAAGACTAAAAGGAGTCCATTAAAAAAAGACTAATGCACTTAGATATTCAGCCAGCAACACGATTTATACAGTTACATATGCTTTATCCACAAGTACTGAATGTTACTCCCTTTTTAAAATATGTTTTTATTGTAAAAAATACTGTAAAGAGGGGTTACAGTTACATTAGTAAGATGATGAGTACATTTCCTATCAAGCATTGTTACCTCCTCCTTTGTTTTGCCCCTACCATCCCTTCCCTCCCCACCTCCCAAGCTCCTCCCCCTCAAGTTGTAAAGTTCGTTTTCAACATGGTGTCTTATACATCTTATTGTTACAATGGGTAAAGCTGTATCCTTATTTCAGCAGTTTGTTATTTCCCTTACCCTCCCCAAATTAGAAAAATGTATATACAAGATCCAAGGCACCGGAATAAAATACCGTGAAAACAGGGGTTATATCATGGGGGAAGAACATACAAGAGAAACAAAAAATTTCACATAGTACATTTTAAATACATTAAAACAATAGCAAAAAAGAAAAAACCACTTGTGTCCCTATCTTGGGGGTTCATTTCACTTAACACTCTGTCCTAGAGCTAAGCATGCATGTTACGTGCATCAGGTGGGGGCTATCATCATGGGTGATGTCACACCACATCCCACCCAAAGATATCTGCCCTCCATTTTGGAGGAAGCACTCAACATTGTTTTTTATCAGGAAAGATATTCATCCAATCAAAGGTCTATATGGTGCTGTACCCAGAGAAGGAAGATTATATAGCCCCAGAAACTGAAAATTAAAAGGAGAGTGAGTCCCCTGTTGTCACTGTACTTGATTCTGGTGTCCTGTATCTTGTATATAGTTATTGAATTTGGGGAGGGAGAGGGGAATAACAAAATGCTGAAACAGGGACACAGGATGACCCATGGCAACAATGATACTCACAAGACACTATGTTGGAAATGAACTTTACAACGTCAGAGTGGGGAGGACTGGGAGCAGTGGTAGGAGAAAAACAAAGGAGGGGTAACAATGCTCAACAAGAAATGTGTTTATTACCTTTCTCATGTAACTGTAACCCCTCTGTACAGCATCTTTACAAGAAAATAAAAATTTTAAAATATGAAGAGTGAGTCCACTAGCTAGAATTCCATTGATGCAAAAAGAGATTTATGAATGAATCATCCTTTGCTTCAATCCATGCACTATTGAGGGTCTTATTTCCTACTGAAATATCAACCATTCCTGTTATCAGTGCACTTGGATGTCCTTTTTTATAATGATCAGCAAGTAAGTAAACTGATCATCAACCTAACATGAATAATTAAACATCATCAACTGGAAGATGAAGAATGCTTTTGTGCAAATGAGTTATGAAGGATTATTTATACCTTTATAAATCAGATCATCCACTTGGAAATCTTAACTAGTAGTCATTCATTCTATGAGTGGACGTATCTAACAAGGCTAGCTTGAGAAAGGTATGATTTCAAGGCCTCTGTCTACTGAAGAAAGTAAATCTTGATCACCATATCAGAAGGGTGGTGTTCCTAAATGATGCAGGAAGGTAAGGTACATGTGGAATGAAAATTAGAAATAGAGAAAATAAATATCAGTTGCAGCCCTGAAATCATCATCAGAACCAAGGACGTAGCTTCTCCATTGCCCTTTAGAAATGGAAAATTCACAAGATCCTACATGGAGATAAAGACTCCGTAGCAAGAAGTGACCATAGTATCTATAAAAATGAATTTCTAAGATTATTGATGCAAGTGGAATAATTAATATCACCAGTTGCTTCCTCTTGGATCCCCACCAAATTCTGAACAGAGTTAGGAATGTTAATGCAGGTTCATTTCCATGAGACATTGACTCTTCCTATGGGAATCTGTAGCTCACAAAGTCTTTGTTGATCTGGCTGAAACATAGATGTTCTCAGCACACTTTGACTCTGCCTTACACTGCCTTTCTGTCACATCAAAACTCACTTAATATCCAAATGTACTCTTTTTCTTTTCTGGCCTCTTTCCCTTCGTACTTTCCAAGAATCTTTTAAACTGTCCTAGCATCAGCTTCTTGGAGAGCATGAGCTAACACAGTGACTGAGAGTAACATTTCATCAGTGAGATTAGGAAATAGAATAAGGGAAAACCTGACACTAGATCATACTAAAGATGTGAGCAGAACTCCATGAGACCACATAAGGATTCGTAGTCTTGTTTATTTTTACCATCAGAAATGTGAGCAAGACAATGACAAGAAAATTCTAAGGTAAAATATTTACTTGAAATATAAACATTTTGGATTGTATGTATGCAAACATCATTAAAAATGTATGTTTATATTTTTTATTTATATGGAATTTCTACAGTGAACTATAGGGGAATCCAACAAATAATCTTCAGCTACTAAGTCTATGAATGACAAACACAGAATTTTCATCTTTGATGGTGACTGGCACCAATGTAAATATCTTTACACAATGACTTCATAAAAAGGGATACATTGTTTTGGATTGTAAGACAGAAAAAAAAAGACCCTGAATAACTTAAGCAAAAAAAAAGTGTATTTGGCACATTGTCAATAGTTTTCAATGTTGTAAAACTGATGATAGTTTTGGGAACTCAATGTGTTGGTTGTAAAGATATTTTTTTCTTTCGTTTTTTGCAAGTTGTCATAGCATTTAAAATATAACTGTTGAATCACTCCAACATTCACTTCTGGCTATGCTTTCTCCAAACCATTGCCAAACTGAGAACAGAAAGGTTACTATAATATATTGTGCCATTTTAATGCAGTACATGATTCTTTTAGTGGGCAAATTTGGCTCAGTGGAATTCCAGAGACCAGTTCAATACATTCAGAAATACCCAATCCTTCACACTGTCTCCCGCCCTTCTGTGTAGGTCAAAGACTTAGATGGTTATTTTCTCGCACTCTGTGATCTTCGTAATTTTTTTCCTAATGAGCCTCTATTATGTCCTATTTGGTGACTGTTTCTGGGACATTATCAAGAAGATGGGGACTGTGCTTCAGAACTTCCAACAAGCTTGTCCCCCACAAACAGCTAGATGTAACCCCACTGACAGAAGCATTGCCACTATTGCTATTCTTGCAACCAACTCCATCATGCTTAAACAATTTCTAAACTTTTGCTATACTTCCCTTGACTCAATTCAAAGTCCTAGAGAGTAGGGAATAATTTGCTGAGTATGAAAATATGTCTGAAGTATGAGTGGCAATATAAGGAATATAATTCCTTAGATTATTTGATAGTCAATATTCTACCTTCCACACATATTTTATATAATGAGGAGCTATAACAGTTAAAATTTAGAAACTTGAAAGCAAACATAACTGACAACAAATGGAGAACACACTCCGGGAGGAGGCAGAAAAAATGAAAAGCCTTAATTAGGACTCAAAATTAAGGCTAATTTGTGTTTTTAAAATGAGATTATTTTATCAAACATTTCACAGAAGTGAGATTTTTTAACGGTTTTTTTTGAAGTTTTTGAAATCTAGAATTTTTCTACATGATTATTCTCACAAAGTCTCATATTAGACAAATGTAGTACTCTTAATTATCTACCTTTGAAAACAATAATAAAAAAGACAGTAACATAATAGTAGTAAAGATGGGAATTTCTGCCAACTATCCCAGGATGTCATTAGTTTTCTAAACAGCTGGCCCTGCTTTTTTGGTATTGAAATCATTCTCCTTTAAAGTCCCAGTCATATAGTTATTCTTTGTTCTTTATTTTCTTTTTTTTTAATGTGTGGGTCCAGTGGTGGGACCGAACTCTGGGCCTGGGAACTGTCCCTCAGCTCTTCAGCTCAAGGCTAGTGCTCTACCACCTGAGCAATAGCGCCACTTCCTGCTTTTTTCTTTTTGCTTATGTGGTGCTGAGGAATTGAACCCAGGGCCTCATGCATGCAAGGCAAGCGCTCTACCACTGAGCCACCTTCCCAGCCTCTTTGTTCTTTATTTTCAACTGGATTGATTCTATCAGATAAGGAGACAATAGGAGTCTGTCAGCTTTGGCTCAGACTGCCTGGATTGGAAGTTTGGTTCATCTACCTTACATATTACTCACACATGTATGAATTACTTCTTTTTTCAAAAATGTGTTTAAAATTCCTACTTTACAGGTAAATTGCAGGGTTTAAACAGATAGAAAATGTATAATAGTGCCTAACACCTAGTAAGGATTCAATAGGTACAAAGTGTCTCCTGATTCTCTTTGGTAACATTTTGTCTGAGGGTTCAGAATATCTTCACATTCACTTCCTTGTACTTTCTGAAACCAGGCATGACTTACCAATTTACAGTCCAAGCCTACAATGGTTTGCATGTCTTAGAGCCATTGTGGATGCTCCAGATAAGCATTACAAGAAGACGACGGAGGTGAGAGCTAGGGTGTGTACACACATCAGCAACAAATTTATTCAAATGTTGACAAATTAATTGGTATAATGGGTGAGGATAAATGCCATATAAGAGTGATGTCTGAGTGGATTCTAAATGAACAAGTGGTGGTTTAATTAGCACACATTTTTATGTATGATTATGTTTGTATGCATTCCAGCAACAGATGTATGGAAACAACCACAGCCACATAAAGCAACAAGGATGTGGGGAAACAACTTCTGGAGTGTATGAATAATTTCTATTTATTTTTCAATCATATATGGATAGAAAAGTTCCAGCTCTTTGTTGGTTAACTGCAGCCAAGAATCTCTTGCATTTGTCTTCCTGGATTGGTTCCAAACTGCTGATCTCAGAATTTCAGCTACCTAAGTAGCTAAAATGCTAGGTGTGAGCCACCAGTACCAGGCTGTAATTTCTTTTGCATTAATAATCTATTTCCTTTGGATTACTTATTTAAAAGTGACTACTTTAGAAAATAAAAATGCTTTTTCCTATTTTGATTTGGCAAAAAAATACATAGGAGCTTCAGTGTTGTTGAAAAGCAGCATAGAAATGAAATTATATGTATGTGTTTCTAGGGTTTCATATGACCTTTCTTTTTAGTCTTTCATTGTATAATTTTGACACTAGTGAGAAGTTCAGAGGTTTTTTTCATCCATCACTTAACATGAAGAGTAAAGTTCTTCCTGAACTGTACAAGGGAGTCTTCACCTTTCCATTCTCATATCACATTCTTCTACCTATTCATCTGTTAATAATTCAAGCAGCTTTAAAAATCATTTTGCTCTTACCTAACAGATTTTCTCTTGCCACAGGAACTTTGCACATGCTATTTTCTCCTGCTGCCTACAACTTTGTTCAAATCTCAGTTCAATTTTTATATTTTCAGGAATGTCCTCTTGAATGAACAATTTTTCAGTACTCTCAGAGTATTCTTTCCTACAGGATAATTCTTAGTGTGGTTATTTTATGGATGTTTTCTATCTTTCACAGAATATAAGCATCATAAAACAGAAAGCTTGTCTTCTTCTTTCCTGGCTAGAACCTCATGCACTAATACCTGTCTATGTTTAGATATTATATATAAAATATACATTTATATTGTATAAACATATATATGCCACAAATGAAGAGTTATTTTGTGCAAAGCACATTGCAGAAATACATTGAATCAATGAGGCACACATATTTTATGCAATTGTGTTTTTAAAGAAAATCAATAGTAGGCATCAAATTTATAACAATATTTTATCATGGAAAATAAAGACAATTCAATTTTGTCTTTCTGCTTTGAGTTCCAGGGTTTAGTCTACTAGGTCACCCTGCATATATTATCATTTATTCAAATGGCATTGTATAAAGAAAACCTGGCATATACTACACAGTCCTAGGCACATTCTAAATATGTAATAACATTTACAATGAAGAACATAGTCATTATCACATATTTTCATACACAAATCAGAAATAATAAAAAATGCTAGCTCTGAGTTGAGCAGTCCCAGAAAAATGTATATATAAAAAAAACTATAGATTACCATGGCAGAGAATCTTAGAATGCTATTATATTTAATTTCTTATAACAACCTTATGAGTTGTTAAGATAAACTCATTTTCTTGTTTTTTAAATAAGAAACTAGTAAGTTATTCTAACTATAAGACCCATTTAGAGAAGTAGTGGTGTGGCTCAAGTGACAGAGCATCAACTTTGATCAAGGCCAAATTAAAAGCCATGAGTTCAAGTCCCATAACCAGTGTGTGCATGCACACACTAACACACATACACACATAGACATACACATACACAATCCATTTAAGAAACTGAGGGACTGGGAGCAGGACTAAAACCTCTGGTTCTGGGTATATGAGGGTGGGATTTTTTCAATAAACTTTTGTGCTTTTCTTTTTTTTTTCTGGTCAGTCATGGGGCTTGAACTCTGGGCCTGGGCGCTGTCACTGCGCTCTTCAGCTCAAAAAGAGTGCTCTACTGCTTGGGCCACAGTGCTACTTCCAGTTTTCGAGTGGTTTTTTTGAGATACGAGTCTCATGGACTTTCCTGTTCAGGCTGGCTTTGAACTGCGATCCTCAGAGCTCAACCTCCTGAGTAGCTAGGATTATAGGTGTGAGCCACCAGCACCTGGCTTTTGTGCTTTTCTTTTTAAGGATAAAGATCTAGATTTTGTTTTCTACTCTCTTTATTCATTTAATAAATGCTCTATGGTAATAGCAAATTTTAAGCTTCTGTGCTGCTAACGAGATAAAATAGTGATGATAGTGATTATGAGACTCTTATATATTTTGTAATTGCAAACAATGTTCCTAGAATATATTACAGGAAATACATTGTTAGAATATTTTCATGTGATATGACTGAGTAAAAAGATACATTTATATTTGTCATTGTATTGAGTGTGAAGAGAATTTTGAACATATGTTGAAACTGTTTTGTGTGAATGCATATGGAATAAGGATACATTTTATGAAAGAGGGAGGGATGGGAGAAGGGGAGAAGTAAATAAGTAAGTAATCAGGTTTTAGAAAAAATAATAGGAACATATGCAACCACTAGATAAGGTCATATCATGTTTCCTGGTTTAACCTATTTCTGAGGCTTGTTAGCATTCTCTGTCCTTTTTTTCTCCTTAACTATTCAAATTTCATCTTCTCTCAATGTCTGGTTCAACTCACTCCATCTTTCATTAGTATGCAATGAAGAATACCTGCCCATTCTGAGTTCTAACTTCCCAAATTCCTATGGGTTCTATCTGTAATTCTAAGTCTCTTTTATACAAAAATTAAGAGATAAACCAGGCACCAGTGGCTCACACCTGTAATCCTAGCTACTCAGGAGGCTGAGATCTGAGGATCGAGGTTCAAAGCCAGCCTGGGCAGGAAAGTCTGTGAGACTCTTATCTCCAATAAACCACTCAAAAACCGGAAGTGGCATTGTGGCTCAAGCAGTACAGCACTCGCCTTGAGCTGAAAAGCACAGTACCCAAGCCCAGAGTTCAAGCGCCACAACCAACCAAAAAAAAACAAAACAAAACAAAACAAAACAAAAAACAAAAAAAGCAAAAGAAAAAAACAAAAAAAAATTAAGAGATAAATTTTGTTGGTAATTTATTTGCCAGGTGTAACTATATTATGATAGTTGGAACATTTTTGCAGCAATATAAAGCAAATATAACATGCATGGAAGAATTTACCTTACCACTTACGAATTCATCACTTATGCATTTATCACTCATGCAAAATGATCAAATACAAAAACTTACAGCATAATATCTAGCACAGAGTACTTCCCATATGTCAGGAACTCTAAGTCATTTATTTCTCATAAGAACTTCATAAAGGAAGAATATTCTTATCCTCACTTTGCAACCAAACTCATAAATTGTAAATGAATCCATGCTACCCAACACCATATCCCACACTACTAACCAAGGCATCACTTATTTTTTTAGTGTTGGTTCTTTTATTTATTTTTCATTGTAAAGGTCATGCACAGAAGGGTTACAGTTACATAGGTCAGATAATAAGTACATTTCTTTTTGAATAGTGTCACCCACTCCTTCATTTTCTCCTAGGTTTCCCCCTCCTGACCCCCTCCAAGTTGTATAGTTCATTTTCACCAGAGCAAGGAATCACTTTACTATTTCTGGAGCCAAGCAGCTATCACTGCAACACTTCCCAATCAGAAAACATTTCAGATTATAACTGAGTGAAATAATGTCACTACAAGCCTCTTAGTACATGGAAAACAACTTAATGCATGGCCTTAAAGAATTTACTTTTATGGAAAGCAAATGTCTTTCATGTAACTTGTCATGGGCAAACTAATAAGGCTAAATCCACACCCAAATCACATATTGTTAAGAGGTCATGAAATGTTTTACATTGTTCTCTAGCAATTAAGGCTTACCAAGATTATAAATTAACTTTGGTTTTAGAAATTACTTTTTTTTTGTCAGTCATGGGGCTTGAACTCTGGGCCTGGTGGCTTTCCCTGTGCTCTTCAGCTTAAGGCAAGCGCTCTACTGCATGAGCCACAGCACCACTTCTGGTTTTCTAGTGATTTATTGGAGATAAGAGTTTCACAGAGTTTCCTGCCCGGGCTGGCTTTGAACTGTGATCCACAGATTTCAGCCTCCTGAGTAGCCAGGATTACAGGAGTGAACCACAGGCACCTGGTGAAATTACTATTTTCTATGCCTAAATTTTCACCCGCAGGTTTATGGGTGGCTTGAAAGACATGTCTCACATGCCCATAACACTAAGGTGACTGCTGAGTTTATGGTAGATTTTTAGGAGGTGAAAACATTTTACCTTACCTTGTTAATGCTATACAAGAAAGTCATTTGTCATATTTGATTGTACATCAAAACCAAAGAGACTGCTCCTCAGCTGACTTAAGTTGCCTTAAGTGGCTGGTCTCTATTAATTCCAAAGTTCAGTGAGGAAAAACTACAGATGGAGAAAGCGCTTACTTTTCAGAATGACTAACACTGAAAAAAGGGCCTGGCTTTAGTTTTGGGCAGAAGAAAAAAAGTAGCCATTGGAAAGAGTAAAGGGAAGGAGAAAGAAAGGGAATCATAGAAACAGTAGGACCAAGGGTAAACTAATCTGTAGTAATACTCACTAGACAGTATATTGGAAATGAAATATACAACTAGTGGCGAGGGACTTGGGAGGGGAGAAAATGAAGAGGGACAATACTGTTCAAAATGAAATGTACTTATTACCTATCTTATGTAACTGTAACCTGTCTGTACATCACCTTTACAATAAAGTACTTTTAAAAAAGACGACTCTATTTATATCTTTATTTTAAATCATATGTCTAAGCCAGGCACTGGTGGCTCACACCTCTCATCCTAGCTATTCAGGAGGCTGAGATCTGAGGACTGTGGTTCAAAGCCAGCCCGGGCAGGAAAGTCCGTGAGACTCTTATCTCCAATAAACCACTCAGAAAACCAGAAGTGGTGCAGTGGATCAAGTGGTGGACCGCTAGTCTTGAGCTGAAGAGCTGAGGACAGCTCCCATGCCCAGAGTTCAGGCCCCACAACCAACAAAACAACAACAGCAACAAAAATATATGTCTCTTAATAATCAATTATATTTTTGGTAATGGTTTTACCTAATAAATCCATGTAAGACTAAAGATAGATCATTTTCATTTCCCAATAGCCCCCAAATTAGTTGTTTAGATTGGAGGTAATATTGGAGAAAACTTTAAACTCAGAGTTAAAATTATACTATTCATATTGTCAAGAAAAACATATTTGCTTGCTGAATATATAAACTTCTATACCTAAATCTATACCTAAAAGTTCATGGGACTATGATCTTAAGTTTCCATTTGTTTTCTAATATTTTGTTTCTATAAAAATTAGATTTAAATTACCATGCAAGTCAGGCCTAGTGCAGCACCTCTACCAGCCTTCAAAACTGATCCTGTTGACTTCTACCAGTTCTATTCTTCTGTGCCAATTTGTGTGACTTCTGTGTTATAGTCACATTTCAAGTTTCAGTTCATTCACTGAACTCCTCACTGATACTGAAACTTGCTGTAATTATTCAATCATATTCTATCTTCTCTTCAGCATTGTTTCATTAATACTAATGTTCCGGAGCTCCTAAAAATACTTTCACTTCCAAAAATCACAAAACACTTTACTCATTGTTATTATTATTTTTAAGTAGTTGAAAAGGAGTTTCCATTTAGGAAAGTCATTTATAAATGTAATATATCATATTCAACATTGTCATCCATCCTTCCCTTACTCATTTTTAATTTTTTTGGGGGGAAGCAATAGTAGGGTTTGAACTCAAGGCCTTCTTGCTCTCATTTGGCTTACTTGATCATGTGGACATCTTCCACTTGAGCCTCACCTCCAACCATACTTTTTTTTGTTGTTGATTAATTTGGAAATGGAATTTCATGAACTCTTACATTCAGATTGGCTTTGAACTGTGATCTAATAGGGGACAACTTCCTGAATAGCTAAGATTATAGACATGAGCCACCAGCAACTGGATTTCTATTCAGAAAGAAAAGAAAGAAATAGAGAGACAGAGAGAAGGAAGGAAGGGAAGGAGGGAGGGAGGGAGGAAGGAAGGAAGGAAGGAAGGAACGAAGGAACGAAGGAAGGAAGGAAGGAAGGAAGGAAGGAAGGAAGGAAGGAAGGAGATGGAGGGAGGGAGGGAGGGAGGGAGGGAAGAAGAAAAGAAAAAAGAAAAAAAGAAAAGTTCCTTCTTCAGCATATGCTGGTTTTATTTAGACTTGTTCAGAAAATATTATTAAATTTCAAAAGAAATATATACATAATTCAAAAATCTATATTATCAGCTTAGCAAAGTATGACTGGTATAATGATATGGTGGCATACAGAGAAAAAAATGAAATATGTGCATTAAATAAATAAACTTGATGATAAAACCAGAAAATCTATTTAATATATTTCATTTTTGTGGTTGAATAATCTTTTGTTCATAAAAAATGTCATTTTGGAGGTTTTGATTAGATTTTGGAGCAAATAATGTTATTTATTATCTGTGATTCTTTCTATTTTGGCATTAAAATACATTAAATTGGCTGTGGTAAGTAGAAAGAACTCATTTATTAAGTTATGGAGCACTCACTTCACTTCCATTTATTTCTTTTCCTTTTTTTCTAAACTAGGTTTAATAAATTGTGACGAGGTTACTTCTTCCTTAAGATTAAAGTACTATGGAAATTTTCCATTAAAATGAGGTTCAGTTGAAAACATCACCTTCAGTGTTCTTATTTACAAGTAATAACTTTTTCTTTTATGAACTTTATTTCTAAGCAGAATTTAATTTAAACCTTGAGGCAAGGTTTGTAATACCATTGTTATTTCCCAATAAAAATAAAAAAGAATAATCAGAAAGATGAATGTAAATAGACAGACTGTAAATATTGACAATAGAGTTTTGTTTATATCAGCATAATTTCTGTTTTTTGATGCATTATGAGAAGTGGTATTAAATTTTATTTTTTGTTATAACAAGAGCTAGAAGTATGAAAGCTAATTTTACATTGATTTCCCTGTCAGATGCTGCCATTTTTTATGATAAACCCTAACCAGTCTAAAATGTAATAAAATATCTTTCAGAAAAAAAAGAACAGAATTATTCCTTATTTCAGAGTTAGGCATTACTATTTATACTAAGCATATTAGTATGTGAGAACTGAATATTGTGAGCAAATTTAGCAGATCTATCTGTGTTGTGTTTTTTTTTTGTTTTTTGGGGGGTTTTTTGGTAGTGGGGACTTCAACTCAGGGCCTGGGCACTATCCCTCAGCTTTTCAGCTCAAGGCGAGAGCTCTATCACTTGAGCCACAATGCCACTTCCAGTTTTCTGGTGGTGAATTGGAAATAAGAGTTTCACAGACTTTCCTTCTCAGGCTGGCTTTGAACCGTGATCCTCAGATCTCAGCTTCCTGAATAGCTTGCACATCCCCATTCGTTGCTACGCCACTCACAACAGCTAAGTTATGGAAACAGACCAGATTCCCTACAATAGATGAGCGAGGCCAAAAAATGTAGTACTTATACACAATGGAATTTTATATAATCATTTGAAGGAATAATATTACATTATTTGCTGGGAAATGCACGGACCTAAAACAAATCATGCTAAGTGAGTAAGCAAGCTCAGAGAGACAAAATGATGCATAGTTTATCTATGTGCTAGATCTAAAATACACCAGGAAAATTACATACAACTCTAGGCATTCACACCGAAAGACTACAGGAGAGTACATTTAGGAGAGGAACACAAAGGCTCAATGCCTCTGGTGCCTCTCAACATTTAACAATAATATTTATTGAAATGCATTCTAGGAAATGTTAACATGGTTTTTGTTTGGTTGTTTATTGTTCCTTGGTTGTTGGTTGTTTTTTTTTTGTCTTGTGTGTTCTTTATCTGTCTTTGTGGGACAATGGGGAAGGCCTAGAAATGGTGGGACAAGGGTGAAACGATGCAGAAGGGCTACTCAATAGATGCTAAGTTAAAAATGAATGATACGACCTGTGGGCAGGGACAGGAGGGGGAAACCCCGGGAGAGTGAAGGAAAGGGTGGCATTGCCCCAAAGTAAATGCACTCATTACCTGACTTATGAAATGGCATCACCTTCATATATCACCTTCATAATAACAATAAAAACTTAAAAAGTTAACATGGCTAAAACTAGTTTCCTTGGTGAGGAAGAGCTGGTAAGATTTGGGAATAAACTGCAGCTACAGTTTTGTAGCTTCTTAAGGTAGCTTTTCTGTTACTTGTATTTCAGTTTTACTTTTATTTTGTTACCATTTGTATGTATAACTTTTGGGTACTGTGGGGGGGGGGTGTATAACAGAAACACATACTAGTCAGGTTTAAACTCAAGAGCCTTGTATTTGCTAGACAAATGCTCTGTTACTGAATCATGCCTGTAGGTATTTTGCCTTTGTTATTTTGGAAATAGAGTCTAGCCTTTATGCTTGGGCC
This sequence comes from Dipodomys merriami, assembly GCF_024711535.1. NCBI lineage: Eukaryota > Metazoa > Chordata > Mammalia > Rodentia > Heteromyidae > Dipodomys > Dipodomys merriami. Next base: position 82,094,758 of record NW_027203381.1, read on the forward strand.
AGCCTGGATATCAGTCCTCCTATTAATGCTTCCTATGTTCCTAGGATGATGGGTGCATGGCATTATACTCAGCTCTTTCTTATTGATGAGACTGAATCTCATGAAATTGTTGTCTTAGTTGACATTAAACCATGGTCCTGAGCACCATGAGCACCATGTCCACCTATACCTTACATTTTTGTGAAAGAGGGAAGAAAGTTCTATTCTGAGCCATCTATATGAAGTTATCCAGCCTTAATTTAACTAATATTTTTCTAGCCATAGTGATAAGGTATACAGGAAGAATAACATTTTCTCAACCATGGTGGATACCTTATCCAAAAGTGGCATTACAAGCTAACCAATGTAATTACAGAGAATTAATGAGTGTTAGAAAACTAATATATGCCGAATAGAATAGACCAGAAACTGAAAAGCAAATATTCACGAAACAGGAAGAACATGTCAATCTGAACCTATGGCCGAGAATTTTTTTTCTACTCAGTGAATCCTTAAGGGTTAATAATAGACAAAAAAGAACAGGGAAATCCTGTACCCAGTATTTAAACACACACACACACACACACACACACACACACACACACACACACACACACACACACACACACACACACACACACACACACACACACACAATTCAGAGGTATTAGAACACTAGCAAGTGTTTCATCTTCCTGATATTTCCCTGCTGATACTAAAGCAAAAGAACTGTTATTGTCAATGTGATAATAGCAACCTCTTAGATTTAGTCTGCTACGATTGACATAAATTTAAATTATTTGCCAAGCTGGGCAAGCATCTTGAAGGTGTTATTATAATAATGATGGTGTTCATAAAAATATTTTATTCAGTTACTTTTATTTGAAAATTAACACATGCTTTTCACAGAGCTGTCTCATAATTAAGGCTATATGTCTTCATTATTGAAAAGATAGTTTGGGACAATGTGCTAGGAGAACATTTTTTCAGGCTTATTCTAAATTACATTACTACATGCTAGCAGCATCATTTCCTACAAACACCATCAGAACATTACCATTTATCTCTATAAATGGATTTCATTTCCACACAACATATTTTGTCATTATTTACATAGAAAAGAATCTTCTATTAGTATAAATAATAATTATATCCTCCTTTACCTACTTCCTTTGTCTCTTTTTCCATTCTGACAGTACTTGCATTTTCTACAGTGATTTTATATCCTTTGGTAGTCATTTCTTTTTCCAGACCTGAACTCAAAGGCTTGTACTCAAAGGCCTGGGTACTGTCGCTGAGCTTCTATTGTTCGAGGCTAGCACTCTACCACTTGAGCCAAAGAGCCACTTCCAGCTTTTTCTGTTTATTTGGTACTCAGGAATCGAACCCAAGGATCCATGCATGCAAGGCAAGTATTCTACCACTAAGCCACATTCCCAGCCCCTCAGAAGACTTTTAGATAATGCTTTTATTGTGTTTCTTTCTAAAATAAAGATGATTCCAGAGTATTTCAGCTCATAAATTTTGTTTAGGCTTACTATGTGCATTCAGATCACTGTCTTCTTTTTAAGGAAATGTTAGTGATGTTTAAGTTACAGAAATAAAACTACCTTATCTGAGTGTGTATGATCAATAAGATTTTAATTCTTAATTTTTAATATTTAAATATTTATAGAATTAAACAAAGGTGCAAAAATGACATACAGGTCCTGAAGACCAATCCTCCAACATCTTTCATTACTGAAATGTAAAATAACTACATCCAGGGCACTGACTACATACATTGCTTGGTTTTCATGATCTTTTCACAAAGATGTATTATTTTAAATTGAAGAAGTAATGAGCTAGAGTAAATATCTACCCATGTAACTTTATCATCAATGTTAGAAAAAAATTTTTTCTTCTCAAAATTTAATAAGTTGCTCTTTACAATCTTTCTTTTCTCATCCATTGGAAATGAGTTGTTTTCTCTTATTAAATATTACTTTGCCTTTCTATAATATTGTACAAATGGATCCATACAGTACCTTGGTTAAATTTGGTCTGTTTCCTATGGCACAAATTTCTATCAGCCATGCTGTTTCCTATAAAAGTAGTTCATTTATTCTTTTTTTTTAATTTAATTTTATTTTATTTGAGAGCATACTGTACAGAGGGGTTACAATTACATTGGCAGGATAATGCATACATTTCTTACCAAGCATTGCAGCCTCCTCCTTTGTTTACCCTTCACCTCCCTTCCCAGCCTCCCCCCTCCCCCCCACCCAATCATACCCCCCTCCCCCCCACACCATTTATTCTTATTGTTTACTAGTATTCCATGTGTTAGTCCCTGAAAATGCATTTATCATTTTCCCTGCTAATCAATATTGGATCCATTATCAGTTCCCAATTTTTATAACTAAAACTACTATTCACTTATTCACCTACAAGTTTTTAGGGTTTTTTGTGCCAGTGTGGGGACTTCTACTCAGGGCCTAGGAACTGTTCCTGAGCTTATTTGGTTCCAGGCTAGTGCCCTTACACTTGAGTCATAGATTCACTTCCCACTTTTTGATGATTAATTGGAGATAAGACTCATGGACTTTTCTGCTCAGGCTGGCTTCAGACTTTGATCCTCAGATCTAAGCCTCTTGAGTAGCTAAGATTATAGGTATGAGCCACTGATACTCAACCCCTACAAGTCTTTTGAATAGGCAAAATAGACAAGTGCCTTCATGTTTTGGATAAATCCTGAAAAGTAAACTTGTTAGCTGATCTACTAATACATATTTACATTTACAAGAAACTACCACTTTTCCTAAATAGTAGCATCATTTAATTCCCAAGTATCTAAATTTTTAAAGTTGTTTCACTTCCTGTTGACATTTTTATAAGACTTTTTTTTATTTTCATTGTTCTTTTGGGAAGAGAATTGTACCTAAGATGCCTTACTCATGTATCTGTAACTCCTCTATACAGCATCTTTACAATTAAAAAAAAAAAAGAATTGTACCTAAATTGCAATTTGTCTTTTCCTAATAGCTAAAGGTTCTTAGCACCTTTTATATTGCCTACTTGCCATGTAGCTAGCTAGCTAGCTAGATAGATGTATATAAATATGTATAAATACATATATGTACACTTTTATGGAATGTCTGCTAAAATCTTTTAAGCATTCTCTTATATTTTTGTTATTCTTCTGTTTTTGTTGGCACATGCTGTGCAAGTCTTTGTCACACTGAATATTTTCCTCATTCTATAGATTTGGTTTTGATGGCATATTCAGTGTGTGGTAGGCTGGCTTTCTTGCTCATAGGTAGAGCCTTCTGGAGGTGTCTGAATGTGGAGAAAGGACATTCTTCTGCAGAACTGCACAGCTCAGTGATTGTTTAGTGTCCATCAACAATTTCAAAGGTAGTAAACACCTTCCAATTTTTGAGGCAAGCTAGAATAGCTTTAACAAATGGGTATAAGTAGAAGAAATTTTCTTTTGTAAAAGTGGAAGTTGTAGCCTTGCATTGAGCATCTGCATCTTATACCTTAAAGGTCTTGAGAAACAAGCCTAGCTATTCTCTAACATAAGTTTCCTGAGATATGTTTATTTGGCTAAGTTTACTTATTTCTTTGTTTTTACATTAACTTTATTTCCAGGTTGAATATCCCAAGGTAATATGCTAATTGACCATGATGATCTGTGGTTAAAGATTCAGGTGACTCTTTTCCACACAAACTTCACCATAAGGAAAAATTTCCATAGTGATGTTCAGTAGAAAGTTCTACAATGTGGAATAGTCTTAGTAAAAAATATATTAGAAAGGTTATCCACCTCCTCCCCAAGTGTAAAAAACCATATCCTAAAAATTTAATACTACAAGCCTTTTGATTTGGATATTCAACAACAGATGAACTAAGTCTTTACTTGTTTCCCTCAAATATTTAATCAATATTCATTGTCATTTGTTTTTCTACTTCTTAAATTTCCCCATGATTTTACATTGAACTGAATTAGGATGCTGAAATAATTACCGCTGTGGTAGATAACTCTTTGTGGAAAAATCTTTCCTTTGGTTTTATGCTATTTGCAGAACACATACATTTACATAGACAAAATATGTGCAATTTTAGGTAAACATAAAATATGTCTTCAATTGTAATTTTATACAGGCTTAGTTAATCAAGATAAAAGGTCAAAAATTAGCATAAATGAACATAGACATTTTACCTCTGACAAAAATCAGATAAAATAAGAAGGTTAGGTAATCAAAGAACACGAATCTATATTTTCAATCAACACTTTATCTTTCTGATAAGTTCAAAGTTATTAGTTGTATATTTCTAAAAAGGAATATGAATAGATAGAAAGGCAAGATGCCTCAAAAACAGCAAATATTTTGAATTTAGTATTGTTACTTGAAATTTGGTTTTAAATTACTTTAATAATACCTAATTTAGAAAATATTCATGTACCTTGGCACAGGCCAAAATTTTCTTAATAGAGAACCAGAAACACAACAAACAAAGAAAGGCTGGACAAATGGGATTTCATGACGTTACAGAGCTTCTGCATGGCAAAGGACATAGCTAGCAAGATCAATAGAAAACCCATGGATTGGGAGAAGATCTTCACTATAATGGACAAGGGTCTCATATCTAAAATATACCTGGAACTCAAAAAATTAAATTCCCCAACAACAAATCCTCAAAGAAACAACTGCCCAATAAATAAGTGGGCTAAAGACTTAAAGAGAAACTTCTCTGAAGAGGAAATAAGAATGGCCAATACACACATGAAGAAATGCTCAACCTCCCTAGCCATAAAAGAAATGCAAATCAAAACAACATTGAGATGCTACCTCACCCCAGTTAGAATGGCTATAATCAAGAACAACAGATGCTGGAGGGGATTTGGACAGAAGGGAACCTTACTTCATTGTTGGTGGGAGTATAAACTTGTTCAACCACTTTGGAAAGCAGTATGGAGGTTCCTCAAAAGACTCCACATAGAGTTGCTCTATGACCCAGCAATCCCACTTTTGGGCATTTACCCAAATTATCACAAACAAGACCATACTAAAGCTACCAACACAACTATGTTTATTGAAGCATTATTTACCATAGCTAAGGTATAGAACCAACCAACCCAGATGCCCCTCAGTAGATGAATGGATCAAGAAAATGTGGTATATATACACAATGGAATTTTGTGCCTTCATCAGAAAGAATGACATTGCCCCATTTGTTAGGCAATGGAAAGACTTGGAAAAAAATTATATTAAGTGAAGTAAACCAGGCCCAAAGAAACATAGGTCCCATGGCTTCCCTTATTTGCAATAACTAGTGTATGTCTGGGACAAGCAGAAAAGGTCATATAAGATGATGTTAAGCGAAAGGAACCCCAAGATAAGAACACAAGTGTTTTTTTGTTTATTTCTTCTTGCTTTTGTTTCTAACGTATTTATAAAGTACTACGTGATTTTCTTGTTACTTTGTATGTCCCTCCCCCACGGTATAACCCCTGTTTTCACTATATTTGATGCTGGTATAATTTGGGGAGGGGATACAGGTTTACCCATTACAATAATGAGATGTAAAACACATTATGTCGAAAAATGAACTTTACACTTTATGTGGGAGAGGGTGGGAAGTATAGATGTGGAGATGGGAGGGAAGGGATGGTAGGGGAAAGACAAAGAAGGAGGCAACAATGCTTAATAAGAAATGTACTCATTACCTTGCTCATGTGATTGTAACTCCTCTATATAGTATTTTCACAATAAAAAAAATTTAAAAAAAGAAAATATTCATATATTAGGTAGATGTGTGATATTAAAGAATTCTTTATCATAGTGGTGCTAGTAAGAGACTTGAATGTAATTAAACTAATTAAATAGTATTTTAAGTTAATCAAACACACATTGCTTATTAATATTTATCAAGTTGACCAAAGAGAACTCCCTGGTCTAATATGTGATGATAACTTTGAGCAAATAATTTGCTTTCTTTTTACTCATACTATTTTCTAAACCAATTTAGAACATAATTTTTTAGAAATTGAAAGCACACTGTGGTAAACAAAATGAAATCATCATTTAGAATGCTTTATGAGATTCTTTATCCCAAAACTCAAACTGAAGAATAAGAGACCAAATTTGAGTCTGAGAACATTGAAGATGTGTTTGGAATATGCTGATATTGGTACTTTTATTAGTAAATATATATATATATATATGCTTTTATTAGTATATATATATATATATATATATATATACATATGATCTCATGTAAGTACAAAAGAAATAACACATACAAAAGAAATAACAGTTAACAAATGGTGATGCAGTGCTTATTGAAAAGAACGGGGCCCTGAATTCCAAATTAATGAAATATACCACTTTGGTTATATAATTCTGGAAATCAATAGCTATAAAAACTTCACATTGTTTTACCCATCTGCAGTAAAAAAAAAAAAAAAAAAAAAAAGCTTAGGTATAAAAGATGAGGCAGAAAGGTACAGTCCTATAGGCATTAAACCTATTTAGTCTTAATATGAGGTACTATTTTAGTATTTGTAAGAAGGTTGGGAGGTGATGACGGTGATATTTAATGAAGATTACTCTGAGCACTCTGATAACTTATGTGGCTAAAGAGTAAACTGATTACTTAGACTATCAAAGTGGTCAGAAGCATGGAGACAAAGAGAAAGATCTGAGAGCATTTAACGAAGTAAAAACTGAAAGAACTGTTGAAAAATTAGCCATGTAATGCAATAAGATAGTAAAAACTATGAAGCTAATATATTTCTTCAACTTAGGAACTGAACAGCTGGAAACTCTAAGATAAAGAATAGAAGATAAATAGGTTGGAAACTTGTGGGGATTGAAAACAAAAAAAGAATGAAATGATGGGATAAGATTACATGTGTTGTTATCTAGATGACTGAGTACTGTCCAAAGAAATGTGTCTTACTGGGAATTAGATGTAAGAGACTGGAAATCAAGAAATCTATATTGAGACTGAGGCTGTAGCTCATTGTACATTAGACTAGCATGAGAGGGGTTCTAGCTTCAGTCTTCAACACTGAAAAAAATAGTTTGGTGGAGAATTATCTGATTACAATTTTTTTGAATATTCTTTTTTGTATGTTTCATTGTAAAAATACTGTACAGAAGGGTTACAGTTACATGAGCAAGGTAATGAGTACATTTCCTAATGAGCATTTTTGCCTCCTCCTTTGTTTTTCTTCTACCATCCCTTCCCTTCCACCTCCACAACTACCCCCCTCCCGACACCCCCTTCCCACCAAAGTTGTAAAGTTCATTTTCAACATAGAGTTTTGTACATCTCATGGTTACAATGGGTCAACCTGTATCCTTATTTAAGCATTTTGTTTTCCCCCCAGTAGTATGTACACATAATAACGTATTAGCCAAAGCTATAAGAGGGATTAAATTGCCAAGGAACTAAGGGATGATAAGATGATAAGGGGACCCTGGGAAAATTCAATATTTAAAATATCAGCAGGAACACTGAAACTAGCAAGGGAATTGAGGAGGAAAGGCTACAGGAATAGGAGGAAAGTTCAGAAGAGAAGAATAGATGTCTCATATGAAAATAAACAAAACATGATAGCATCAATTCATACTTGAGAATAATTCATGGGACTGACTTAATACAAAAACCCAGTTGCAGTGGGGAAGACATAATAAGGGGTGGTAAGAAAGTGCATAGAGTGGGCTGGAAAGGTGGCTCAGTGGTAGAGAGCTTGCCTTGTATGCCTGAGGCCCTGGGTTCGATTCCTCAGCACCACATAAGCAAAAAGAAAAAAGCCAGAAGTGGCACTGTGGTTCAAGTAGTAGAGCACTAGCCTTGAGCTAAAGAGCTGAGGGACAGCGCCCAGGCCCAGAGTACAGGCCCCACGACCGGATCCAAAGGAAAAAAGAAAGTGCATAGAGTCCACTAATATTGAGAGTTAGGACTGAGAAGTGTCTGGTAGTTCTTGCCATGTTACCCACCTTCTTAGGGGCTGTGCCTCATCATTTCTTATTCTATTATCTGGCTCTCTGGCAAAGTGCAGATGATGATATAAAATGATGCTGATGGAAATGAAGTCCAATAAATATATTAAATGAAGTAATCCAGGCCCAAAGAGACATAGTTTCCCTTATTTGCAATAACTAGTATATGTCTGGGACAAGCAGAAAAGGTCAAAAGTTATGTACATATGACCAGATAAGATGATGTTAAGTGAAATGTACCCCAACATAGTGACACAAGTGTTTTTTTTCTTTCTTGCTATTGTTTCTAACATATTTATAATGTACCATTTGATTTTTTTGTTTCTTTGTATATTCCTCCCCCTCAGTATAACCCTTCTTTTCAGTGTATTTGATGTTAGTGCCCTGCATCTTGTATATACAATTTTCTAATTTGGGGAGGGGAAGGGAAAAAACAAAATGCTTAAATAGGGATACACATTGACCCATTGTAACAATGAGATGCACAAGACACTATGGTAAAAACTGAACTTTATAATTTAGGGGGGGGTGGGGAGGGAGTTTAGTTGTGGAGGTGGGAGGGAAGGGATAGTAGGGGGAAAACAAAGGAGGAGGTAACAATGCTTGATGTCCTACATATAGAAAACCAACAAGAGCCCAATAAAGGCCAAGAAGAACCGAGTTGTCAATGCCCTCAAGAATGTGGATAATATGGCAGGAACTACCAAACACCTCTCAGTCCTAACAGTCAACATTAATGGACCTAACTCTCCAATTAAACAACATAGAATGTCTAGTTGGATTAAAAAGTAAGATCCTTCTATCTGCTGCCTTCTAGAGTCACATCTTGCCCATAAAAACAAACATTCTGAAAGTGAAAGGCGTGAATAAAATCTACCAAGAAAATGGCCCCCATAAACAGGTGGGAATTGCAATCCTAATATCAGATAAAATAGACTTCAAATTAAAATTAGTGAGAAGAGATAAAGAAGGTCGCTACATACTAATTAAGGGATCTCTCCTTTAGGAAGGTATTACAATTTTATATATCTAATCACAAAACAACAGAGCACCCAGATTTATCCAAGAAATACTACTTTCCCTCAAATCTCACATAGATCTAAAGACATTAATTGTTGGGGCTTTTAACACACCACTATCCCCACTAGATAGATCAACTCAGCAAAAACTCAACAGAGAAACCCCAGATCTAAAAAACTGCATATATCAACTAGATTTAACAGACATCTATTGAATATTTCACCCAGCAGCATAAGAATACATGTTTTTCTCAGCATCACAATTTTTTCACTGTATTTGATGTTGGTATAATTTGTGGAGGGAAGGGAAAAACCAAATTGTTTAAATAGGGATACAGGTGGACCCATTGCAGCAATGAGATGTACAAGACATTAGGTCGAAAAATGAACTTTACAACTTTGGCAGGGGTGTGGGGGAGAGGGGGAGGGGGGGTAGTTGGGAAGGGATGGGAAGGGGAAACAAAGGAGGAGGCAATAATGCTTGATAAGAAATATACTCATTACCTTGCCCATGTAATTGTAACCCCTCTGTATGGTATTTTCACAATAAAAAAAAAAATAGAACACAGTTTAGGTCACAAAGCAAACTTGTCCAACTTCAGAAACATTGAAGGTATGCACTGCATTCTCTCAGGCCACAAGAGAATAAAACTAGAACTCAACACCAAAAGCCACCAAAGAAAGTCCTGTTACACAGGTTAGCTGAACAACACATTGTTGAATCACCAGTGGGTCATGGAAGAGATTAGAAACGAAATTCAAATGTTCATGATATTCAACAAAAATGAACACACAAATTACCCACTCCTCTGGGACATAGCAAAGGCAGTACTCAGAAGCAAGTTTATAGCTCTGAGTTCCTACATCAACAAATTGGAGAGATCTGAAGCCAACAATTTAAGGAGATATCTGAACATACTTGAAAAAGAGCAGCAAGCTAAACCCCAATCCAGTGAATGGAAAGAAATAATTAAAATTAAATCAGAATTAAACAAATTAGAATCCAATAAACTAATAGAAAGCATCAACAAAACAAAGAGTTGGTTCTTCAAAAAAATTAACAAAATTGATCAGCCCTTACCAAATCTTATCAGAAAAAAGAAGAGAACACACCCAAATAAACAAACTCAGAGATGAGAATGGAAACATCACCACAGAAATAACCAAGATTCAGAATATTATAATGGAATACTTCTCAAACTTTTACGCTAATAAGTTTCAGGATCTGGAAGAAATGGATGATTTCCTAGCAAACATCGACATGCCAAAACTATACCAGGATGAGTTAAACCAACTTAACAGACCCATTTCAAGCATCAAAATAGAAACAGCAATAAGAGACCTCCCATCACAGAAAAGCCCAGGACCGGATTGATTTACAACAGAATTCTACAAGTTTTCAAAGCAGAACTCACACCAATGCTCCTCCAACTCTTCAATGAAATTGAAAGAGAAAGTTCACTACCAAACTCTTTGTATGAAGCCATAGTAACCCTCATCCCCAAACCAGGCAGGGACTCATCAAAGAAAGAGAACTATATACCCATTTCTTTGATGGACATTGATGCAAAACTTCTCAACAAAATTTTGGCCAATTGACTTCAACAACTCATCAAAAAAACAAAACACCATACACCATGATCGAACAGGATTCATTTCAAGGATGCAAAGCTGGTTCGATATTCACAAATCAATTAATATAACTCATCACATCAACAAGAGCAAGGATAAGAACCACATGGTTATCTCAATAGATGCAGAAAAAGTATTCGACAAGATCCAACACCCCTTTATGATGAAGGCTCTGAAAAACTAGGAATCCATGGAACATTTCCTCAATACAATAAAGGCTGTATACGACAAACCTACAGAGAGCATTATACTTAATGGTGAAAATCTAAAGCCATTTCCTCTAAATTCAGGAATGAGACAAGAATGTTCACTCTCTCCACTTCTCTTCAATTTAGTATTAGAATGCCTAGCTATAGCAATAAGACAAGATACAAACATAAAGGGGATCCTAATAGAGAAAGCTGATGAAAAATTCTCCCTCTTTGCAAATGACATGATCTTGTATTTAAAGAATCCCACAAAGCTTGGAGCCAGTGGATCATGCCTATAATCCTAGCTACTCAGCAGGCTGAGATCTGAGGATCGTGGTTCAAAGTCAGCTCGGGCAGGAAACTCCATGAGACTCTTATCTCCAATAAACCACTAGAAAACCAGAGTGGCGCTGTGGCTCAAGCATTAGAGTACTTGTCTTGAGCTGAAGAGCGCAGGGACAACAACCAGGCCTAGAGTTCAAGCACCACGACTGACGGAAAAAAAAAAAAAAAAGAATCCCACAGACTCCACTCCCAAATTACTTGAGCTGGTACAAAACTTTTGCAAAGTAGTAGGGTATAAAATTGACTCAAAATCAATGGTTTTCTGTATGCCAACAATGAGAAGAGCATGGCTGAAACAGGAAAACAACTCTCTTTCAACAAATAAAATACCTAGGAATTAATTTAACTAAAGAAGTGAAGGACCTCTACAATGATAACTTTTAAAACCCAAAAAAGAAAATCAAAGAACTTAGGAGGTGGAAAAACCTCTCATGCTCCTGGATTGGAAGGATCAGCAACATGAAAATGGCAATACTTTCCAAGGCTATCTACAAATTCAATGCGATACCTACCAATATTCCAACCTCATTCTTCAATGAAATAGAAGAAGCAATCCAAAAATTCATATGGAACAGTAAAAGACCCTGAATAGCAAAAACGATCCTTAACAGAAAGAACAGTGCTGGAGGAATATCAATACCAAATTCAAACTCTCCTACAAAGCAATAGTAATCAAAACACTTGGTACTGGCACAAGAACAGACCTCAGGACCAATGGAATAGAATTGAAAACCCAGAAATGAACCCATAGATCTATAGCCACCTGATCTTTGATAACAGAGCTTAAAAAACTAGAATGAAAGACAGCTTTTTCAGTTAATGGTGCTGGCAAAATTGGTTATTCATCTGTAGAAAACTAAAGCTAGAACCCCATATATCACCTTGCACCAGAATCACCTCAAAATGGATCCAAGACCTCAAAGTCAAAGCACATACCCTGAAAACCTTACAGGAATGAATAGGAAAACCCTAGGTCTCCTAGGCACAGGCAGAAGTTTTCTCAATAGAGACCCAGAAATAAAACAAATCAAAGAATGGTTGTTCTCAATAGAAACCCAGAAACACAACAAATCAAAGAAAGGTTGGACCAATGGGATTTCATGAAGCTGCAGAGCTTCTGCATGGCAATGGATATAGCTAGTAAGATTAATAGAAAGCCCAAGGATTGGGAGAAAATCTTCACTAGCCATACAATGGACAAGGGTTTTATATCTAAACATACTTAGAACTCAAAAAATTAAATCCCCTAACAACAAATCCTCAAAGAAACAACTGTCTGATAAGTCAGTGGGCTAAAGACTTACAGAGAAACTTCTCTGAAGAGGAAATAAGAATGGCCAATAGACACATGAAAAAATGCTCAATTTCTCTAGCCATAAAAGAAATGCAAATCAAAACAACATTGAGATTCCACCTCACCCCAGTTAGAATGGCTATAATCAAGAACTCTAATAACAACAGATGCTGAAGGGATGTAGCCAAAAGGGAACCCTACTGCATTTTTGGTGGGAATGTAAACTTGTTCAACCACTTTGGAAAGCAGTATGGAGGTTCCTCAAAAGACTCCACATAGAGCTCCCCTATGATCCAGCAATCCCACTTTTGGGCATTTACCCAAATGTTTACAAACAAGACCACACTAAAGCTACCAGCATGACTATGTTTATTGCAGCATTATTTGGTATGGAACCAATCCAGACATGTGAGACAAAGGGTGAATGAATGCAACAGTGATACTCAGTCGACCCTATGTTGGAAATGAATTATACAGCTTTGTGGGAGGAGGGGACAAAAAAGTATAAGAAAATGAGGGAAGGGATGCCACCGTTTAAAGGACATGTACCTATTACCTGACTCATATAACTGTAATCCCTCTGTACATCACCTTTACAATACAATTTAAATTAAAAAATATAACAAATTATTTTGTTCAAAAAAAGAAAGTGCATAAAGCAAACAATAATGCTGAAGAAGTGTGAGATGAAAGAAATTCAAGAGAATAGAATGTTTAAGATGTGAAAATTGGCAATATAACAAATAGAGAAAAAACAATGATTCACCCATAAGGGGAGAGAAAATTTGGTAGAATAGAGCTTCAAGTACAATTGGGATACTTTAATAATAAAAAATAGGTGATATCAATAGTTAGTCTTAAGGAATGTGTATGAAATGAGACTGCCTTGGGAAAACAGGAACTTTTCTGATCAGTAGAAAAAAAATGGGCACAGAAATGTTTAATGGCAAGATGGCAGGGAGGAGAGTTCTTTTGGTGGCTTTCCTACCGTCTGTGGAGTATAGACCAACAGATGAGATAGACTTAGGAAGAGTGAAAGCACAAAGACAAGAAGTTTCATTGAGGCAGAGGGAAAATAGTGAAGTATTAACTTAAGACAACAATGGAGTGAGAACTAACACAAACAGATTATTTGGTAGCATGCAGCAGTCAAATACAGCACACATATATAAGGAAAACAACAATTTACATCTAGTTTTTATTCCAAAGGAACTCAACATCCTGGGTAGGATACAGAGAACATGAAGTCTGATTCACTGTCAGTTTTCCTAGATAGGTAGGCAGTAAGAAAAAATGGAGCAAAAAATATATATCATTGTCTCTATCCAACGTGGAATTGACTTGTTATAGCATTGTATTACGATCATTTAATATTTAATTTAACAGCTACTACCAATATGCTTGTTTAATAAAAATAATTATAAATTAATAACTGTATTATGTATGGAGAGAAGATGGGAGAGAGAAAGACTGAAGGGTTAGTGATCAAAATATCTTCTGAAAATGGGTAAAAAGTGAGAGGGGTTGAGAGAGGAAAGATAGCAGATTAAAAGCTACCTCTGTGACTCAGGACCATAGTGAGGATAACAAGAAAAGACCATATTGCAAACAGAGACAGTGGAAGAGCATCAGGAATGGCAAAAGCGGTTATAAAAGAGCTAGAAAGTAGGGACAGATAGAAAGGCTAAGCAGAACATGCAGGAACCAGTCTGAAGCCCTGACCTCAGCTCCCTGAGGAATAGAGGAAGCTGAAACCACAACCACAAGTTAACCCACATTCCCCTAAGAAAAACAAACTGGCATCCATAGCCACAAAATAAGCCCACACGACCTTGCTAGAATTAAATTCAGAGTGGGGATTTGGTATGAAAGTGACTCCTCCTCCTGTGTGGTACACTTTTACTAGAACAAAAAAGACATTTTGTCATTCCCTGTAGTTCAGGAACTTAGAGCCAGGTGCCATGTTATTCAGAATTGAGCTATTAGGGAAACAGCAAATAAGAAACAGTTGTAGCTTAGGTAGACTAAAGACATGCTGTCACAGTGTCTTGGTGAGGGATGGATATTCGAAATGGTCATGGTTTGTGATCATTAGATGTTGCTTTAATATAATTTTGACAGGAGCCTCTCATTATCTTAGTCTAAATAATTTAATTTAGATAGTTTTGAGAAATAATGAAATCAACAATTGAGCTTTTCTATCCTGTTGAAATCCTGTATGTCTTCTAAGAGAAACTGTAGCAGACAGACATAGTGGTTATATTCTGAAAAATGCTGCAAACTGTGTTTGCCTAAACACAGTCTGTGAGTACTCTGGTTAATTATTGTACAGCTGTAGATTTTCTCAATCCACTTAATGGGTTCAACGTAAAAGCAACGTAAAAGCTCATATGCAGCACATAATTGAGAATTGTGTCCATATATCCATATTTATTTTTTATTTTCTATTATAATGTCTTAGAAATAAATAAAATTGATTAGAAATACATTCTTACATTAGGAAGAATAAGGAAGTATGTGACATGGATCTAGGAAAGAGCTCAGGCAATGATTAAATTGTGGTCAGTGGCCCTACCCTCTAGCTGAGGAGTAAGCCCCATCGTTTGAGGATCATTGTCAAATTAGAGCTGGTGGATTTCCTGGCCATTGGGATTGCTTCTGGGCTTTGTATAGTTTGTTGCCTGGTTGGAGTGAGAACTCTGATAGCAAGTACCATGGATCACTAGATTTCACCAGAGTCCTCCATGCTGCAGTGATAAACTCTGAAAATAGGGAGTCAGGTTTCACGTTTCCTTACTTCTGTTTCAGGGCAGAATTCTGCAAAGGGTGAAAAAGACTATCAATGATTCTGCCAGTAATCAACTATTTTCCTTTCCGACTTTTCCCTTCTCTATCTCATGTACATTTTCTCTAATTTTAATTTCTCTAGGCAGTGGTTGCCTCACTAAGTAAGAAGAGATTACCTGGAAGTTGTTACCTCTCCTGATATGTTTTCATTTTCTTGTTTCCACTCACGTTTGCTGGGAAAACTGACATGAATATTAATTGACAGAAGGAACTGTGTTTATAAATAAGGATAATGTGAAGGTCAAATAGGTGATTGGGATATTAAAATGGGGTTAAATTTCAATAGGAATATGATCATTATTGAATAATAAATATATTTCACTTTAACCACAGCTGAATGCAGCTTCTTCTAATATGCCCTCCAGCTGTACAATATATGAAAGCCTTTGACTTCTTTTCTGTCTTTTCAGTTTTCAAAAAGCTTTTCTCTCTACTGTTGTGAAGAGGGAAGAGAAACTGTTGCCAAGTAACAGGAAAATAGTGTCCAGCTTATATGTGAGTCTCCTCAGTTGCATAGCAAATGCAAACCCTCAGCTGTTCTCAAGGACATGTGTAAGAGAGACATTACACAGAACACTGCAATCCAGGGGTTTCAGGCCACAAAGTTCACTGTGTCTTCTAATAGTGATTTTCAGCTTTCTATATAATCTTTCCTATCCTACCTTGAGAAACAAGTACATTGCTAATGCAATTGCACTTTTCATTTACTGAAAGCTCTTTGCTTAACCGTGAGCAAATAATTTGAAGGAAGATTATCTTACTTGTTCCATCTCTTCTTCTTGACCAAGAATAGATGTCACATTTGACCTGCCAAACAAGACTTCCTTTTTGTTCACAAAAGATAAGTAAGTTAAAGGATCTATTATGATTCACCTTGACACAATACCAGAGAGTCACTTTGTGGTTGAAGAAAGTTACACATTTTAGAAAGGGACTTATTTAAAAAGCACAACGAAACACTAAATGAACACTCACTCTACGGAGTAACCTTACCTGAGGTCCATGGCCTTTCTGAGAAGTTCTTTCTGAAAGCATTCTCCACTTTTGCTTCCTATTTGTACCATGTGTCTATACCACAGCTTCCAATAATTGGCCTAGGGAGAGTACAGTCAAATAAGTTCTGGAAATGCATACTAGGTGACACATAATGAGATGATGGCTGAAATTAGGATCATATAATCTTGGGGGCCATGTTAAATCATATTCATGTAGGACAAACTTGAGATGGAGGAGGTGGGGGCAAAGAAAGTTAAAGAGGCAAGCACTGCTGACTTTTCAGGGAACTGAGATCTGGAGCCTGCAGTTCATAGTCAGACTGGAGGGGAAAACAAGTCTGTGAGACTCCATATCTAGAATAACCTGGAAAAAAATAACCAGGAATAAAAGCTGGGCTGGAGGCATGGTTTATGTGGCACTTGAGAAAATTAAACATTTTCTTAGTAAGTCCAGATTTTCTTAACATTGGTTTATTAATTGGTTTAACATCGATTACATGCTTTCTGGGACACTGTTGTTAAAATTAGTTAGGTCCATTTTTAAAAATAGGTTTCTTTAATTTATTTACTTTGTGATACTGGACTTTAACTCAGGGTTCAAAATTGCTAGGGTACCCATTTAGCTACAGCTCCATCCCTCTTTTGTTTAAACTACTTTTGGATAAAGTCTCTTTGTTTTTCTCTGAACTTCATCCTAGGATCCTATTCTATGAAGTCAGAAAACAATTCCAAAAGATAGAAAATTTACCAGCCACAAGATCAGAGCTCTGATTCCACAGTACTCCTCAAACAATGGGGCTTGCTCCTCATGGCTGAATAGCTGGAACCATGGGCTCCTATAACCCAGTTTAGCTCATTTTGTGGAAATGGGAGTCCCATTCACTTCTTGCTTGAGCTAGATGCAAATTGTGATCCTCTAAAGCATTGGAAGACTCATGAATAACTGGGATTATAGGCATGAGCCATTAGTGTGGCCTAGTTCAATCTAGTTTCAAATCTAACTAAAAACCTTTTCTCATTCTGTGCTTCTCCCGTTGCCAGGTTCAAAACTCTTGTTCCTCTGGTAGCATGGAGTCATAAAAATGAGGACTCCTGTTAGTGCCTGCTTTGACAAGATTATCACTGGCAGTAATTATCCCTAGATATTTGGTTCACTCTAATAGCATCTGATCCTGGGTAACGTGAGAAATCAGGAAGTGTGATTTTTTTCAGAATGAATTCCACTTTGATCCTATCACTAGTAATACTGCTCATCCCTTGCACAGAGGCAGCTCAGTCACTCTGCGATCATACATAAAGTCCCATTTCTGTCTTTCTTGTCATGTGAGTCTCTTGTTTGCATTGGTAGCCACCTCATAGCTCAGTATCTCCTGTTGCTTCATTAACTCCTATTTTCCTCCAACCAAAAATTCAGCAACTACTGAAATCAGGTTTCTCATCAATAGCAGGTCAAAGAGAAGAAAGATGCAGTGGACTGTACCATGGTCTTTTATCCAAATGTGCTTCATTGTGTCCCTCCAAGATTGTAACAATATGATAAGCACCAGATGATCCTCGTGTTGCCAATATCTGTAGGCAGTAACCAGAGAGTACCTCAAATTCAGAAGACATAAATGAAAGTCTCCTAAGAACTTCCCCATTATGCCCTTGTGCTGTTGTTAATCATTTATAAGACTTCATTATTTCAATTTAATCCTTAAATTTGGTTTGGGTCTTGGTAAGGAGGCCATTCATCCTTCCCTGGCTAAGACCCAGAGAATAGCACAGGAGAGACATTTGGTAACCCTTTACTACTCTGTCCCACTATACTGACAAGACCTTCCCATCCTTGTATCTCTCCTTAAGTCTCTCTTTTTGTTCATTAAGGAGTAACTGGTAGAGTAATAGTTGCTCAGCCTTGTGGAGAGAAATCTGGCCTCCATTGTGCATTGCTCATTGGAATTCTCTTTGGAATATGGAGCATTTAGAGCCTCTTGTCAGCTTAGTTTGCAATTATCCTTGACTGCACTTCCAGAAAATCACAAACAGTCCTATTTAGTATGGCTTCCACTGATTCACCAGCTCTCTCATGAGGCTTAGCTACATTTCCTTAATTGGCTAGATATCCTTAATTTCTGCAAGAGCTAGTATTAAAGGAAGCCAACTACTTTCTACTTCAGTTTCTGTCCAAGCATTACCCAACTGAGACAATGGGTAAGTTCCCATAAAGGTCTCTAGGGAGGTACAAGAAACAGCTATATCATTGAGGCAGTTAGCATCTGCTTGAAAGACAAAACCTGTGCGCACTCACATGGGCACATGCACCACACACACACACACACACACACACACACACACACACACACACACACACACACACACACACACACACACACACACACACACACACACACAACAATAGAGCATATTCTTGCAATGGAACTGTAAGAGACAGTATGTACTTGGAGAGGCTGGCTCCTAGCCAACAACCACATCATTATTATACAAAATCAGTGATTGGGAAATAGAATTATATTTCAATTTAGGAAAAGAAAATCACAGGCTACCTTTTCATTCTGAGGAGTTTGAGTGCTGTCCTTAGAGAAACATTCTTACAAGAATGAACACAATTATCTACACACAAAAATCACAATGGCAACAAGTATAAAACTCTTCAAATGATAGGTGAACTCAAAAGCATTTTTGGTGAACATGTTTTTCTGTATGCATTTCATGTATTCATGCACATATATGACATCTGCTGATTTACATCAATTATTACACTAAAATAGAAATATAGTAAAGATTTTTCATATCTATAAAATCTATCTCATTGCCCTTTATATTTTAATATTTAGGTATTGACAAGTTTAAAAATCCCTTTAGAACACATTTTATGACTTAACTAAAACAGTAAGATATATTTTACAGTAAAATTTTATTTTGGAGTTTGGCTTCTGTAACCTGAATAGTCTCAAAAAAAAGTTGATTTTTCTAAATATTCGTTTTCTTCGCCATCAATTCCTAGTGTATAATTCTTGTTTGTTCGTTTGTGTGTTTGTCAGTTTGGTTTTAGTTTTACTTGGGCTTGCACTCAGGGCCCTCACTGTGTATGCTAGTACCACCTGAACCACAGTTCCAATGCTCTTGTTTGCTGATTATTTTGGAGATTATGAAATCCAGTGAATTTTTCAGCCAAGGCTGGCCTTGAAACATGATTCTATAAGCATCAGTCTCATGAATAGGTATGATTGATTATAGGTATCAGTTTAGCTGATTTTTAAAATTATAATGTCAAATGGACAGTTGCTTTGACTAATCTTTTATGAAAGATCTTCTAAAATCATTTCTTCTCTTGTATTCAATATATTTCTTCCAGTCAATGAAATGGCTAATCAATACAATATCAAAACATAGAATGTTAATTACTCATAAAGATAGTTCTCCTTTACCCTTTGGATTCTTATTCTGAAAAAGAAAGAAAGTGAAGAGAGCAAGAGGAAGAACAAGAGCAGGAGCAAGAAAGAGAGAGAGGGAAGGGAAGGGGAGGGAAGAGGAGGGAAGGGAAAGGAAGAGAATAATAAGGGAGAGAAGGGAAGGGAAGGGAAGGGAAGGGAAGACAAGACAAGACAAGACAACACAAGACAAGACAACACAAGACAACACAACACAAGACAACACAAGACAGAGACAGGCAGAAACAGAGACAGAGACAAACTATTTTGTACCTAAAAATAAAATTGAATATGTATAATTCAAACTTATATTCTTTTTTGAAATTCAAATCTGATATTCTTTTTTGAAAACAAAATTCTTTGATTTTTTTCTCAATATTGTCTTGATTTGTATTTATTTTATGGCTAGAGAAGGTGAACATTTCTTCATGTGTCTATTGGTCATTCTTATTTCCTCTTCAGAGAAGTTTCTCTTAAAGTCTTTAGCCCACTTATTAATTAAGCAGTTGTTTCTTTGAGAATTTGTTGTTGGGAGATTTAATTTTTTTTACTGTTCTCTTTTTTAAATTTTTATTTATTTTTTTATTGTGAAAATACTGTACAGAGGGGTTACAATTACATGGGCAAGATAATGAGTACCTTTCTTATCAAGCATTGTAGCCTCCTCCTTTGTTTCCCCTTCCCATCCCTTCCCATCCTCACCCTGTTCCCCCCACCCAAGAGATTTAATTTTTTGAGTTCTAAATATATTTTAGATATGAGACCCTTGTCCATTGTATGGCTCTTGAAGATCTTCTCCCAATCCATGGGCGTTCCATTGATCTTGCTAGCTATGTCCTTTGCCATGGACAGTTTCATACAATCCCATTTGTCCAACCTTTCTTTGATTTGTTGTGTTTCTGGGTCTTTATTAAGAAAATATTGTGCCAAGAAGCCCTAGAGTTTCTCCTATTCCTTCCTGTAATGTTTTCAGGTGTCTGCTTTGATTTCTAGGTTTTTGATCCATTTGAAATTTATCCTAATGCAGGGTGATATACAAGGATTCCACCTCACCCCAGTTAGAATGGCTATAATCAAGAACTCTAATAATGACAGATGCTGGAGGGGATGTGGACAAAAGGGAACCCTACTGCATTGTTGGTGGGAGTGTAAACTTGTTCAACCACTCTGGAAAGCAGTATAGAGCTTCTTCAAAAGCCTACACATAGAGCTCCCCTATGACCCAGCAATCCCATTTTTGGGCATTTACCCAAAGGATCACAAACAAGACTATGCTAAAGCTACCTGCATAATTATGTTGATCACAGCATTATTTACCATAGCTAAGATATGGAACCAAGCCAGATGCCCCTCAGTAGATGAGTGGATCGAGAAACTGTGACACATATATATATATATATTATATTATATATTATATATTATATATATAATGGAATTCTATGCCTCCATCAGAAAGAATGACATTGCCCCATTTGTTAGGAAATGAAAAGGCTTGGAAAACATTGTATGAAGTGAAATTAGCCAGGCCCAACAATACTCAATCGGAAATGTACTCATTACCTTACTCATGTAACTGTAACCCCTCTGTACAGTATTTTTGCAATAAAAATACATACAAAAAAGAAATTTTTTCTTATTTTAGATAAAATCTTTGAAACTATTATATTGATTAAGAAAAATGCTTAGAAAATTATGATTTCCTCTTAATGAGCATTAGTTACAAAATAATGTACATAGTTTTCTAAGGCTTTTTTTGGTGTGGTTACATGAAAAACCATCTTAACATCCATCTAAATGATTTGTAGCATTTTTGTTTGGTATACATTTTGGCCTACCACTAATTATGTTGCTTCAGCTTACAATTATTTCATACACGTAAAGTATGCTATTCTTGGCAATGCCAGGGATCTTAATTTAAAGACATTTATAGACATCTCTAACATTACAGTCTTGTGGTGTAAGATTCTGCTACAATATCCCATAGAATTGACTCTTAATAAATGTTTCCTTTTCCTCACACTAATATGAGGTATCAAAATATAGAAATTATATTCAATGTTTGATATTTTACTTATTTTTGAATTTGTCTATGACATTTTCTAATCCCAAAATAGAAACATCCTCACAGAGCTTGCACACACATTTGCAGCTATGTTGGATGAACCCAAGGGACATTAAGCTAAGAGAAATAAGTCAGATACAGAAAGACAAATACTAGGTGTCTTCACTTACATCTGGAGTCAGACAAGAAGTCAAGTCCCTAGAAAGAAATGTTGGAATGATAGGTATCAGAAGCAGATATGAGAAAGCAATGGGGAGTTATAGGTCAAAAGGTACAGATTTGTTGCTATTTAGGATGAAGAAGTATAGAGGTCTAATATACAAAGCACAGAGTATAATTGCAATATTGTATATAATACATAGAATTTTCTAAAAGAATAGATTTTAGGTGTCTTTATGCCAAGAATAGGTAACTATGGGAGGTGGTTAATCTGCTAATTGCTTGAATACAGAATTCACTTCACTGTGCACATGTACATCAAGGAAATAAATATTATAGCCCTATTAGATAAGAGGAATGAAAGGGACATGATTAATGTACTTGGTAACATTGCTTTACATTCTTCATTTTATTATTCCAAGTGAATATACTAATATCATGAACTCATTGTTAGCATTACACAGACTCATAGAACAGAATTTAGCAAACAATTTATTTGATAATTGTTAGCTATACCTAGAATTGTATGGTTATAATTATTCTGCAGCCCATAAGTAAGCACCAAGAGAAATTCTCCCTTTTTAGTATTTCATAGACCCAGCATGTTCATTGTGAGCTCTAAAGTATGATCTGTCATGGAGGACATTTGTCAAGGTGAGTGTTTCCAGCATGTGCCTAGTCATCACTGTTGCCTGAAGACTTTATAGAGAAAAGAAGAACAAGAAAGAGGAGGAGGAGGAAAAAGAAAGAAAGGAGTAAAAGGAAGAAGAAAGCTGCCTCTATCCCCCAGAACAATCTGAATAGTTTGAAATTCAAGATCCATATTAAAACTATCTATTCTCAAAATTTCATGAGAATAGTAGCTACTAGTCAAGATTCACTAAGCCCTGGTTATTTTTAATACTAGATCTATTTTAAGTATCTCATACACAATACATGCTGGACTGTCAACTAAAGAAATGCAAGCAGGAAGAGTTAAGCTCTGAATGTTTAGCTAGTGATTTTCTTTCACAGTAGAGTCCAGCAGTCAGGAGCTTTGCCCTTGGCATAATGGCATCATGTAGCATAAATAGTTTATGAAAAATGGATACATTATGAGGACAGTTTGTTTTCACAGTTTTTTCTGATCCAAAATGCATGATTATATACATAATAGGGTCAGAAGTGAGCCTGCAGAGTGACAGGGCTTGGCAGGTGGGGTGAGGGGGGGGAGAAGTGGGAAGGATTCTACTCTCTACATACAACTTAATATGTGTCAATAGAGAAACATTTGTGTATTAATCAAATTTAAAGGGAACATGTTCAAAATAATGTAGAGAAAAATATTAAGATATAGATGAATATTATTCTGATAAGATGATACATGTGTAGAGATTCATCATATGTTATATTATCTTGCTTATTTTGCATGTTTGAAGATTTCATTCAAAAATATTTTCTAAAATATAGGGGACCAAGTTATTTTATTTTTTTTTTAATTTTAATTTTAATTTTTTGTGAACATACTGTAGAGAGGGGTTACAATTACATGGGCAAGATAATGAGGACATTTCTTATCAATCATCCAAGTTATTTTATAATTCTCTAAAAACATGTGGAAATATATAATATATATGATAGATTACATACACTCACACCATGTGGGGTAGGGTGGTGTGTGTGTGCATGTACGCACAGTCATTGGGGCTTCAATTCAGGGCCTAGGTACCGTCCCTGAGCCTTTGTGTTCAAAGCTAGTACTCTACTTTTTGAGCCACAGCTCTACTTCTGACTTTTTTGTGTATGTGATTAATTGGAGGTAAGAGTGTCAGGGATTTTTAACCACCTGGGCTGGGTTTAAACTACAATCCTCAGATATCAGCCTCCTCAGTTGCGAGGATTACAGGCATGATCCACTGGGGTTTGGCATAATAAGGATTTTTTTAAAATTATTTTATTGTAAAGATGCTGTGCAGAGGTGTTACAGTTACATGAGTAAGGAAATGAGTACAAAATTTACCCCTCCCTCAGCCAAAAAGAAAAAATAAACTAGATAGAGATATACAAGACAATTGCATGTGGATGAGATGAATATCCATCTCTAGCTCCATAAAGGAGCAAGAAAATATCTAGTTTCAATAATCTGTAGGCATGGTATACATATGCATGTTTCAGTAGCAGATGAGGATGCAAACTTTTATATTAGTTAGATTTGGAAATAATAACCTTTTATAATTGTTAGTTAAATCAGGAGAGAACAATAATACTTGTCTGCCTTTATATAGGATTTGAGTGACCAATAAAATGAAGTCACAGCCATAGACATGAAAAATTAAAGCAAACCTTAGTAAATATGACTCCAAGATATTAAAAAAATTACAAAATAGTTGGGTCTGGGAAGGTGGCTCGGTGGTAGAGAGTTTGCCTTGCAGGCATGAGGCCCTGGGTTTGATTCCTCAGCATCACATAAGCAGAAAAAGCCAGAAGTGGTGCTGTGGCTCAAGTGGTAGAGCACTAGCCTTTATCTGAAGAACTGAGGGACAGTGCTCCAGCCCAGAGTTCAAGCCCCACGACCGGGAAAAAAAATTAAAAAATTAAAAAATAGAAAAGAAAAACATATCACAAACAAGCCTATATGTTACAAAATAATATAATTAAAATGCCAAAACTTTATATAATAGACTAATGATCTGCAAAAGAAAAATAAGTAAACCTCTAAAATCATGAAAGAATGAAGTAATTCAAACTCTTAAGAGCCACAAAAGACAAAATTTGATTAATTAATTATTAATAAAATAAATAAGTAAAAGTAACAGATATAGGAAAGAATCACCATAAAATTCTACATAAATTGATATTTACAGAACAGACTCACTAACACTAACATTGTATAAATGATCCAATCAGTAAAATAGATACAGTTGAGAGAAAGGAGGATTAATGGATTATAAAGCTTGATTAATGAATAGTCTAGTTAAACCAAGAATTAAAAATTATAAAGTGTCAATCCATGGGGGATAATAATAGCCAGGGTGACAATGATAAAAATGCATTGTACTCATAGTCTGACTTACAAAATTGGAACCCATTGAACACCTACTTAATAATAATATTTAAAAAAAAAAAAAACAAGCCAGCCTGGTATGGATGTGGTCCAAAGGGAATGTTACTACACTGTTGATAAGAATTTAAACTTGTCCAACCACTCTGGAAAACAGTATGGAGGTTCCTCAAAAGACTAAACAAAATTGCCCATGACCCAGCAATCCCACTCCTGAGCATTTATCCAAATGACCACAAACCAGGCCATATAAAGCCACCAGCACAACCATGATCATTGCAGCATTGTTCACCATAGCTAATTATATGGAATCAAGCCAGATGCCCATCAGTGGATGAATGGATCAAGAAAATGTTGTCTATATATAAATAGAATTCTATGCTTCCATCAGGAAGAATGATACTATCCATTCATAGGGAAATAGCAATACGTGGGGACAGTTATATTAAGTGAAGAAAGCCAGACCCCCAAAAACATAGGTTTTATGGTTTCCCTCATTTGAAATAATTAGAATATGTCTATATATCTACAAGTAAACACAATGGATGATAAAAGATAAAAAAAATTACACTTGGACATGATAAATTATGCAGGACTCTAAATATTCACACAGTGAGACCAAAAGAGGATATTCTTAGATCAGTATCACAAGGGCTCAAAAGCTATATGCATATGATCATATGAAATGATGCTTTTCGAAATGAAGTCCAAGAAATGGAAACAAGAGATTTTTTTATTGTACTTTACAGGGTTTCTTTTGTCTATGGTTTTGCCGGTGTTTTTGATTTCTGTACCTTTTGCTTTGTATGTAAGTTTATCTGATTTGGGGAGGGGAAGGGGAAGCACAGAAATGATGGGGCAAAGGGTGAATGAACTCTCAGCAGTGATACTCACTAAACACTATTTAGAAAATGAACTATACCTTGCAGGAAGGGGGGTAGAGAGGGAAAAAAGCTGGGAGAAAATGAGGGAATAGGTGGCACTGTTCAAAAGGAAATTACTCAATACCTATCTTATGTATTGTAAACCCTCTGTACATTACCTGTACAATATTTTTAAAATAGAGCCAGCCCGGTTAAACTTTAAGAATAAATGTAACATGAGAATGTGAAAATGTAAAGCAAAAGCTGTTAGAAATGGCTTGCATAAGTGATTATTGTCCACTTTTTGGATATATTTCAGTAAGAGAAGAATTTAATATAGAAGGAAGGGGCAAGATGGTAAAAGAAAGACAGAAATAAAGCCCTACATATGATAATTCGAGGAGAAAATTTTCATAGCAATTTGGATAGCACTAAACATGATACTGAAACATTATGGTAATAATTTTGTTTGGCTAGAAACCCTCATAACAAAATGTAAGGCTAGAAAGGGTTGAGCAGAGTTCTAATGTACCAAAAACCTACTATAGAGTAAGACCAAATTCTTAAGTTAATTAATTAGTTACTTTCAAATGTTGATCGATCTTGGATGTGAGGGGGATCTGGCTGCGACATCTATCACCCCATTGATCACCAGGGTTGATTCTGCTGATCTGGCTGGCTAGGCGGGTGTCCCCTTCCTCCCTCACCGCTCCATGTGCGTCCCTCCCAAAGCTGCGCGCTCGGTCGAAGAGGACGACCATCCCCGATAGAGGAGGACCGGTCTTCGGTCAAGGGTATACGAGTAGCTGCGCTCCCCTGCTAGAACCTCCAACAAGCTCTCAAATGTTGATAGATCTTATCTGTGTTATTTAAAAATCAAATGGTTATAAATATAGTAAAATAATAGAAGTAGACTATATGTCCTTAATACTACGTGGTGAATTCAACATATTGATCACTAAATTTTTCCAGAATCATTTTCACAGTGCCTTTGCACTGAAAGATTGCCATACACAATCTTTTCACATGTGGTCAGTTGTTTTCAGGGTTTAAAATTCAATTTCACTAAATTCTTAGTCTTTTAAACATAGATACAATACAGGCAGTCTATGTCATTCAAATTATTTTGCTTCTAAAATTTTTCATTTGAGTTATATTCCCTAATGAGATGTAAAACAGATTATTTATGTGTCTTAAAAATTCCTTTTTTCACAGGAAATGCACTGAATTTATGGGTTATTTTAGAATTTATCACTAGGAATCTGATTATGCTTACCCTAGAAAATATTATGCTTTTATTTTTATTCAACTATACTTTATGTTTTAAACATTTTATTCAAACCCAATAAAGTTTGATTTAATTTTTTCTAGTTTAATTACCTAATGCTATCATAAAATCCTTGTTTGTAAGCATGAAGTATTTTTAATAATATACTAATATTTTTACTAATATTTTCAACATTAATGATATTTTAAATTAATTCTCTGGGGTTTTTCAGATAACTTAAGAATGTGTCTTCAAATCATATGCCTCCTGATTTCTTTTTCCTTCTGATTATCCCTTTTTGATTCTTTCTTCTAGCAACATAGTAAAAGCACTTGATATTTCTCATGACCCCCTAATAAGATGAGCTTGGAAATAACAGTGGTATACAAGTGTATGGTCAATTATGGAGAGTTTCCACTGACTATATTCTGGGTCTTGGAAAGGCCCAGAGGAAACTTATTTTATGAAGACCTTGAGGAATTCCTGAGGGAAGGATGTCACTGGCATCTCTGAGACACTGGCATTTCTGATAATCTTACTATACACCAGAGGGGTAGTTTGACAGTAGCAGGTGCTGCCATGAAATGGAATTCTCCAGCATCAATAGCAAGATAAGATTTTTGAATAGGAGAAGTATGTGTGTAATAACCTTTCCAGGAAAATATGTTAATGATGTTATACTGGCTACAAGAAGAGTCTATGACAATGGGTACTAAGCCACATTGTTCCTAAGGGAAGAGTAAGTCAAAAATCGAATGTATACTTCATATACATTACAGGAAAAAACTTCCTATGCAACAGGAGAAAAGAGTAAAGAAAATGGAATAGTGAGCAGAAATCTGACAGTAGCTTAAGTCCAAAAATTCCCCTCCAAAACTTTGTAAAAAACATTGATTTTTCCATTGATTCTTTGCACCATTCATGAACAAGTGCTGCTATAGCCATTTAAAACCCATTCCAATTGATCAGTGACAAATTTGCCTCAGTACCCATGTCTCTCAAGTCAGCCAATCAGTAACAGCACACTCATCTGGAAGTCAGACAGCCAACACACTGTTACCATAGTTACACATCTATGACTGAATGTTAGCCAATCTCTGAATTCTACATTTCTCTAAATTCCATTTCAAATCATTCTTTGGAGACAGAATACTTTTCAAGTCCATTTCTAGCCTGTATAGTAAGAAAGAAATTCATCTTTTCAGTTTCTTTCAGATTTTTTTGAGAGGTGATAGAAATGGAGTTAGGAGGGAGTTGTATTCAGTTGTATTCATAGATACTCAACTGGAAAGTCTAATCTCTCACTCAGGTTCTAAAAATGAGCTGTCTCATACACAGAGGCCAGCATTTTAGGGAAGGTCTGCTCTCAAGTTAAGACATTGTAGTGCTACTACAAGTTTATATATTACTATTCCTCAAATATTTCCCCCAATGTAACTGAAACCATTTAACAGAGCAGATAGACACTTCAATGAAAGATAACTAGGTCAAAACCCTCCAAGGTTCCTGATAAGAGTAGGGCTTGTATAAGCAGAAGAATGTAAGTCATTGTGAATGGAGTCTTGTCCAAGACCTGTGTGGAAGGCTTTGAAAAATGGTGGTCCTATGTAAGATACTAAATCACTATCAATATAGTGCCTTGAAAATAAGCTGGTGTCCTTCGAAGAATTAAAGAATTAAAACAATTAAAAGTTAACATTTGTCAACTTTTCTTGTGTAGCACCAATTATACAAACATAGAAACAGATAGATCATAGGCAGGAAAAATGTAACAGTAAGTGTTAGCCCCAAGTATACAAGGTGTCATGTGTTTATTGGTTCCGATACACAGCTCAGGTACTTTGTATAGAGCTACTAATATGGCAGATACTCTTTAATGCTTTGATAAGAATAAAGGACTTTATTGTGTAAGAGAAAGGAGTAGGTTTACAGTTAAATTCAATGATCCAGGTTGCTATTGACTTTCTACTCTGTTATATACAATCTGCAAGGACTGCAATTGTGCTGACATTCTGCAGATCACACTGACCATGATGCTAATGATATGTTAATTCCTCCTGAGACAAATGAGTGACAAATAGTTTAGATACCTTGGAAACACATTGCATGACAAGTGGTTGAAGATGACCCCTAAATAATATTCAAAGCCTGACATGTCAGTAAAGTTGTTTTAAGGGCCCAACTATCTAAAAGATGTCTTGTTCTTGAAAGGAATATGACATTGCGCCTTATTTCCCAGACAACTGAAAGGGCATAGCTCTCTGTCTTTGTCCTGACCCTTTCACTATCTGATATGGAAGATTCATTTTTAGGTGGGACCTAGAGAAAGACAGTACTCTCCATAGAGTTCAGTTTATAGTGAGTATCTTATTATTGAAGCTACGTATGTTTGTAGATCCAATTGAGCTACAAGTACTCAGAAGTACAGATGTTTTGTAGACTGTCTGGCAAAATCCAGCAGAATATATACAGCAAAGATTTTCAGAATTTTGAATCAACTTTGTCTATTTTATAGGAAATTATGCTGTGTTCCTAGGACCTAGAACCTAATTGCAAGACTGAGACATCAGGTGACTGTGAATCTGGGTTGTCAATAAGAAGCTGATATTGGAAGCTCTTTGAAGTCATATTTTGGGGCAGCAGAAACTTCAATCTATCATATACAGAAATTACACAGAGCCTGTCACAGAGTCTGTGCTGAAACCAAAAGCAAATCACATAAATATTTGGCCCAGGCCAATCATGACATCCATCTTTGTCATATTCCAACATTTCTTTCAGCTTCTACTGAAGCTTTAATGGGATGGTAGGAGAAACATCTTTAATCAATGAGAGAGAAAGAAAACTGATTTGTGCATGGGTCATCTTTGTGTGTGCCTATGAATAAAAGTATGCTGCTATTTTCTTCAATTTTTCTTGTAGAGAGCAATATTTGCAATGGACAAAAACTCCTCACAGGAAGTAGGGAAGAAATGGAAATGTAAAACTTTAACTGAGGTAGAATTTTTTCTTTACCTGTTCATATATCTATGTCTACCTATTATTTATCCATAAATATTTATGTATAGATATCTAGGTATAGGTAGACATAGTGATCTCTGCCTATTCTCTCTCTCTCTCTCTCTCTCTCTCTCTCTCTCTCTCTCTCTCTCTCTCTCTCTCTCTCTCTCTCTCTCTCTCTCTCTCTTCTGTGTGTTTGTGTGTGTTGACCATGTGGCTTAAACTAAGGGCCTAGGCACTGTCCCTGAACATTTTTGCTTCAGGTTAGTGCTCTACAACTTGATCCCTAGCTCTGACTTTTGAATCATTAATTAGAGATAAGAGTCTCATGAACGTTCATGCCATGCTGGCTTTGAACTGTGATCCTCAGACCTCAGCCTCCTAAGTTGCTAAAGGTACAGGCATGAGCCCCCAGAGCCTGACTATCCCTAATTATTCTCTCTCTCTCTCTCTCTCTGTGTGTGTGTGTGTGTGTGTGTGTGTGTGTGTGTGTGTGTGTATCCATGTCATCTATATCTTTTTATCTATTATATATCTAATTTATCATGCATTATCTTAACTATCCATTCTGGATAGTGAAAAATGGCTTAACTGTGTTGACTGAGACTTAAAAATAGCAAGATTGGAAGAATAAAACCAAGAAACTTGAGGACCAATGATGAGTATGAACCTCTGAAAATAGGCACAAATGTCTTCATATGTCATGTCAGTGGCTACCCAAGAAACCATGGCAAGAGAGACACTCAACAATCAGATAAAATCACTTGATAATAGATAACAGCCAGACCTTGTATCACCCTCACCCCTACCTTGTGCTTGCTCAGTAGGCACAGGAATACAACAGAGCTGGTTCTAGAAGTTCTATATTGGAAACCAAAGCAATATTGCTACATGATAGCAGCAATGCTTCCAATGCCACGATATCATGGTGACCAGCAAGATGCTTGTGGATACATAAACAATGTCAAATCTCTCCCACCCTGCAAGACATCATATATTTTTCCTAACTGGAATAGATTACTATTCTAAAAATCAGTCTCTCTTCCTGAACAATGATGCTTTTACCAATACTGTCACCCAACAAGTAGTACATTATTTAAATTACCAGCATAAGAGTCTATAAAATATGACCATTCAGCAAAAAATTTATTGTGTAATGAAGGATCTATAATAATTGGCACAGGAACCATAATTTCTATTAAACATTCATTATATTACCTGAAAGAAGAATTTTTTGAAATGTTTGAATGCACTAGTAAAAGCTTAGCTATAGTATACGCTAAGCTTCACTAACTATGAATTTGAGGTGTCAATAAATGAGATGGGAAATAATTCTGTCTAAATATCTAAAATATATAATGCTAGGAAACAAGAACTGAAAATTGGATTGATCTTTCTGGTCATGTTCTGTGACCTTGTGATCTAATCTTCTCTTTCTTTCAGCTCCAGACCCTTTCAGATTAGTGGTCCTCTGAGGGCTATGGGCTACAAGATTGTAACACAATATCAGGAAGAGATTTTACTGTATTTAAACCTATAAACACTATGGTATTACTTAGGTTACTCAAAGTAACAAGCAGCAGGCAAAGTTAATACTGCTCATGAATAGCCAAGCCAGGAAGGAGTATCTATAGACATTAATGAATTCACTCATGTGATTTTCTATGTTCTACTCTCAGTGTTAAAAATAGATAAGTAAGTATATCAGTGAATTCCAGCTCAAGGAATATCAAAGATCTGACTCATAGGAGCAAAATTCCAAATCTACCTCACCAGGCAAGAATCTTCAATCCTCTGGTATGCTAGCTATGAATGAGAACTCCTGGTGAAGAGTAAGGTGATAAATATGAGCTGTAGCCTGAAATTTTCACATAAGCTCCTAAAATTAGGAGTTTTTTTATTGACTGCAATCAATCACAAAGATGTAATGATATCTGGGAAGCATAAAGAGTAGATGATTCCATGATTCCAAGTGGTTGTGACACACCACAACATCCAGCATCACCTCTGTCTGTCTGTCTGTCTATCTGTCTGTTTGTCTGTCTCTCTCCTCATCTTCTCTCACCCCCCACAACCCCAATCTCTGTCCACCATTCAGGTAGACAAAGTCTGATCCATAGTTTCCAGGAAGTTAGTACTCATTATATAGTTCTCAATCATGCTTTCTTGATACAAAATTTCTTTAAAAATGTAGGTGAAGTTTAGTTACAACATTGCTTTTTCTCTGACCTTTGCATGTAGTTTACCAAATGAAGCAACATAAAATCACTTGAATTCAAATATTCTCATATAATAAAATAGGGGCTGGGAAGATGGCTCAGTGGTAGAGTGTTTGCCTTGCATGCATGAGGTCCTGGGTTCAGTACCTCCATAGAAAAAGCTGGAAGTGGCACTGTTGCTAGCTTTGACTGTTGAATTGAAGGACTGTGTCCAGGCCCAGAGTTCAGGCCCTGTGACATACCTACATACATATATATGTACATACATACATACATATACATATATAATCATTAATTTTCATGTTAAAAATGAGAAGGATAATTGTAGTAATAGAATTAAGGAAGGAATATATTACTCATCAAAGGAAAGGCAAACATATGACAAAGAAGTCTGTTGAGATAATTTGCTTCAGGATGTGGTAGACATATATTGTGCTCTTTTCTTTTAAACAACTTAGTATGTTTCCTCAAATATAGTGAAATTATTCAGTTTTCTATTTTAGCCAAAGGTAGAAACTGGGAACCTTTATTCACAGAGAGAATTTTTATCTTTTCTCCTTGAATTTCTTGACAGTCATATTCAACATTTTCTTAATTCTTTTATTAGTATAAATTAGTATGTCCATATGATGTAACTCATCAACCTCAACCCCTCTATTACTCTCCCTTATTCCTTCTCTCTTTCATTAACCAGATTTCATTATTCTATTTTCAAATATCTATATTAAGTACAACTTCACTTTTGAGAATCTTACCAAGTAATGATCAATGCTTTGGAAAAGGAAAAAACAACAACAGATATTTTAGAAGAAAAAAAATTAACCAAAATTAAAATTAAATGCAATATTCCAAATGTGTATCAAAGAAAATTATATATAGATTAAGCTTAAGTATAAATTTCATGACAATTTGAAATATAAATATTTTGAGTGATTTTTTAACAACCACTGTAAGGTTTTTTTCCTCCAATTTGTTTTTTTAATAAAAGTTGCAGTTTGAAAGTTATTGACACACTAAAATCAATTTTAATTTCTTTTTTTGTCCTTAAATATTTACAATTTTACTTATGAATTTGAAAAAAGAACCATATAAGGTAAAATTTTTAGGAGGTATATAATAAATGAAATATATAGCATTAATACTAATATGGGATTATGAAAGGATTGGTGAATTTTAGAAGTTTATGGAACTTCCTGGCTTGTCCTTTATATTTACTAACTTAGAGTCATTCAACTGTATTCCTAATTAATTACCATAATTTTATTTACTTATAGACATATTTTTATTGGTAAAACTATATAAAATGACCTACAAAACAGAATAGGGTTGCTTATTAAACATTACTCAACATTAAAAGAAAAGATGGTATTGAATAACACTGAAGATAATGAAGCTAAAATAAAAGAATAAGTATCTTATTATAAATTTTCAGACACTGCCGTAACTGTTATTTACCACAATGGTGATACAGGTGCAAGAACAAAAGCATTTGCCCAGAACTTCTGCCCAATCATGCTATGTCGATAGTTATACCGCCTAAGACTATGATGATTATTTTCTTTAGATTTAATTTTAGTGGGTAGTTAAACTTTCCTGAATCCATTGGATTTTCTGTTTTGAAAATATACCAAGCCTTCTAAATCCCGAAATATTTATGAGTGTGAAATAAATATGAGTGTAAAAGTAAGGCTTAGCTGTGTGTATGTGTGTGTGTAAGAGTTTATATGTTGGTGGAATAAAACACCAAGAAAATATAATTAGAATGAATTTCTAAAATAATATCCCTAGATCATGACTTTGGAAGAATGTACATTCAATTTATTTGTTGTTTGAAGGTTGGGATACTATAAAATTTTTACAGTGGGTACGAGTGCAAATTGTACTTCTCAACCTAAGTTGTACATTAGGACCATCTAGGGATGGAGATTTTACAATGCTGAGTCCTGAAACTTATCCTGCCAATTAAATGAAAACCTCTAGTTAGAACTTGAGCATTTCTTAAAAAAAAAACAAAACAAAACTCCCTAGGCAAATGTAAAATGCAGACAGGGTTGAGAATAAATGGTGTGGATACTTCAGCTCTTCTAGTCTTGCACACATTTATTATGGTCTTGGCAAAGAATTCAGACATTCACCATTATGATAAACATCTGAACCTATATTTTTATATCAAGATATATATATAATATTTATAAGCTGGTCAAATGGCAATTCCTTTGTACAACTACTTATAGATGACAATTTAAACAAGGAAAAACAGAAAAAATTTACCCGCTCAAAAAAACATTAGTCCTCAAGCCGGGTGCATGTGTATTATGCCAGTAATCCTAGTTCTTGAAGAGAGGGGGCTGAGAAAGGGATGCTTACAGCTCAAGGTCAGACTAGGAAGAAAAGTGCGCAAGACTATTTCTCTACTCATCATCGGGAACAGAGTACATGCCAATCATCCCAAGCAACACAGGTGACAGGTTGAGATTGGAAGAAACACAGTTCCACACCACTCCAGGAAAGAAAAGTCTTTGAGAATCCATCTCCATGAAAGAAAGCTGGACACAGTGGCACATGCTTGTCATACCAGTGAAGATGGAAACCTAAAAGTAGACTGCTCAAGGCTCAGGTACATGGTTTGGTGGAATGTGATACCCTATCCTAAAAGGAACATTTGGAAAACAAAGCTGATTCAGTATATGCCAGCCTAGCAAGCACAAAGCTTGAGTTAAGGGCATTAGTAATGCATATAGTAATAATAATAATAATAATAATTGTTGTTGTTATTTGAGTTGCTAATGGCAACAAAAATATTTTGGAGCAGGAGTGGCAGCTACTATAAAAGTGTGTCAGAAAGTCTAAATGAGTAATCAATATTTATGCAAAAATGCTGAGTGTTAAAATAATATAAGATTTTAGGTGTACTGATAATGATTTCAAATCTGTCATTAATTAAAAATATTTTAAATACATTTCCTAAGGAACAGAGAATTCTAGAATTTAGAAATGTATTTGCTACCCCAGAGTTTGTTGGCATGAATATTTGGAATGGGGCAAAAAAATAAACAATTTTAATTCACATTGTTTCATATATTGTGTCCAACTTTTGACCTTTCAATAATTTCTCAGAGGATAAAGTGAGATATATATGCAGTAAAACTATTGATTATCTCATAGTGTCACAATATACATCTGATAATTACCTTCTGCCAAATTGTAGAGATACATTACTGAAGAAATAGCACACTAACATCTTCCATAGTGATTATTTAACAACTAAGCAATTTGAATAAGTATGTGATATAATGACTTTGCTTTGAAATAAATATTTTTATTAATCAAATTAATACTGGTGTTTCAATGAAACTAGCCAATGTCAATAATGACTACTGGTTGCATCTATTTTGCTGTGTGAAGTAGGACTTTTAAGTGTTTCATGTAAATGTAGTAAGTTATAGAGATAATTTGATGTGGGTTTTTATTTTGTTTTGTTTTGTTTTTATTGGGTCCGGTCATGGGGCCTGAACTCTGGGCCTGGGCGCTGTCCCTCAGCTCTTCAGCTCAAGGCTAGCGCTCTACCACTTGAGCCACAGCGCCACTTCCGGCTTTTTATTTTTTGCTTATGTGGTGCTGAGGAATCGAACCCAGGGCCTGGAGCATGCAAGGCAAGCTCTCTACCACTGAGCCACCTTCCCAGCCCTATTTTGTTTTGTTTTTATATGGTACCAAGGAATCAAACCCAGGACCTCATGCATGCTAAGCAAGCACTCTACCACTAAGCCACATTCTTAGGCCATTTGATGCAATTTTAAAATCTACACTGTTAGTGGCAGCATGACATCTCTTACATATTACTCAAAGGCACTATCACTGACCACAGTGAACAACACAGATCTCAACAACCCACCAAGCATGGGATATTGTTCGATGTAAAGGTATTTGTCTAGTATGAGCTCTGCCCTGGTTTGCTCCTCATACCCTCCTTCCACCACCCTCCAAAAATAAAAATAATAAAACAATGACCTACAGAAGTTTAAATGTTAGTTTGGTGTCCAACAATTACAAAGCTTTTTGTGTCCAATAATTACAATGCTTAGTGTGATGTAAAGAAAATAAGTCAGTGAAAACATTCATAAAACATAATCCTGATATATAGCTTACTATATACTAAATATAATACATAATTTTTATAAGGAAAAGAAGAAAAAGAATTAGAAATCATTTCAAAAACTAAGAAACAGAGAATAGAATACCACAGTGAACATGTTCTTGATATAGTGATTCACTTGATATAGTGATTCAATCCAATTCATTTTACTAATTTTAATACTTCGAATCATTCTCGGAGCCAGCGGCCGGTGGCTCATGCCTGTAATCCTAGGCTGAGATCTGAGGATCAGGGTTCAAAGCCAGCCCGGGCAGGAAACACGGTGAGACTTTTATCTCCAATAAACCACTAGAAAACCAGAAGTGGTGCTGTAGCTCAAGTGGTAGAGCGCTAGCCTTGAGCTGAAGAGCTGAGGGACAGCGCCCAGGCCCAGAGTTCAAGCCCCATGACCGACAAAAAAAAAATCATTCTCAGGTACTTGGTCAAACTTTTGCCTAATGAGAGTATTTTACATCTATATCAGTATAGTTTGAATAATGCAGATAGCCTTTCCATTGTGGATAAAAAAGCTAACCCTAACAAGCTTAAATAGAACAAATGATGAACCTCTCAGTAGCAAGAAGAGATTTTCCATCAGGTGGTTTCACACTCGAACCACAACATTTCCCTGTATCTCTGGCACATGAGACTACTCTGAGATTTTAGCTTCTGCACTCACCATCATCATATGACCAGATTCCTTACATGATTGCTTTCCATATAAACATATGCATCCCACACATTCTATTTCTCTGGAGAACTAATACATATACCATTAATTTTTTTTCTTCTCTAATTGAAATATAGGGTCCAGTTGGACATGATTTGAAAAGTGTTTAAGTCACTTTCTTACACTTACCAGAAAGCATGAGACAAAAACAAAACTTTCAGGTAGTAAGGAAGCAAATACTTATCAAACCAAAGAATAAAAAGTTCTTAAGGCTGCACAGCAATGTTGGACATTGTCTTGTTTGGGTTGTGTTCTTATTTTCTCCGGAGGTTGATAGGGAGTGGCTTTTATTTAAAAACTTATCTAACTAGTGGTAGGTCACAAGACAGAGTCTTGAGTATTTTTTTCTCATACCTTTGGCATCATTGATACTTTTTGTAGACAGTCTAATTTATTGAACACTAGTTCATGATAAAGAATAATAAATGCTATCAATTAAAATCTAAAATCGGAATAACTGTATTAGGTTACTGGATCAAGTTTTGGAAATTAGAGGCTTGATTTTCTAGCTATAGGTGGTCTGATGGTAGGGACTTGAGGTTTTGAAGTTGGTTTAATGGTTACCAGTCCTAAGAGTTCACCTGGTTTTTGAATTTCATCTTTGATTTGCTTCTATTTGTTCCTACTTACCAATGTCTACTTTCTGGGAAATCTACCATTAAAGTAAATGTATCTTTCATTCTTTATTGGCCTTGTTTTTATTCTTTGTGGACATAAAATAAACATATTTATTATCTTCAGGTACCTAAATATTGAAAACAGTTTCATAAATATCAGGATACATAGGACATAAGTTTTTCTTATTTTCTTTTCTACAAAACATCTTTTCTTTTTTTTATTTTTTTTTATTTTTTTTAATTTTATTTTATTTTATTTGAGAACATACTGTACAGAGGGGCTACAATTACATGGGCAGGATAATGCATACATTTCTTACCAAGCATTGCAGCCTCCTCCTTTGTTTACCCTTCACCTCCCTTCCCAGCCTCCCCCTTCCCCCCACCCAATTATACCCCCCTCCCCCCCCCACCGACATTGTAAAGCTGGTTTTGACATGACATTTTGTACTTCTCATTGTTGCAACAGGTCCACCTGAATCCTTAAACGACTTGTTTGTCCCCATCTCCTCCACATGTTATACTGACATCAAATATAGTGAAAGCGGGGATTACACTGTGGGGGAGGGACATACAAAGCAACAAAGAAATAATCTTATAAATGCGTTAGAAACATATGCATGAAAGAAATGAAAACATTAAAATACATATTTAAGGGTTCATTTTCCTAACATCACATTATCTGACCTTTTCTGCTTGACTCATACCTATACTAGATATTGCAAATAAGGGAAACCATGGGACCTATGCTTCTTTGGGCCTGGCTTACTTCACTTAATATAATTTTTTCCAAACCTTTCCATTTCCTAACAAATGGGGAAATGTCATTCTTTCTGATGGAGGCATAGAATTCCATTGTGTATATATACCACATTTTCTTGATCCATTCATCTACTGAGGAGCATCTGGGTTGGTTCCATATCTTAGCTATGGTAAATAATGCTGCAATAAACATAGTTGTGCTGGTAGCTTTAGTGTGGTCTTGTTTGTAAACATTTGGGTAAATGCCCAAAAGTGGGATTGCTGGATCATAGGGGAGATCTATGTGAAGTCTTTTGAGGAACCTCCATACTGCTTTCCAAAGTGGTTGGACAAGTTTACATTCCCACCAACAATGAAGTAAGGTTCCTTTCTGTCCACATCCCCTCCAGCATCTGTTGTTGTTAGAGTTCTTGATTTTTGCTGTTCTAACTGGAGTGAGGTGATATCTCAATGTTGTTTTGATTTGCACATTTTGATTTGAACATTTCTTCATCTTTTCTTTTTTTAATTAATTAATTAATTAATTTTTTAATCGTGAAAATACTGTACAGAGGGGTTACAATTACCTGGGCAAGATAATGAGTACATTTTTATCAAGCATTGCAGCCTCTTCCTTTGTTTCCCCTTCCAATCCCTTCCTATCCTCCCCCCCCCCTTCCCCCACCAAAACGTCTTTTCTTAGTGCAATCCTCTGGGTAGAGACTTTCTCACATATACTCATCACAAGAGTATACATAGATCTATGAATTTTTTCTGATAACAAACTTATTTTATCTTTAGTAGTCAGTGGAATAATGTATATAAAACTTTGGAATTAAGAATATTATGTTCTCCTAATGCAGCAGTAAACTCACTAAACACTATGTTGAAAATGAACTATACGACTATAGGGGAGGGTGATTGGGAGGGAAAAAACTGGGAGAAAACAAGGGAAGCAGTGATACTGTTCAAAAAGAAATGTACTTATAACCTGACTTAAAAACTGGAAACCCTCTATCACCTTTACAATAAAATTTTTAATTAAAAAAATTTATGTCCTAGTCAATTTTACCTGGCAGGTAAAAGTGCCAAGTATAGGATATAATCCAAGAGAAAAGCAGACCCTAGTACAAGGTATTTCAGTTGAGTCCCAAAGATATCTTTCATTTTGTTAGAGTAAATTTTGTTTTTGTTCTGGGATAAATATCAGAGAAATAGCATATGTATATTTTGCTTAAAATATAATTCAATTAGTATTTAATGTTAAATAAAATTTCCAAATATTCTATAGATGAATTTAGACTATAGCCATGCCTTCCCTGAATGATGAACTTATCTATCTAAAATAGATAAGACGGTCTGGTAAATTGTCTTTCTAACCGATTTCAGCTCACAATTTAAAATTAACTCTACAAGATAACAATAGTATACTGAGAAATTTAATTATACTATACCTTATATTCCTTAACTTGATCAACACAGAGACTTCTTTTTATCCCCTCCCTTATTCCCTTTGTAACAATGTTTCAAGTGTGTTCCCAGTTGATGACACTAATAAAACCAGACAAGTAACAACTCTAGCAGTCAAAACACTGAATGTGTATAAAAAACTGTGATTGAGTTATTTGTATATTAACAAAAGAAGAGGAGATAAGTAACCAGATTACAGGCTATGGAATTGTACTGACATCCTGGAAAGCCCCTGGGAACACCTGAACATGCAGTATAATGTCTTTACTCCTGTCACTGCAGCCAGCCTCTCAAATCAGTGCACACACTCATGCAAAATTTATGAAGCAGATTGTCACCCAATGCAAATGATCCAAACAACATAAAATATGATTCTGAAAAAGTTAGTGAGTTAAAAAATAAGAGACTCTTGTTTTCTTTCTACAGCTAATCTCTCTTTTTGTAACTAATGCTTTAACACATACATTATAGAAATCTCATGATAAACTAATAGCTCATTATAGTTATTAAAAAAAAGAAAATGTCAATCCTAGCTCCTCAAGAGGCTGAGATCTGAGAGTCATGGTTATAGCCAGCATGGCAGGTAAGTTCATGATTCTCTTGGCTCCAATTAAACATTAAAAAGCTGGGAGTGGAGCTGTGGCTTTCATGGAAGAATGGTAGCCTGGAGCACAAAAGCTCAAGGACAGCACCCAAGCTCTGAGTTCAAGCCCCAGGATGGGCACAAAAAAAGGGGATTAGGGGCATTAACCATGATCATTTTAAGTGTTAACATAACAAATTTTCAAGGTCATAACTGTAAGGGGAAAAACAAAGGAGGAGGTAACAACGTTTGATAGGAAATGTACTCATGACCTTGCTCATGTAACTGTAATCCCTTTGTACAGTATTTTTATAATTAAAAAAAAACGTATTTACAAAAGGAGATATAGCTGGACGCCAGTGGCTCCTGCCTACTCAGGAGGCTGAGATTTGAGGACCGCAATTCAAAGCCAGCCCGGGCAGGAGAGACTGTGAGACTCTTATCTCCAATAAACCACTCGAAAACCGGAAGTGACGCTGTGGCTCAAATGGTGAGAGTGCTCGCCTTGAGCTGAAGAGCACAGGAACAGCACCCAGGCCCATAGTTCAAGCCCCACGACTGACCAAAAAAGAGAGAGAGAGAGAGAGAGAGAGATGTAAAGAAAATCAATAAATGAATATTTCTACTTTTATCTATAGGATATTTTGACACTAGAAATGACACTTTGCTTCCTTTTTCTTTCATATAGAAGATAGATTAAATAAGCTTCACTTTGCCTATATTATAGAGGAAATACTGTATATAAATCATAGGAATGAAATCAACATCTACAGAGCATAGTGTAAACAGAGCATTATAAACTCTATGAATATGGGGCTGGAGGTGTCTCAGTGGTAGAGCGCTTGCCTTGCATGCATGAGGCCCTGGGTTCAATTCCTCAGCACCACATAAGCAGAAAATGCCGGAAGTGAAGCTGTGGCTCAAGTGGCAGAGCACTAGACTTCAGCTGAAGAGCTGAAGGACAGCGCCCAGGCCCAGAGTTCAGACCCCATGATCGACAAAAAAGCAAAAACAAAAACTCTATAAATGTGTGTAGTAAGGATTTGGTGATTGAATAATAATAACAATACTCTCATAATTTACCAGTGAAAAACTAGGTTATTGACTGCCTATATTATTCTTAAAAATTCAGTAACTAGCTTAGACCACATCATCAGTCCCTCTTCAATATAACTAGTGAGAAAAAATAGACCGAGAAAATATGGCTGAATACTGGAGGCTGTACATTTGAGATATGAAGGGAACATTTGACCAGTCTCACATCTTCTGAACTGGTGCTCTCCTGAATTGATACCAATGACAGGAGATTGATACCTATGACGGTGAGGAAAATTATGTTTCACAGACTGGGATTGATAGAATTTTATTTAATTAAATTTTACTGTGAAGGTGATATACATAAGTCAGGTAATGAGTACATTTCTTTTTGAACAGTGTTACTTCCTCCCTCATTTTCTCCCATTTGTTCCCGACCCCGCCCCACAAGTTGAAAAGTTCATTTCCAACATAGTGTCTAGTGAGTATCACTGTTGCATTGGACCAACCTTTGTCCCAATATTTCTGTGATTCCCCTTCTCTTCCCCAAATCAGATAAACTTATATACACACAAAGGGCACAGAAATCCAAAACAGTGACATCAGGGAATAGACCAAAGTGGAAAAGAAAGAAAGAAAGAACTACAAACAGTACACTAAGGAAGAATCTCTTGTTTCCATTTCTTGAATGAAGTTCATTTCAAGAAGCATCATTTTATATGGTCATCACACATAGCTATTGAGCTATTGTGGTCCTCCCCTAAGAAGATCCTAGATACAGTTAGTTATTACAAATGGTGAAAACTATGCTGTCTCTGTTTTGGGGGGTCTGGCTTATTTCACTTAATATAATTTTTTTCCAGGTCTTCCCATTTCCTTGTGAATGGGGCAATGCCATTCTTTCTGATGGAAGCATAGAATTCCCTTATGTATATACACCACATTTTCCTGAACCATTCATCTACTGAGGGGCATCTGAATTACATAGATACTCAATTGTTCACATAAACACCTCTTCTCTCCTTTAGAAGCATAACTGTAGTATTTTGTACTTCAGCTGCAGGTTTTATTGTATCTTAACTTTTAAATGGGGAAGACAGCGTGAAGTTATGATTGACCTGGAGAAGTGTTTTATAGAGAACTGAATCCTGAGCTGGACTTAAAACAAGGGGAAGGAAGAATATGAAGAACTTCCTAGAAGAAAAGAAAAACAGCATGATTAGAGATTGGGTTAAAATGACTGTTGGAATAAAGACAAAATATGTAAGGAAAGTGAAATTAATGTTTATAGTACTGCCTAAAGTGTTATAAAAGTGATAATATGTGCTCCCCTGTGTTATATAATTTAATATTCACAAAACTTTTCAAGGTATTATATTACCCATTACAGTGAAGATAATAGTACAATAGTTATTTAATATCCACATTTTTCAAATAGAAATTTTAGAGAACAGTTTTCTGTGATAAAAATGTACAATGTATATATGACTTTAGCCAGAAGCTAAAAAGTAACTAAATAATTGCAACATTTGATTGATATAATCACTTTTCGAAAAGTGTATAATATAATGCCACAATTCAGGCAAAACAGTAGATGATCTTATCATTTCTGTGGGTCAGGAGGTTCAGCATAGATTAACTAAAAATGTGTACTTAAAGTCTCACCAGCTGCAATTAAGAAGTCAGCAAGCTATATTCTTAGCCATAGGCTCATCTGGGGTGCTATGTCTAGGGCGCTGACAGCATTCAGTTTTGCTGCAATGGTAGAACTACAAATAATTTGCTTATGCTAAGTACCATGTGGAAAATACCCTCAGCTCACAGAAGCAAACATCACAATTACTTTCCTTGTTATGGTCACCTTATGAAAGAACCAAGAAGTGTTTCTACAGTGATTATACTAATAAAATACAGCAGTCAGAACAATGTCATGCCAACAGATCTACCAGAGTCTACTGATTAGGAGGAAAGCACAAATTCTACCTCCACCTAAGAGAAGGGAGATGTACAAAATAGGAACAACCACAGGTGGGGAAGAAGTAAGTCTGTCTACAGTGTCTACTATGATATGTTTAGGAAACTAAGATTCTATCTGAAACAATAGTGATATATTTTTAAAAATTAATGTGGGGTTTCACTTTGGAAAGTATTATGGAGGTTCCTCAAAAGACTCCACATAGAGCTCCCCTATGACCCAGCAATCCCACTTTTGGGCATTTACCCAAATGTTTACAAACAAGACCACATTAAAGTTACCAGCATGACTATGTTTATTGCAGCATTATTTACCATAGCTAAGATATGGAACCAACCCAGATGCCCCTCAGTAGATGAATGGATCAAGAAAATGTAGTATATATACACAATGGAATTCTGTGCCTCCATCAGAAAGAATGGCATTGCCCCATTTGTTAGGAAATGGAAAGGCTTGGAAAAAATTATATTAAGTGAAGTAAGCCAGGCCCAAAGAAACATAGGTCCCATGGTTTCCCTTATTGCAATATCTAGTATATGTCTGAGTCAAGCAGAAAAGGTCAAATAAGGTGATGTTAGGGAAATGAACCCTAAGATATGTATTCAAATGTTTTTTTTTCTTTCATGCGATTGTTTCTAACACATTTATAAGATTATTTCTTTGTTGGTTTGTATGTCCCTCCCCCATGGTATAACCCCTGCTTTCACTGTATTTGATGTCGGTATAATTTGTGGAGGGGAAGGGGAAAAACAAATCGTTTAAATAGGGATACAGGTGGACTCATTGCAACAATGAGATGTACAAGTCATTATGTCGAAAACAAACTTTACAACTTTGGTGCAGGGAGGAGGGGGGTAGCGGGGAGGATTTGGTGGGGGGGCAGGGGGAGGATGGGAAGGGAATGGGAAGGGGAAACAAAGGAGGAGGC
Source organism: Dipodomys merriami (assembly GCF_024711535.1). Taxonomy (NCBI): domain Eukaryota; kingdom Metazoa; phylum Chordata; class Mammalia; order Rodentia; family Heteromyidae; genus Dipodomys; species Dipodomys merriami. The sequence goes on from NW_027203381.1 coordinate 82,139,315, forward strand.
TACAATGCTTGATAAGAAATGTACTCGTTATCTTGCCCATGCAATTGAAACCCCTCTGTACAGTATTTTCACAATAAAAAAAACTGTTTTAAAATGAAAAAAAATTAATGTGGGGTTGAAATGTTCAGAATTGTGTAGCAATGAGGAAAAATAGTAAGTTTGATTTCATATAGAAATAAGAAATTTAAATGGATTTTGAACATTCTCTCTAATGTAATATGCCCCTAAAACAACTGTACTATAGTCATTTACAAATTGACAGGTACTAGAAGTTGTCTATTTGATGCCTTTTCTGATGTGAAGAATTAACCTCATCGACTCCCAGAGTGTTCTAATGCCAAAAAAATAATCAGGGTAAAGAAGAAAAGCAATAAAGAAAAATAATGTGCTTCCTGAGAGACTCTCAGTTACTAAAATGAAGGATACTTTGGAAATTCTGCATTTTTTTGACTTATACACAGTGTTTCAATTGGCAAATACAAAGAAAATGGTAACTTGCAGAAAGAAAAAGTGATATAAAATTTAGCTAAGAAACAACTGGGAATAAAACCTATGACTAGAGTCCCCAGGCAAGAGGATAAAATGTTGGAGTTTATCAGAGGAAGACACAGAGTGAAATCAGCTAAGGAACTGATTAACCTAATCATAAACCAAGCATGCAGCAATTCTACTGATAATTGCTCTCCAGTGAGTCACTTATAATGTCATTACAGCACACATTAGTCACCCTTCTGCCCTACTTGCCCAAAATATACTGCAGACTGCCAGTAGAACATCTGTTCTCTGCATTGTAGTCATTACAAATGTTGTAGAAATCCCCCCCAAAAAAGGATTAATGCTATACCTTTTTGCATTCTACTAGCCTGACTGTTGATAGCAATGCAGTACTTTAGGTAAGTGAATGTTTATCCCTTGGAAAGCCTCTAATTTTTCCAGATGTTGGGGATACTTTTTTAAATGTTTCCAACTACTAATTCAATTGTTTTGGTTTCCGTTTCTCAGTGTCACCTTTCAGTGTTAGGAAATATTGTCAGAATAATGTGGAAGATCCTGGGAACTCAGAGAAATTTATTTGGGGAGCCACTTCTTGGTAAAGCTGCTGGTGTGAAAATAACAAGCGGCGCTAGAAACATGAGAAACATGATATCCAGGACCTCTGTGATTCTATAGTTGGTGTGAATTATTATAAAACATCATCTCCATCTGAGATGAGAACTAAGTTTTAGAAATAACGTATCACTGATTCAACAAATGTGGTCCTAAATTATGACACAGTCTATACTGTCCATGGGAGCACTTCTGCCTGTTGAAGATAGAAACCTTTCAGAGAAGTGATGGGTAAATGTGTAGTGTTTGAAGTAAACGAGATGGATATTTGTATGAGATCTAAAGGAACGGTATAGGCTTGATAGGAAAAGGAGGAAGGAGCTAACATTTGTCATGTAGTCATTATGATATAGGGCAAGCAAGATGTTTGTTTTAGAAACTTCATTTATGCTAGCCTCGGATGGCCAGTCCTAACCTTTACTCCTCCTTGGTCTTTGCTTGGCTAGAATCCAATTGTCGGCTTTCCTGCTCTAGTGTTACATGGATTTATTATAATATAATTCTGGAGTTTAGACGTTTAAAATTGTTCCCACTGGACTTTACTCTTGGTGTCAGCAGGGCTGTATTAATTCTGGAAACTAAAAGAGAACGTTTTCCTTATCATCTTGCTTTTTTTGGCTTGTGGCCACATCACTCTACCCTCTGTTTCTACCATATTGGTAAGCATTTCTCTGCAAGACTAAGCTCTAGTCACACGACATGGTGTCTGGTTTCATAGTTCTTTTTAGCAGCTTTCCTTTCCTTGTCTCATTTTCCTATTTCTCTTCTGAAGTTCTTTATACCTTCTGCAAAATGAGCTGTTTATACTAGAATCAGTTCTTAATCCTAGTGAAACTAAGTTTATACAGAACTTGTAGGAAAGGTGAACTGGTTGTAATAAAAGAAAATATAAAATGTGGAGAGTGCAAAGAAATTCTTCAAATTCTGGGGCCTTATGGCACCAGAAAACACCATCCTTATCTGTAGGGGTCTCTCTGTCAGTGTGAATGCTGCTCTCCACTGGTTACCCTCCTCAGTCTAAGAATTTCATTCATCCACATCAGTGTTTAAAGACAATCCCTCTGCAGGTGTTTCCTGGTAGGTGTGCTTGTATTGATTTAGATTACTGCTAAATCCTTACTCCCTTGGAAGAGAGACAAATCACTGCCCTCCTGAAAATCAGTTATACAGAAGCTGGCATATAACCAATATTAATGAAGCATGACACGGGAAGTTAATTCACTATGTAGAAAATTATTTTTTATAACCATTTCTCACATATGTGCAAATCTTAATGTGTTAGTGACTAAGAGGTATTGACCTCTTATCATTGATATTTAGTAAAGAATTGAGAAGCCTGTATATAGTTAGTATATTACGCAGGGTAAGTGTCCTATATGAGTCAGGTTATTGTTTTATTGTATTTCTCTGAATTATTCTATATCACATTCCCCCTTCCTCTAAATCTAGGTTTTCTGGGTACAGTGCAACTACAGGAGGAATAGATTTATTTTAATTCATAGTTGTAGACGTTTTTGTCTATTATGGTAGGGAGGGTGTGGCAGATCAGAGCCGCTCTCACATCAATGGTGGCCAGGAAGGAGAAGGAGAGGGGAGAAAAGGGAGGGGGGGGAGGGAAGAGAGAGAGAGAGGGAGAGGAAGAGAGAGAGAGCGAGAGAGACAGAGAGAGAGGGGGAGAGAGAGGGAGAGAGAGAGAGAGAGAGAGAACCAGTACCAACTAGCTTTCTCCTTTTTCTCCTTTTATTCCATCTGAGCTCCCATACTATGATACAGTGTTTCCAACATCTGGGTCTCTTTCCTATTGGTAAATCCTCTCTGGAAATACCTTCGGGTGTGCTCTCCTCATCTCTAGCATGCTTCTTAATGCCATCAAATTTGACCATCAAGATTAACTATCATAAAAATCTTAGTTCGGAAGCTTTATACTAGAGAAACAATTTTTCTGATAACACTGTAAAGTGAAAGTTTGTAACTTTCGCAAAAGGCTTAAACTTCATTGAAAATGCAAGAAAAGAAAATGGAATGACAGTTACTCCGAGTCTTAGGCATTTTAGACTGAGTTGAGGATCTTCTAACATTTTGTAATGCAGGATGCTCATGGAGACACCTAGAGCAGGCCAAATGAAGAGACTCATAGACATGTGATAGGTCCAAGCTCACTCATTTTAAACTTATGTAAATACAAGGGATAAACAGTCTTAGTGCTGGAGGTTCATTTATACAAAGACAGAAATTTCTAGTTATAAAAATGTAACTGTGACCTGTTAACTTTGATAATATGCAATAAAGACAAAACAGGGGATCCACAAGGAGAAAATAAAATTATGGAGGTAGAAACAGGATGTATAAGAGTGAGGTTAACAGACTCTATTCATTTACTAAGTATATATGTTGACATAGTCTGTCCCACAGGATTTTACTTCCTGACATAACAGAACATGAATTTATAAATGTGGAGGAAACTATAATGTTCTAGAAGTTTCTAAAATAACCCATTTCTTAGTTTCTATCAACCCAATAGCACTAATCTACCAACAAATGAACCTCTGAAGGACACCACATGCTAACCATAGAAAACAATTTCTAATTATTAGAACTATGAAAGGTATATTGAAACCAGGATAGTCTTAAGTGTAGTCAGGATTTTAATTGCATTCTTTATAATTCAGTGGAAAATTTCTGTGATATGGAAAGAACTATTTGTTTCTACTTTCTTTACATATGGAAATGTGTAGCTAGAGAATAACATCATATTCTATAATAAGTACTAAACTAAAATAACAATGCTATAACTATTTGTTAAAATTATAATACATATATGGTAAGTTAACATTATGATGCAAAATATGGTACAAGTTGTCTAGTCATTTCTAAACATACTATTTTGATTCGTACTGTTTGTCATACTAATGTGTAATCAGTATTAAAAAATTAGTTGGCTATGCAACTTCTGGGCAGGGACCAGAGGGAGAAATGTGGGAAGGCAAAAGGAGTGACATTGTCCAAAAAGAATTATACTCATGATCTGACTTGTGATGAAATGGTAACTCCCCATACAACATCGTAATAATAACAAGAAGATTATATTTAAGAATAGATTAGTTCCTATATCTTTAAAAATCAACTTCTCTGAATAAAGATGAGAAACATCTGAAGCATTTTGTCCTAGAGAAAAAATTTCCCCAGGAAGAAAGCAACTCTGTCATTCATACTCATTTAGGAGCAAATTCCAGCCTACTAAATTGCAGCTGAAAACCAGTATACAATCAGAGAAGGCCTGATACTCTGGAATTGTGTTCTTTCTGTTACCATCTGATATCCCTTCATAGATCATGCTTCTACTTCACATCCACTGTCTTCCTTACTTCACCAAATCTTCTTTGTGTACTAAGGACATCTGAAAAATAAGACAAGTGACCCAGAGCAAAAGAAAGTTCTAGTTAAAAAAAAGTTATAACATTTTGTGTGATAAGTATAGGATTCAAGCTATAGGATGGTTAAGAGGTTAGATATCATCCAGAGTGGGAATCGTTTATTATTTAATATTCTGTTTTCAACAAGTAGGATATTGAGTATAGAGACATAAAATGATTTGTCCAACCACCCCCAGCTAAGAACTTAATGAGCAGAGAGTAGTCTCTAGCAAAATGATGTCACACTGGCTATTTTTAAATAGCATGATCAATTATTAAAACATCCTGAACATGGAAAGAATGCGTTAATAAGTGATTTTAATAAGTGATTTATTAAGTCTATGAAGTTTACACTCCTTTCAAATAGGTGATGCATTTTATAAAGTTCTAAAAGCAATCCAACAAGCTTTCTTCCAAAATTTTCATAAGCTGCAGGACTTCTGATTTCTCATCTAACATAAAAGGGGGTTACAAATGATAACATCTACCCTAACAACAAATTTAAACACTGAGAAAACTGAAAAACTAATAACTCTTACATCTATGCTCAAAATAAGTTTGCTGGGTTAAACCCAAGACTGAGAGATAGAAATGTGCATGCAGAGAATAACAGTGTATGGATCAGAAATTTCTGTGGAAACAACTAGTAAATGTTCTACACTCCTGAGTAAAAATCTAGCTTTAAGTAGAATTTCAACTTGAAAGTGTAGTAGATAAGACTGGGTTATTGTTCAGTAGAAGCGTGCTTGGCTAACATGGGTCATGCCCCAAACTCAATCCCGCACACTAGTAAAAATAAATTGAGACACCTGGTCATAAAGAAAGGAGGCTAGAGAATGTCTGTACAAATGCTAGCAGGAATGTAGCTTATCAATTGCAATGAATTTTCTCACAAGGACACTCTTGAGAATGATGATGTGATCTCAATGCATATGGCAACACTTTTGAGTTTTCTATGATCCCATCACAGCTTGACACTGACTTCATTGTTTTATTATTTTTCTCATCAGTACTAGTCTTAACCCTTTCTTTAAAATCTTTCTAAATACCTTGGCTACATTCGCTCACTTTGTAGTAAATATTCTTATTGGCAAACATAGCAACAGAGAAGCCTCAGCAACACTGGAATTCAGCCAAAAGTACCAGGAGACCTTAAATCTCTGACTCCAAATTCTGTACAGTGGTAACCACCAGGAGTTAAACTCTGCAGTGCCCAGCAGTAGCTACTTAAGGGGAATGTAGTAATGGAAGCAGAAAAAATAACATTAGTGATGCACTGTTGCTCCATGGGAGATGTTTCTTATCTTCCCCAGCATTGGTAAAGTTTGTAGAGACATTCCAAGGTAGTATAGTAACTAACCCAAGACAGACCATGCTTATGCTGTGTTATTTACTCATAGTTCTAACCGTGAAGGAGTTTCCTACTCCAACCCCAGAAGTAACTATTCCCACTGACAGATATGACGCAAATCTAGCATTGCTCAAAAGCGACAATGCACACAAAATTTCAAAGTCATTTTGGGTGCCAAGGGAGCCACCGTTTCCTCTTTCAGAGGGAATGTGATTTTTCCCTTGCTTCTATAAAGCTTCTATGTGAGTGGTAGTTTGAAATCCAGTAGGCACTCTCATTCTCAATTTAGGAGAAGCGGTATGTTTTCTGGGAATCAAACTACCTTGGTGGCAACCTATATGTATTTTTTTTTAATTTTCTTTAAGCTTTTTGGGAAAGACTATTTTCTCCGTCCTAAGACTCTTAATACAAAACACAACTGTATTTCATATATATAATATATTTACCATATTTACACACACACACACACACACACACACACACACACACACACACACACACATATAGCATGACAACACAAAGAAGTAAAATTCATCTGTTAAACTGGTCTCCACTGTCACCAAACATTTGCACGTTTATCAATCATTGGCTTAATAATGAGAAAATAGGATGCTTCTAATTTCCTCATTCCTCCCTTTCAGGTTTCCTTAACTTAATCATTTCATATAGAGGTACTTTATTGAATATAGAATATAATTCAGTATTCAGTTCATAATTATTAATGAGAAAAAAGGAATAATTTGATTTACATTAACTTATTCTCTTTAACTTTTTAATGCTTGTATTTTTAAGTTCAAATATGTAATATAAAAAATTAAAATTCAGGTGATGATTTAAATAAGTTTGGTACTGTATGATTAAGTCAAAAGAAGAAAAAACAGATTTACATACGATACCCATGAATCATCAAAGATCCTTTTAAAAAATGTGTTTTAGGCATCTACCCTTGAGAACTTTTGTCTGAGACATGTCAAGAAGCAATAAACTAAGAGAAATTTATATGTAATTTGAATAATTTTAATAGCTCCACTCACATGCCAAGTGCATTTTCTGTTAACTGCATGAACTTAGCTAATACAAAAGTCACTCTGCAATCTAGAAGTATGTGTGTGCCTGTGTGATGTATGTGTATATGTGTCAGATTGCATGTTGTTAAATGTGTTGTGAAACTTTAATTCAAACTTCTCACTTATAAATATGGTTAAAAAACATGATTCCTCACTTATTAGATTTGCTTAAATTGCCACACAACTTTATTTATTTCTTTAAGAGTATAAATGTAGTTTATTCTTGATTGTTTGTTTGAGATGACTAATTATTTTTCTTGTATGAGCCACTATGTGTTACAGTGTCTAATATGGGTAAATATTTCATACTTGTTGGACTTCTAGTTTCTAGAAAGACTTAACCAAAAGAAAAAAGAAATGCAATTTCAAGTGATTCAACACAACTCTTCGAAATAACATTAGCAGCAGGGTGGAGTACAAGGCTCTTAGCAATCCCTCCCTCAAGAATCCACCAATCATCTTTAGAGAGAGAGTCCTACCACCAGGCAGCTAAGAAAAATCTCTCTTTGATACCAAAAGGATGAAAACTTGAGACACACTTAAGTCTGGCCCTTGCTACAAGCAATACCTCAGAGAACTGAGAAAAGAATCTTCAACACCCAGGTTTCCCCAGAATTTACATAATGCATCCTAATTCTAATATTCTCCAGCTGTGTGGTAGGAAGGATCATACACCTGTGATTCTTTAGGCTCTTGGAGCAGTGAAGAGAAGGGCCTTTGAAAACATAGCCCCTGTTTCTCCTGGCAAAGAGTTTATCACACACACACACACACACACACACACACACACACACACACACACACACACACACACACACACACACACACACACACACACACACACACACACACACTGCCATGCCCAGTGGCTATGTGGGTCTTTCCACTGAATTTTATCATAAATTATTAGCTGCACTAGCAGCCTGAGAAGCAGACTGTCACTTCTCAAGCTTGATTCTATAGCTCACTTGGAGGATAAATCCAGATCAGTTAATCTCTTTTGGGATGAGTTTGTCTCAAAATCAGGCACCCCAACTATTACAGCTTCTACCTGAGAAGCTGCAGCTTAAACCTCCTTGCTCTAGAAGATACAGGACAAGGTGATGCAAGTTTACATAGGCTACCTGGACAAGTTTTATATGGCTACATAAGTGCTTGAAGTGGCTTCAACCCCAGGGGAAGTGAAGAGAATAAAGCTATAAAGGTGAAGCCTCAGGAGATGGAGAACAGAATAGCTAAGGTCCTCAGGTGATTAGAGATCATTTCTCCAAGGACACACTATGAGAAAAAGCTGCTCATGCATCAGATGTTCTTCACAAGACTAAGAGAATAAAGTGAGAAATGATAGGTACTACTTTAAGTATAACAAAATTAAAAGATGCACTAAAGGAAACAACATTAGGATCAGTACAGCATGGAAAGAGATACTTTTTCTTGATATTTTAAATCTGTAATAGACACTTCAAAATAATATATAAGGAATCAAAACACACTCCTAGAGCATACAACCTAGCTACAAAAGATACCTGCAAGAGTGAAAAAAGAAAGCAACCACAAAATACCAACTTCATAAAATGGCTGCAGCAAAATCATTCCCAGTAATCACATTAAAATTAAATGGTTTAAAGTCTCTAATTAAATGACATGGAAGTAAGCCAGGTGTTGGTGGCTCACTCCTGTAATCCTAACTACTCAGGAGGCTGAGATCTGAGGATCACAGTGCAAAGCCAGTTTGGGGAAGGAAAGTCAGTAAGACTCTTATCTCCAGTAAAAGAAAACTGTAAGTGATGCTGTAGCTCATCACTTGCCTTGAGCTGAAGTGCTGAGGGACAACGCCCAGGCTGAGTTCAAGCCCCATGACTGACAGAAGAGGAGGAGGAGGAGGAGGAGGGGGAGGAGGAGTGAGAGGAGGAAGGGGAGTTGGAGGGGGAGAGGGAGAAATGGAGGAGGAGGAGGAAGTAATAAAGTACATCTATGTTGATCCATCTAAACTTTTGGTAAGGGAGCCAAAAATATCAGATGGAAGAGAGCCTCTTCAATAAATGGTGCTGGCAGAATGGCTATACATGTGTAGAAATCTGAAGTTAGATCCTTATATATCACCCTGCACTAGAATCAATTCCAAATAGATCAAAGACCTCAAGGTAAGAGCAGATACTCCAAAAATATTACAGGAAGGGATAGGAGATACACTAGGGATGCTTGGCACAGGTGAAACTTCCTAAATAACGATAAAGAAACACAACACTCAAAGAAAGCTGATCACATTAAACTGCAAAGCTTCTGCATGGCAAAGGATATAGCTAGCAAGATAAATAGAAAGCCCACAGATTGGGAGAGCTTCACTAGCTATACAACGGACAAGGGCCTCATACCAAAAATATACCTAAAGCTCAAAAAAATTAAACACCCAATAAAAAATCCTCAAAGATACAACCACCCCATTAATAAGTGGGCTAAAGAATTAAAAAGAGACTTAAAAATAGACACATGAAGAAATGGTTAACATATCTGGCCATGAAAGAAATGCAAATCAAAACCACACACTGAGATTCTACCTCGCCCCAGTTAAAATGACCATTATCAAGAAAACAAATTATAGTACATGCTGGCAGGGATGTGTCCAAAAGGAACTCTACTACACAGTTGGTGAGAAGATAAACTGGTTCAACCACTCTAGAAACCAGTATGGAGTTTCCTCAAAGGACTCCAAAAAGAACTCCCCTATGATCCAGCAATCCTACTCCTGGGCATTTACTGAAATGGTCACAAACAAGACTACACTAAAGCTACCAGCTTTATAGTACATTTCAGCTAAGAAATGGAACCAACCCAGATGTCCCTCAGTAGATGAATGGACCAAGAAAATGTGGTATATATACACAATGGAATTCTGTGCTTCCATCAGAAAGAATGATATCGCCTCATTCGTAAGGAACTGGAAAGACTTGGAAAAAAATCATATTAAGTGATGTAAGCCAAACCCCCAAAAATATAGGCTCTATGGTTTCCCTCATTTGTAATAATTACTGTAAGTCTAGGATAATTCTGGCAGAGAATCCCAATAACTCATAGCTATGCCCATATGACTATACAAAATTATGTTAATTGAAATGAACTTCAAGATATGGAAACAAGGGGTTTTTTTGTTGTTTTTTGTGTATTGGGTGATGTTATCTTTTTTATTTGTTTCTTGTTTTCCCCTTTGATTTATCCCTGTTTTTTATTTTGGTACCCTGTATCTTGTATGTTTGTTTATCTGATTTGGGAATGAGAAGGGGAATGACAAAATGGTGAGACAAAGGTCAAAGGGTGAACCAATGCAACAGCAATACGAACATGACACTATGCTGGAAAGGAACTTTACAACTTGGCAGGGAAGGAGGTGGAGGGGAGGGAAAGTGGGAGAAAACAAGGGAGAGGGGTAACAATGTTCAACAAGAAATGTACTCACTACCTTACTTATGTAACTGTAACCCCTCTGTAATCATCCTTACAATATTGTTTTGGGATTCTTTTTTTTTAATTGTGAAAAATACTGTACAGAGGGTTACAATTTACATGGGCAAGATAATGAGTACATTTCTTATCAAGCATTGTAGCCTCCTCCTTTGTTTCCCCTTTCCATCCCATCCTCCCCCACCCCCCCCACCCATTGAATGGATTCTTTACCCTTGCATAATTTTTTTATTGTAAAGATACTATACAGAGGGTTACAGTTACATGAGTGAGGTAATGAGTACACTTCCTCTTGAACATTGTTACCCCCTCCATTGTTTTCCCCCTATCATCCCTTCCCTCCCTACCTTCCCGAGGTTCTTTTTTTTTTATTGTGATTAAGTGATTACATAATTTCCAGAATTTCACAGTATTGTGGAATAATGATGCTCATTTAAAGTCACAAGTTCATTCGAACTTTCCTGGAGCAAATTGTGTATCACAGTCTATAACCTATAACGGTGTTCACATGTTATACACCATACATGTGATCAGCAGCATGGGGATATTTCTTACAATATTTTTTAAAAGACTCTCCCTCTTATTTTAATGAAGTTGACATATAATTTGAATTTTGATTGGACAGAATCAAAGGACAACAAAAATTTTCAACTGTCAGGTGAAAAGCAGACATCTCCAACCATTTGAACAGGACAAGATAGTATTCCTAATTTTTTAGGGTATAGTCCAGGCTGGTTTCAAATTGTGATCCTCCTGCCTCATCCTCCTAATTGATTACCAACGTGCATCACAATGGCTGGTATATTTCTAATCTTTTTTATTGCCAGGAAATCGTCTTATGTCTGAAGAGAGAGCTGATATTCTGAAGGTCTTACAAGTTCAAAGATGATGCTACACCTGTTGGCCTGGGAACATGCAGGATGTAATGTTGGGATTACTCTTTACTAGTTGAAAACTAAAAGGTTCTGTGGTAAGACTTTATTATTAATCTGAAAAATAAAAAGAATTGGTAGATCTTCTTTCAAAGGTAATAGGAAACAAGTGAATATAAAATAATCAATTGATGGATTCATTTTTCCTATTCCAAGGAAAGATGACTCTAAGTTACTTTTCATCTAGAAAGAAAATTATTTTGGGTAATCTACAGTGTGTACTGTAAAAGCAATTGTAGATCTCCATTTTTGTATAGAAATATGGGTCTGAACTAGAGGCACCAAAAGAACATGGTTGAATCCAGAAACCTGAGCTCATCTTCCCAGTCACTGAAGGATGGTTCTGTCCCTCCTACAGGAACCTTTTTAAGAAAAATCATTTTCTCCCAAACTGGGGACATGTTGCCATTCAGCTTTTTCACAAGCATGATTTTGCTAAGAGATTATCATTTAATATGAAATATCCCATGACAATGAAGGATAGGTATAATTAGAGAGTGGGAAGGCCATGAGTGAAATTGGAGTGCTTTTTAACATTAAGGGAACTGACTATATTCTGTTTTTATGAATTTATGGTTGGGAGAAAAACTCTGTACAGAGCCAATAACTGTAATGTGTTGAATTGAAACACATGTGTGCATTTTTTTGAGATATGAGAATTTTATTCTATTTTAGAAGCTGTGGGTTTACTGTGTGGTAACAGCACTGTCCTATAATGGAAAGATAACCTTATTTAAAACATTATTTACCAAGGGATTCCTGTTTTCTTTTAACCTCATTCTGAAATGATCAGTATTGGCTTTTCAGGTAAAAAGCCAAGAGATCCTGAGTGAAATCAGCCTCGTTATACTAATCCATCCTCTGTGGTGGGTTTTGCTTTCTACATTGACTGGCACTTTTCTTGTGCTGCATTTTCAGTTTGAATCTGGTGATTGGGAGGCAAAAGCTCACAAGAGTATTTTCTAGATACTACTATGATTGTTATCATATACATTATTATTATCAAAGAGACTACTATCAGCAACTAGTATTGTCACAGTTTGAAGGCATTTGGTGTACTTATTAAGGCTTTTAACTCAACCATTTGACTTTAAAAGAAAATCTCAGACCAAGGACAGGAACTCTGGGCAGAGAATTTACAACTTAACTTCCCACTTATTATATCATTTTATTATTTGATAAGAAAGCAAATGAAGAGTATATCCTTTCAACTGGCTATCTTGAAGAGTATTTTCTGGTTTTTCTATTACCTCATAATGATTTTATTTCTAAAAGCACAAAAGTGGTACTTATATCATTCCCTTTTGCTTTAAATAAACTAAACTAGAAGCTTCTTAGCACAGAAACTAAACTATGCCTTACTTAAAATGTTTATATATATTAATGATATATTTAACAAACATTTCTATATTGTGAAATAGCAAGTTACAATAATAATAGAATGATACTAAAAAAGGATTCTCTCACTTTGAGGCATCAAGACAAAGATAATTACTGGCCAAATATTACATCAGCAATCAGTGTAAATATTAAGACAAAAAGAATTCTGTTTCCTAATAAGTTTTCAAAAATATTTGTTGCATAGATTATTTGTGAAATGACTTAAGCTCAATTCATGCCCTAATAGTCTTTGGTGTGGATGTTAATTCATCTCTTGCTTAGAAAAGATTTTATTCCCCAAAGTCCTGAGATCCTCATGTAGAAGTTTCTAAGCTTTAGGCTAAGTCTTGTGCAGACTTTTCTTTCAGAAAGTCTTTCTTTCCAAATGTACTTTCATCTTAATCCGTGGCTTTATATATAGATTTAATAGAATTGGACATGTGCTCACAATTTCTCCCCTGTATTTGTTGCAACTTAAGTTTGATTGGCACAATGGATTAAATGTGACTTTTTCAAAATGATATTTTAACACAAATTGTACCTTGTACTTGATAAGATAAAATTTATCACCCATTTTCCTGAGAAACTATCATTTTAAGTTTGTATGTGACTTCTGTTGCTGATTGGAAAGATTTTACTGTAAGATTTTTAAAGATTAGTTTCATTGAATGATTAAACTCAGACTATTACATATTTGAGATTTCTATTCTGTATTAAATATATTCCATACATTGAATACATTGTTAAAAATAACGATTTTATGCATTGAACTTTTAAGAATAGAAACTCGTCAGTAGAAGAAATGAAAATGGTCAAAATACATATGAGGAAATGTTCGACATCTTTGACCAAAAAGAAAATGTAAACCAAAACAACATTAAGATTCCATTTCACTCCAGTAAGAATAGCCATCATCATGAATACAAACAACAGATGCTGATGAGGATGTAAAGGAAAAGGAACTCTATTATACTGTTGGTAAGAATGTAAACTAGTATAAGCAATGTGGAAGGCAGTTTGGAAATTCTTCAGAAAAGCTCATCGTAGTACTACCCTAAAATCCAGTGATACCACTCTTGGGCATTTATCCTAAAGATTATCAGTCAGGATACAATGAAAACATTTGCACATCCATGTTCTTGATGTACCATGATCAAGTGATGAAAACAGCCAGGCTGCTCTTCAGTGAATGAATGGGTCAAGAAAATGTGAGATAGAGAGAAATAACAGAAAGAGAAAGAGAAAGAGATAATGGAATTTAACTCATTCATCAGGAGGAACGATATTATTTTATCTGCAGGAAAATGGATGGACCTGGAAAAAATTATATTGAGGGTAGTACATCAGGCTCAGAGAGACAGAAGACTCGTGTTCTCTATCACATGTGGAAGTGAGATCTAAACTATAATTATATATTTAAATATATACAAGGTCATATGCATATATTCACATGGTGATATGTGACTATGATTGCAGCTACTTAAAAACTGAAGGTAAGACAACAGTGGGGGGGGGGAGGGGAGGGCTGGGGAAGGAAGATATCCACTAAAGCCAAAAAGGACTAGGGGTCTAAATATAGTGCCTGCCTGGCAAGCACAGGGCCCTAAGTTCAAGCCCTAGTACTTCCAACATTTTTTTAATTAAAAATAGAAAAAATTTATTTAGGGGACATTTTCTTGTGATTAAGAAATGAGGTACCATCTGAGTTCCAGAGGGTCATGCCTATAATCCTAGCTACTCAGGTGGCTGAGATCTGAGGATTGTGGTTTAAAGCCAGCCTGGGTGGGAAAGTCCATGAGACTCTTATCTCCAACAAACCACCCAGAATACTGGAAGTGGAGCTGTGGCTCAAAGTGACAGAGTGCCAGCCTTGAGAAGAAAAGCTCAAGGACAGCACCCAGGCCCTCAGTTAACACCCCATGACTGACAAAAAGAAAAGAAAAGAAAAGGGAAACAAAGAAAAGAAAAGAAAAGAAAAAGAAAGTAAAGAAAGGAGATACCAATTGTCGTTTTTTCTCCACAAATCATTAAAGTCAGTCAATTCAAGATATTCTTGTTGATAGTAGCTTATGAAAGTAGTTATTGAAGAAAACTAGAAGTCAGAAGAGAGATAAGGGAATTCTTTTGTTATTGTGATTTGTAAATGGAAAAAAGGAAATATGACCATCATGTGGAATATGACGTTTCAAGTTTTATAACGTGCATGTGTATCTACACAATACATAGCATAACTTTACTTGTTTTTTAACTTCTTATAAAGAATATCATATTTATGAAGTATTCAAATTTTATTCACATCAGAGTATGAAGGTAAGCTTTTTCTGTCATATACTATTTAACATGTTTAGTAACTACATGGTATGTTATGGAAATCCAAAATAGATCTATTTATCCTGCTGTTTATAGATTGCTTTAGATTATTCATGTTTTGATATCATAAACAGAACCAAATATATTTTTTTAGTTTTTCACTAAATATGCACGATATTCTCCTGAGTACATATCTAGGAGTGATATGAATTCAGGAATACTCCAACACCAAACTGATTTCTGAGCAGTTGTGTCCTAATTAGTAATATGTAACAGATCCATGTTTGCCCCAAAATGTGATTCCATTAGATTTCCTCAATTTCACCCATGAGTAGTGGAGAGTGATGTTTCCTATTGGAATTCTCCCACTAATTAGTAAAGTTAGGTATTTTCATTTTTATTTGCTATATGTGTAACTTTTGTGACATAAATATTCATAATAAATGATTGTAACTGTTAACTGTCTGAGTCATTATAATTTATAGGTTCACTCTGTGTATGCTTGATTATAGCAAAAAATAACTCCTCTCTGCCCACTGTTTGAATTATCCTGAGGAAAAAAATGAGCTTTTATTTTTCCCATAATTTGTTTGCTATTTTTTAATGTGTTTAAAAATGTTGTTACGAACTTTTCATTGTTGTGACAAAACAGGGGAAAAAAAGACAGAAAGTTAGAGAGTCTTTAGTCCATTCTGGAGCGGCTTCCTGGCTTTTGGCCTGTGGAGAGGCAGAACATCATGGTGGCAGGGGAAGTTACTCACCTCATGACAGCTAGGAAGCAGAGACACAGGCAAGGACTGGAGGCAAGGTAGACATTCTTGGACCTACTTCCTCCCACAAAGTCTACCTCCCCTTTCCTTCCTCCCATTTCTCAATAACACCAAGGATAGATGAATCCATCGAATCCACCAAAACTGCTAAAGGTAGAAGCCTTAAGGATTCAGTCACTTCTCCAAAGCCCACCTCTGCACTATGCATTGAGGACCAAACCATTAACATGTAAGTTTGGGAGAAAACATTCATATCCAAGCTAAAGTGTGTATCATACCGAAAATGTGAATACAGGACAACTTTTCCTCCACATCCTATTTATGTTGAAATTATTAGATGGGAGCCTATTCTGTGCCAGATTTTTTCCAAGTCCTTTATAAATAGTAACCCACATAATGCTCAGAACAACCCAATTTGGTAGGCTCTTTCATTTTTCTTAATGTAAAAAGACAGAGCTGGGCTGTGAAGAAGTAGCCTAGATGGAATACAAACAAGGAGGTTATGGCTCCTGAGTCCAAAGTGTTCATTCTTATGCTGGATGATTCTTTTCTCTCCAGAAGTGCTTAGATTATTTTTGGATTTTGGTTTCCATATAAATTTATAATTTACATGAATTATATATTTTCTTCTTTTTTAAATTTAATTTTACTGTTAAGATGTATGGAGGGGTTACAGTCACATGAGTAAGGCGATGAGTACATTACTTGTCCATCATTGTTACAGCTTCCCTTCCTTGTTGTCCCACTATCCCTTCCCTCCCCCACCTCCCACACTCCTCACCACCCAAAGTTGTAAAGTTCAGTTCCAATATACTGTCCTGTGCCTATCTTTATTGCAATGGGTCATCCTGTCATGCATGTTATTCAGAAAGGTTTTTATGTTGATCTTTATATTTAAGACCAACAACGGCTTTTTGCTTTGGATCTGGGCCTGTTGTTGCCCATATCTCTGCTTTGCTTACCTTTTCAAAAAGAAGGTGGCTCAGTGGTAGAGCGCTTGCCTTGCATACATGAGGCCCTGGGTTGGATTCCTCAGCACCATATAAGCAGAAAAAAAAAAAAAAGGCCAAAAGCAGCCCTGTGGCTCAAGTGGTAGATCGCTAGCCTTGAGCTGAAGAGCTGAGGGATAGTGCCCAGACCCAAAGTTCTGGCCCCATGACTGGACTCCCCACCCCCAAAAAAAAATAAATCCTCAAAAAGCTTTTATTGGCTGATAATCTGGTCTTTGTAATTCACCCATGTGTTTGGTCTCTGCCAGCTGTTATCTGATAGAAACCAATGAAGAAAAATTAGAGTTTAGTAAATAATGAAAATGGCCAGAAAGTCTTTATGAAGATGTCAAATCTATTCATCAGATTTTGTTTACTCTACAATTTTGTTTACTGTACAATTCAGATTTTGTAATTTTAAAACTTGTTTCGGATTTATGGTTTAACTATCTATTAACATTTCCAAATAGGTGTCAAAACTTTTTTCTATTTTAGAGTTTCTTTGTATCCTGAGTTTCATTCCTTTACTTTTTAAGTGATTAGACTGTGTCAAGTTACTTATGAAGGCTATTCTGTTTTAATTCAATAGTTTTTTATTAAGAAGAATTGATTTTGTAGCTTCCTTTGGTCTAAGAATTATAACAAGGTACTATTTAGTTGTCAAGCTCCTGGCACACAGTAGGTGCTTACTAAATGCTTAACAAATACACTGAGAAATAAAAAGAATAGAATAGATTCTACAATATTGGCATTCACCTGTTCCAAATTGAAGTTAAACTGAATAAGTTAAAGATAACCTTTTTTAAAATCTCAGAAAAAAAACAAAAATTGAAATACTTGTTATCCTGCTATGAATGAAAAATACAAAATTTCTCAATGAAGTTTAAATAAAGGCCTAAATTACTGCAAGTCAACAGTACATACTCTATAATCTATTTAAATTAAATATATAAATGATTTACATTTTTGGGGGGGTGGTCCAGTCGTGGGGCCTGATCTCTGGGCCTGGGCACTGTCCCTCAGCTCTTCAGCTCAAGGCTAGCACTCTACCACTTGAGCCACAGCGCCACTTCTGGCTTTTTTTCTTTTTGCTTATGTGGTGCTGAGGAATCGAACCCAGGGCCTCATGCATGAAAAGCAAGCGCTCTACCACTGAGCCACCTTCCCAGCCCCATGATTTACATTTTATATATTTAACTTAGCATTCATTTCTTAAACAGTTTGTAACTGTAATTGATCATGCTTAAGTATAATTATTATTCATGTATGTGATCTTGCCTATGTTTTAACTGTTAATTAAAATTTTTTAATATTTTTTGTAGGAATCAATGCCATTCAACCTGTTACCAATTGTACTATCATTTTTCCAAAACACATACTATTTTGGAAAAAGCATTCTTTGGGTCCCATCTCTGATTTGCTATGCAATATCTTCGCTTATGGAATACAGTGTGCTTTCTGAAAGCTTCACTATCTTTTAAAGATGACATTGAGAACATATCAGCAAGGATTTTCCAAACATTTACATTGACAATTCCAGAGGACACCTATGCTCACAGGTGATCACTGAAATTAGATTATTTTTAAAATTTATTTTAATTTTATCTTAAGGGTGATGTCAGAGGGGTTACAGTCACATAAGTAAGGTAACAAGTACATTTCTTTCATGGACTAGAATCTTGTAGAATCTTCTCCATCTCTTGTCACTGATATTGTTTCATTAGTGTCAAAGTGAACAGGATGAATTTTCTGCAACTCACTCTACCCTTGGCTGAGATATCACAGTCTGCAAATGCCCAAAGAGAGCCCATTCTCATTCATCATGGGATAGTGTGGGAGTTTGAAACCTCTTCTTTCTTTTTTTAACCTTTCAATTTTTTTTATTTTATTGTTAAGATATGGTACAGAGGGGTTACAGTTACATGAGTAAGGCAATCAATACATTACTTGTTGATCATTGTTACCCCTTCCCTTCCTTGTTGTCCCACTATCCCTTCCTCCCACCTCCCACACTCCTTACTCTTCTCTCTCTCTCTCTCTCTCTCTCTCTCTCTCTCTCTCTCTCTCTCTCTCTCTCTCTCTCTCTCTCTCTCTCTCTCTCTCTCTCTCTCTCTCCCCCCCCCCCGGACAGCCTGAAGTTGTAACGTTAGTTTTCAGTATACTATCCTGTGGGTATTATTGTTGCAATGGGTCATCTTCTGTTCTTGTCTCATCATTTTGTTATTCCCCTTCCTCTCCCCAGATTAGACATATGTATATACAAGATGCAGGGTACCAAAACTGAGTACAGTGACAACAGGGGATATGCCATAGGGGAAATAACATAAAAAGGAAAAAACAACATCAACAAAAAATAAAATCATATGGTACATTTAAAAGAATACCAATAAAGACAGACCTTTTGTGTCCATATCTTAGAGGTCATTTCACTTAGCATCATCTTCTATGAGCATTTGTACATGGTTTTTGAGCTTTTCAGCTCAACTGATAAGATTATCCTATATGTATATAATAATTGCAAGTAAGGGAAGCCATAAGACCTAAATTTCTTTGGGACTGGCTAACTTCACTTAATATGATTTTTTTCCCAAGGAATCAATTCCAAATGGATCAAATACTTCAAAGTAAATGCAGAAACCCTGAAAATACTACTGGAAAGAATAGGAGAAACTCGAGGGCTCCTTGGCACAGGCCAAAATTTACTTAATAGAGACCAGAAACTCAACAAAGCAAAGGAAGATTGGACAAATGGGATTTCATGAAATGACAGACCTTCTGCATGGCAAAGAACATAGCTTGCAAGATCAATAGAAAGCCCACAGACAGGGAGAAGATCTTCAGTAGCTATACAACAGAAAAGGGCCTCATATTTAAAATAGAACTCAAAAAATTAAGTCACCCAAAAATAATTTCTGAAAGAAACAACTACCCAATTAATAAGTGGGCTAAAGACTGAAAGAGAAACTTCTCTGAAGAGGAAATAAGAATGGCCAATACACACATGAAGAAATGCTCAACTTCTTTGGCCATATAAGAAATGCAAATCAAAACAACACTGAGATACCACCTCACCCCAGTTAGAATGGCTATAATCAAGAACTCTAATAACAACAGATGCTAGAAGGGATGTGGCCAAAAGTGAATCCTACTGCATTGTTGGTAGGAGTGTAATCTTGTTCAACCACTCTGGAAAGCAGTATGGAGGTTCCTCAAAAGAGTTCACATAGAGCTCCCCATGACCCAGTAATCCCACTTTGGAGCATTTACCTAAATGATCACAAACAAGGATATACTAAAGCTACCAGCACAACTATGTTTATTGCAGCATTATTTACCATAACTAAGATTTGGAACCAACCCAGATGTTCCTCAGTAGATAAATGGATCAAGAAAATGTGGTATAAACAGTTGAATTCTATGCTTCCATCAGAAAGAACAACACTGCTCCATTTGTTAGGAAATGGAAAGACTTAGAAAAAATATTATATTAAATGAAGAAAGTCAGGCCCAAAGAAACATAGGTCCCATAGTTTTTCTTTTTTTTGTTATGCTTTTCAGTGGTTAAATGTATTTCTTTGAATATGAAAAGGTAGTACTGTCATAAGCATAATTTATTTTTTTATTTTTTTTGTTTTAATTTTTATTTTTTGTGAACATACTGTACAGAGGGATTACAATTACATGGGCAAGATAATGAGTACATTTCTTATCAAGCATTGCAGCCTACTCCTTTGTTTACCCTTCACATCCCTTCCCAGCCTCCCCCCCCGCCCCCCACCCAATCTCCTCCCCCCCCACATCAAAGTTGTAAAGTTCGTTTTCGACATGACAACTTGTACTTCTCATAGTTGCAACAGGTCGACCTGTATTCTTAAACAACTTGTTTTTCCTCATCTCCTCCACAAATTATACCAACATCAAATATAGTGAAGGCAGGGGTTATACTGTGGGGGAGGGACATACAAAGCAACAAAGAAATAATCTTATAAATGAGTTAGAAACAAATGAATGAAAGAAAAAATATTTAAATACATAACTAAGAGTTCATTTTCCTAACATCACATTATCTGACCTTTTCTGCTTGACTCATACATATACTAGATATTGCAAATAAGGGAAACCATGGGACCTATGTTTCTTTGGGCTTGGCTTACTTCACTTGATATAATTTTTTCCAAGCCTTTCCATTTCCTAACAAACGGGGAAATGTCATTCTTTCTGATGGAGGCATAAAATTCCATTGTGTATATATACCACATTTTCTTGATTCATTCATCTACTGAGGGGCATCTGGGTTGGTTCCAAAAGACTTGAAGAGAAACTTCTCTGAAGAAGAAAGAAGGATGGCCAATAGACACATGAAGAAATGCTCAACCTCCCTAGCCATAAAAGAAATGCAAATCAAAACAACATTGAGATACCACCTCACCCCAGTTAGAATGGCTATAATCAAGAACTCTAACAACAACAGATGCTGGAGGGGATGTGGACAGAAGGGAACCTTACTTCATTGTTGGTGGGAGTGTAAACTTGTTCAACCACTTTGGAAAGCAGTATGGAGGTTCCTCAAAAGACTTCACATAGAGCTCCCCTATGACCCAGCAATCCCACTTTTGGGCATTTACCCAAATGTTTACAAACAAGACCACACTAAAGCTACCAGCACAACTATGTTTATTGCAGCATTATTTACCATATCTAAGATATGGAACCCATAGTTTTTCTTATTTGCAATAACTAGTATAAATCTAGGACAAGTAGAAAAGGTCAAAAGCTATGTACATATAGACCACATAAAATGATGTTAAGGGAGGTAAACCCCAAGATAGGGACACAAGTAGTTTTTTTCTTGGTTGCTATTGTTTTTAACATATTTAGAATGTACTATGTGATTTTTTTTTGTTTCTCTTGTATGTTCGTCAACCATTGTATAATCCCTCTTTTCACTGTATTTGACATCAGTACCCTGCATCTTGTATAAACATTTTTCTAATTTGGGGAGGGAAGAGAATAAACAAAATGTTGAAACAAGGATACAGGTTGACTCATTGTAACAATAAGATGTACATGACATTATGTTGAAAATAACTTTACAACTTGGGGGAAGGAAGATTTGGCGAAGCGGGGGAAATGGGATGGTAGTGGAAAAACAAAGGAGGAGGTAACAATACTAGATACCTTACTCATGTAATTGTAACCCCTCTGTACACTATTTTTATAATAAAAAAGATAAAAAAGATGCAAATCAAAGCAACATTGAGATTCCATCTCACTCCAAAACAACATCGAGATTCCATCTCACCCCAGTTAGGATGTCTATCATCAAAAAATATGATAACGACAGATGCTGGAGGGTATGTAGCCAAAAGGGAACCCTACTGCATTGTTGGTGGGAGTGTAAACTTGTTCAGCCACTCTGGAAAGCAGTATGGAGGTTCCTCAAAAGACTCCACATAGAGCTCCCCTATGACCAAACAATCCCACTTCTAGGCATTTACCCAAAAAAATCACAAACAAAGCCATACTAAAGCTACCAGCACAAGTATGTTTATTGCAGCATTATTCACGAACGAACCTCAATAGATGAGTGGATCAAGAAAATGTGGTACATATACACAATAGAATTCTATGCTTCCATCAGAAAGAATGATACCGCCACATTTGTTAGGAAATGGAAACCTTTTCTTTCAACTACAGTGTTGTCTGACTGGAACTGATATAGTTCAAGGCAAAGCAGAGAGGGTTATGTACCTCTTTACAATCATTTTTCCCTGTGTCTGACTTGTATTAAGTCTTGGAGCCATTGTTTCACATTGGTAACATATTTTTTAATTGCAGAAGCCAATGAGAAAAATGATTTAAATTATAGATTTTTTATACCTTTCTTCTTAGAGTATATGGATTTCATAAAACACCACATCAATTGCTGTAATGACAGTCTTCTGATGAAAACATGGCCTACTGTCTGGCTACAACTTAAAGATATTCTCGAGACCAGAGGAAGATGGCAGAGGAGGAGCTGGAGGCTAAACAAGCTTTCTAGTAGAAAGCAGTTTTAGTGTTCCAGTGAACAGCCCTAGGCTAGAGAATCACACCAAGTGTGCCATCACAGTACAGAGAGTTTGGCCAGAGAGGGAAAAATCCAGGCAGCTTGATCAAGGAGACAGATCTGAGCACTTGCTGTTAGCCGCAGCTGCAGTGGGGGCAGCAGTGGCCACAGCTACCATTCCAACAGAGAAAGTCCAGGACAAAGGTGCCAGACAAGATGTGTGAGGGGATTCTAATCACCAACAGCAAGAACTGACAAAGAGCAGAAATCTTCATCCTGCTGATCGCAGACCAGGTATGGCCCAGGGACCAAGAGTCTGGTGTGAGTAGAACCCTGACATCCTCACTCCTTCTCAGGGAGCAGGGTGGAAAAGTAGCCCCTCACCGACCACAGGAGATCACCATCTTTGATACTGACAAAAGCCAGGCCAAGCAGCTGGCTCCAACCCAGGCCTTAGAAGAAAACAATTGGAGCCATTAGCAGGTTACAGGAACCTGACCTGACCTGCCAGGCTCAGCTCCCCCCAGGGGAAAGTCACCCCACTCAGGCAGAGATAGCTCGGCCCCTAGAGGAGTGACTTTCTTCACCGGGTAAACAGAGCTAGAGGCTGCCCCTCCCCACTGCAGCCTAGACAAACAATTGAATTTCAGTAAACAGAAATGGCGCTAGGCTGGGCTCTGTGAGCTATCCCCTTATGGAAAACTACTGATTGCTGATAGGCTTCAACCCTACCCAGACCTACCCTCCTCATAGCAACTCCAAAGCTAGAAGAAACAGCCATCCTCATCTTTTATGATACTCAAAGCAGATCTCCCTTCCACTGAACTAGCCTGGCAGAAGGATCACAAAGTCCTGGGTAAGGCAGAGCATTTTTCTGCCTGCTCAAGCAAACTGACTTAAGAAACCACTTAAGCCACAGGAAAACCAAACACCATAAGCGGACCAGAGACTCCACCAAGAGACTGGTTATGGGCAAAGGGGAGATACAAGATCCCACACACACACACACACACACACACACACACACACATGCAAAAAAAAAAAAAAAAAGAAAAGAAAATCAAAGTACTCTTTTTCTACTTATTTTAAAATTATTTTTTTAATTGTTTTCTATTTTTTCTGTTTTTCTTTCATAATTTTTATTTTAGGAGTGTATGTGTGTGTGTGTGTGCTTTTTAAAAAAATATCTTTTGACCTTTAGGTCCTTTTTGCTTTTGCTTTTTTTTTTTCTTTTCTCTTTCTTTTTTGCATGACTCAATTGCTGATCTGCTCATTCCCAGATGTATACCCATTGTTGATTATTAGACCTTATCCTTCATTGTGTACATACTTAATCCAGAAACTTATTACTCAATTTATAACCTCTTAGGCTTAATTTCTTTAATAGTAGTATTATTTCTTTATACCTATATAATTTTTAAGTATTCCAATTTTAAGAATTTTTATTTTTTAAACTTAAAATTTTGTTTTTCCATTTTTTTCTTTTCTTTTTTTAATCTCTCTCCTATCGTTCTGACCTATCCATTTCCTTCTCTGAGATTAGGACTTCGTTAATTTCACTCACCTTTTATCTCTCCACATCCCTCTAATCCTATTTTTCCCCACAATTCTCCCTAAACCTAATAATTTCTGGTTTGCTGATTCCTCATTTGATGTTCTTAGTTCATTAATTCATAGTTATTTGATGTTGAATAGATTGCATCTGTTGAACTAGATTGTATCTGCAGTCATTTTGACTGTGCAACTACAGGACTCTGGTTGATGCTTGCATTAAAATAGTGTTCTAGCACAAAATTGGTGTTACTTCCATACCAAATGGGCAGAACAAGCCAGAGAAACACAAGAAAAATATCAAGTTCAGGTATCTCACCTCCCACTCATGATAATCAGGTGACAGAACAGTTAATGACTAAAGTTCCCAAAAAGCTCTACAAACACTACTGCTAAACATGGTAAATGAAGAGATTGAAAACCTGCAAAGGACTCAGTGTGAGTGTGATAGGGAGCGAGATGAGACAAACCAAAGAATAATACAGGAACTTCACAAGCATGTTGAGGCTAACTAAATATTACTACAGGAATCGCATGAGCATGAGGAAGCTACTCAAAGATTAATACAGGAATTGCATGAGCCGGCTGAGAACAGTCAAAAGAGAAAGGAATTGCATGAGCAGGCTGAGAAGAGTCAAAGAGAAATACAGAAATTGTGAGAGCGTGAGGAAGCTAATCAAAGACTAATACAGGAATTGCATGAGCGGGATAAAAATAGACAAAGATCAATAGAGACATTCATGGAATCCATAAAGAGACAGCTGAAGGAAAAAAGGGAGACCACGAAGTGAATGCCGAATGGAGCCCATCAGAAGGAAAAGGAATTCAAGGAAACCATAACCAGTCAACTAAGGGATTTGAGAATAAGCACTGAACACCAAATTAAGGAAATAAAGAGGTTCATACAAAATCTAAAACAAAGATCCAACAAAGAATTTGAAGCCATCAAAGCTGACTAATTAGAAGGAAAGAAAATAAAAATCAAAGTAGAAAGTCTTGACAGTAGGTTAGACCATGCAGAATATCAAACCTCTGGGATTGAAGACAGCCTAGATATTACAGAGAAAGAACATACAACTATTCAAGACAAATCCAAGAAATATGATATGTCTATTCAACATTTGGAAAACTCCATCAGAAGGCCTAATCTGAGGATAATGGGTGTAGAGGAGCACCTAGAGACAGAAGTTAACGGTCTAGGAAATTTGTTTAACAGGATCCTAGCAGAGAACTTCCCAAACATGCAAAAAGATATGTCTACTCAGATACAAGAAGCTTTTAGAACCTCAAATAGACCAGACCAGAACAGGTCATGCCACTGTCACATTATAATCGCCACAGAATCAATTCAGACCAAGGAAAGGATCCTTAAAGCTGTCAAGGAAAAAAGGTCAATCACCTCTAAAGGGAAACTAATTAGAATAACCTCAGATTTCTCAGCAGAGACAATTAAAGCAAGAAAAGACTGGAATTATGTATGCCACACCCTAAAGACAAACATCTATCAACCAAGAATACTGTACCCAGCTAACCTCTCCTTCATAACATAAGGCCAAATAAAACCCTTCTATAGCAAAGAACTACTGAAACAATATATCTCCACCAAACCAGACCTACAAGAGATACGTAAAGATGTCCTACACATAGAAAACCAACAAGAGCCCAATAAAGCTAAGAAACCCCACCCAAACTGAGAATCCAAGAACCCAGCTGTCACAGCCCCCAAGAAGGTGGATAACATGGCAGGAACTACCAAACACCTCTCAGTTCTGTTAACATTAATACACTTAACTCTCCAATTAAGTGACATAGACCGTCTAGTTGGATTAAAAAATAAAATCCTTCTATCTGCTGCCTTCTAGAGTCACACCTTGCCCATAAAAACAAACATATTCTGAAAGTGAAAGGCTGGAATAAAATCTACCAAGAAAATTGCCCCCATAAACAGGTGATTGTTGAAATCCTAATATCAGATAAAATAGACTTCAAATTAAAATTAGTGAAAAGAGATAAAGAAGGTCACTACATACTAATTGAGGAATCTCTCCTTCATGAGGGTATTACAATTCTAAATATCTATTCACCAAACAATGGAGCACCCAAATTCATCCAAGAAACACTACTTTCCCTCAAATCTCACATAGCTCCAAAGACATTAATTGTTGGGGACTTTAACACACCACTATCCCCACTAACAGAGAAATCCCAGATCTAAACAACTGCATAGATCTACTAGATTTAACAGACATCTATTGAATATTTCACCCAGCAGCATAAGAATCCACTTTTTTCTTTTTTTTTATTGTGAAAATACCATAAAGAGGGCTTACAATTATATGAACAAGGTAATGAGTACATTTCTTATCAAGCATTGTTGCCTCCTCCTTTTTTCCCCTTCCCATCCCTTCCCATCTCACCAAAGTTGTAAAGTTTGTTTGTCCTCCTAACATCTAAAATATGGAACCAACCCAGATGCCCCTCAGTAGAAAATGTAGTATATATACACGATGGACTTCTATGCCTCCATCAGAAAGAATGACATTGCCCCATTTGTTAGGAAATGGAAAGATTTAGAAAAAATTATATTAAGTGAAGTACATCATGCCCAAAGAAACATAGGTCCCATGGTTTCCCTTATTGACAATAGCTAGTATATGTCTGAGACAAGCAGAAAAGGTCAGATAAGATGATAAGTGAAATGAACTCCAAGATAAGGACACAAGTTTTTTTTTTATTTCTTGCTATTGTTTCTAACGTATTTATAAGGTACCATGAGATTTTTTTGTTGCTTTGTATGTCTCTCTCCCACTGTATAACCCCTGTTTTGACTGTATTTGGTGTTGGTATAATTTGGGGAGGGGAAGGGAAAAAACAAAAATTTTAAATAAGGATACATGTTGACCCATCGCAACAATGAGATGTACAAGTCGTTATGTCAAAATGAACTTTACATTTTGGGAGGGGAAGCATACTTTTGGAGATGGGAGGGAAGGGACGGTAGGGGAAAAACAAAGGACAAGGCAACAATGCTTGGTAAGAAATGTACTCATTACCTTGCTCATGTAACTGTGACCCTTTTGTACAGTATTCTCACAATAAAAATCTTATTTGAAAAAATATATTCTCATAGAGACTTATATATGTTCAGATTACAGGATGCAAGCATTTATAATACTCTATCAGTAATAACCAGATTTGGGCATGTGTCATTCATATGCCATACACATTAAACCTCAAATACTTTCCTTTATAACTCCATATTGCATTACATTTTAAAAATTTGTCATCATCTGTAACAATCATAATAACTGTGACTGTGTACATGCTTGAGCAGGCAGGGAAATAGGTATTGTTGTCTAATTCTTATATATAAGTAAACTGGTTCACAGAGACTGACTTGTGAAATGTCACCTTGAATATAAAAATCTCATCATTTAAATCCAGAATTTCTCTTTCTTTTTTTTTAAATTTTCTTCCTATTATGAAGAATCACGTGCGAATTGTCTTTACACATCTCAAACCCCTGCATTTTTCTGTTGGTTCTTTCTTAATTTCCTTTCAACTCACGTGTTCACTTTGGACCCTTGTTATTTCTTCTCCTTTGCATCACAGTATGGCAGAGTCCCAAGATTAGAGTTAATAATTTGAGAATGTGATGTCAATGGCATTATAGAAAAAGGAATAAAGGAAACATGGACTGAATGAATGTAGCCTTTGTTTTAAAAAGTCATCTTTCTTAGTGGCAAGAATCCTGGCCTCCTAATAGTACGACAAAATGAGAATTTAGATTTTAATTATAGACTTCTAAAAAGTTCATCTTTTGTATTGTCAATAGGAAGTGGCTTTTTATAGATACCAATTTATTCACTTTGTATAACATCCCAAATTGAACAATCACTTTCATGGTTTTATTATTATTATTATTAAGGGAAATTTCCTTTTGGGTTGCTGCTATAATAAATAAGGTAAAGTGGCAATTGAATTGAAAGTTACAGAATAACCTCAGCTCCCTGGGCTTGAGGCTCAAGGGATTTAACTTAATGTGACTAGTGAGTGTCACAATGACTCTTGGGAAATAAACAAAGAAACGTAACAATGGAGCTCAGAACACCAGCAATTCCATTTGTCTTTACCAAGTGGTTGGAACATAAAAGTTTGAAAGTTGTCTGCCTGAGTTCCACTCTTAGTGCTCCTGCAAATCACTGTGTGACCTTTTCAAAGTCCTGCTTTCCCTGGCCTTGGTTTTGCTCCTCTGTAGAGTGAAAATTGATCTCTCTGAATGCTAAAACTCCCGGTGTGTTAATATTCTAAGATCGCAAGTGCTGAAGAAGAGAATAATGTCATAGATGCTGCATGGGAGCATTCAAGTTCAGATATGATGCCCTCTAAAAATTCATTTTTCCTCCTAAGTTGGTATTTCTGAAAAAGGAGTATTTATTAGACTCTACACATACTTTCATTTTGATTAAATATTCTTTCATGCTGCTTCAAATCATGCTACTCCTCAAACCTGATCTGATTTTCTGATTTGGGGTTTCATTTTCTATTTTTAGAAAACGTCATCATGGTACTATTTCATAAGTTTTTTCTTTAAATAAAAACAAATATGGCTTAATTATACAGCCATTTTTCTTTTTTTTAATTTAATTTTATTTTATTTGAGAACATACTGTACAGAGGGGCTACAATTACATGGGCAGGATAATGCATACATTTCTTACCAAGCATTGCAGCCTCCTCCTTTGTTTACCCTTCACCTCCCTTCCCAGCCTCCCCCCTCCCCCCACCTAATTACACCACCCCCCCCACACCGACATTGTAAAGTTGGTTTTGACATGACATTTTGTACTTCTCATTGTTGCAACAGGTCCACCTGAATCCTTAAACGACTTGTTTGTCCCCATCTCCTCCACATGTTATACTGACATCAAATATAGTGAAAGCGGGGGTTACACTGTGGGGGAGGGACATACAAAGCAACAAAGAAATAATCTCATAAATGCGTTAGAAACACATGCATGAAAGAAACGAAAACATTAAAATATATATTTAAGGGTTCATTTTCCTAACATCACATTATCTGACCTTTTCCGCTTGACTCATACCTATACTAGATATTGCAAATAAGGGAAACCATGGGACCTATGTTTCTTTGGGCCTGGCTTACTTCACTTAATATAATTTTTTCCAAACCTTTCCATTTCCTAACAAATGGGGAAATGTCATTCTTTCTGATGGAGGCATAGAATTCCATTGTGTATATATACCACATTTTCTTGATTCATTCATCTACTGAGGGGCATCTGGGTTGGTTCCATATCTTAGCTATGGTAAATAATGCTGCAATAAACATAGTTGTGCTGGTAGCTGTAGTGTGGTCTTGTTTGTAAACATTTGGGTAAATGCCCAAAAGTGGGATTGCTGGATCATAGGGGAGATCTATGTGAAGTCTTTTGAGGAACCTCCATACTGCTTTCCAAAGTGGTTGAACAAGTTCACATTCCCACCAACAATGAAGTAAGGTTCCTTTCTGTCCACATCCCCTCCAGCATCTGTTGTTGTTAGAGTTCTTGATTTTTGCTGTTCTAACTGGAGTGAGGTGATATCTCCATGTTGTTTTGATTTGCATTTCTTTTATGGCTAGGGATGTTGAACATTTCTTCATGTGTCTATTGGCCATCCTTCTTTCTTCTTCAGAGAAGTTTCTCTTTAAGTCTTTAGCCCACTTATTTATTGGGCAGTTGTTTCTTTGAGGATTTGTTGTTGGGTGGTTTAATTTTTTGAGTTCCAAGTATATTTTAGATATGAAACCCTTGTCCGTTGTATGGCTAGTAAAGATCTTCTCCCAATCCGTGGGTTTTCTATTGATCTTGCTAGCTATGTCATTTGCCCTGCAGAAGCTCTGCAACCTTATGCAATCCCATTTGTCCAACCTTTCTTTGATTTGTTGTGCTTCTGGGTCTCTATTCAGAAAATTTCGGCCTGAGCCAAGGAGACCTAGGGTTTCTCCTATTCCATCCTGTAATGTTTTCAGAGTGTCTGCTTTGAGTTCAAGGTCTTTGATCCATTTGGAGTTGATTCTGGTGCAGGGTGATAGATAAGGATCTAGCTTTAGTTTTCTACATGTAGTTAACCAATTTTGCCAGCACCATTTACTGAAGAGGCTGTCTTTCTTCCATTCTATTGTTTTAGCTTCCTTATTGAAGATTAGATGGCTATAGGTCTGTAGGTTCATTTCTGGGTTTTCAATTCTATTCCATTGGTCCTGAGGTCTGTTCTTATGCCAATACCAAGCTGTTTTGATTACTATGGCTTTATAGTAGAGTTTGAAATTTGGTATTGATATTCCTCCAGCAGTGTTCTTTCCGTTGAGGAGCGTTTTTGCTATTCGGGGTCTTTTATTGTTCCATATGAATTTTTGGATTGCCTCTTCTATTTCCTTGAAGAATGAGGGTGGAATTTTGATAGGTATCGCGTTGAATTTGTAGATAGCCTTGGGAAGTATTGCCATTTTCACGATGTTAATCTTGCCAATCCAGGAGCATGGGAGGTTTTGCCATTTTGTAAGTTCTGTGTTGATTTCCTTTTTCAAGATTTTAAAGTTTTCATCATAGAGGTCCTTCACTTCTTTGGTTAAGTTAATTCCTAGGTATTTTATTTTTTGTGGGGCTATTACAAATGGAGTTGCTTTCCTAATTTCAGCCACACTTTTCTCATTGTTGGCATATAGAAAAGCCATTGATTTTGGGGGGTTAATTTTATAACCTGCTACTTTGCCAAAGTTTTGAATCATACAGCCATTTTTCTATAAGAAAAATTATTGCTGAGAGTTTAGTATTTCATACAAGGTGATGAAACATTAAAATTTTAAGTAAATTTGATGAAAGATCTATAATTTCTTAGGCTGATGAGTTATATTTGTCAGTGGTATTATTTATAATATTAGGATTAATAGTTTTCATTTTAGTGCATATTATGATACCTTGAAAAAACATTATTGTATACTGTTCTTACCCTCCTGAAAGTCAATGGCCTTAGTATGCTGTTTAAGATTCAACTCTTTTTTTTTGTATGTTTTATGTTTTTTTATTGTAAAAATACTGAAGGGTTACAATTGCATGAGTCAGGTAATTAACATTTCCCATTAAGCATTGTTACCTCCTTCTTTGTTTATCCCCTACCATCCCTTTGCTCCCCACCTCCCCAACTCTTCCCTCCCCACCCCAAGTTGTAAAGTTTAAGAATGAGCTCTTTAGCATCTAAACAAAAGGCAAAAAGCTAAGAAGTTACAGATAAAGAAAACATCTTGAAAAAGAAATAACTTGTTACCTGACTTATGTGACTGTAACCCCTCTGTACATCATCTTTATAATAAATATTTTTAAAACAATATTTTGTGCATATTTTTATTGTAAACATATGGTACAGAGGGGTTACAGTTACAGAAGTAAGGTAATGAGTACATTTCCTATTGAGAATTATTACCTTCTCCTTTGTTTTTCCCCTACCATCCCTTCCTTCCCCACCTCCTAAACTCCTCTACCCCCAACTTAGATCTAAAGTTTGTTTTCAGCATAGTGTCTTGTACATCTTATTGTTACAATGGGTCAACCTGTATCCTTATTTCAACATTTTGTTATTTCCCTGCCTTTCCCCAAATTAGAAAAATGTATATACAAGATGCAGGGCACCAGAATCAAATACAGTGAAAACAGGGGTTATACCATGGAGGAAGAACATACAAAAGAAACAAAAAAATCACATGGTACATTATAAATACATTAAAAACAACAGCAAGAAAGATGAAACCACTGGTGTCTTTATCTTGGGGTTCATTTTGCTTAGCATCATCTTATATAGTCATGTGTACATAGATTTTGAGCTTTTCTGCTTGTCCTAGGCATATACTACTTATTGCAAATAAGGGAAACTATGGGACCTATGTCTCTTTGGGCCTGGTTTACTTCACCTAATATAATTTTTCAAGTCTTTCCATTGAAAAATAGGGAATATTTTTAATAATCTTTTCCAGTTCAGGTCACTATTGCTTTGAAAGTGACGTTTCTGCCCCACTACAGTGGAAAGAACACCGTTGAATAAATCATGCTTTGGGCTGAGAACTGTGGCTTGTACTTATAATCCAAACTACCTGATGAAAATGGAAATAGCATGGTCTGAGTCTGGTCTCAAGCAAAACTGAGAGATCATATCTGAAAAAAATAATGAGAGCAAAATAGGGTTTGGATGGTGGTTAAAGTGGTAGATAACTTCTCTATTAAATGAAAGGCTCTGAGTCCAAACTCCAGTACAAGGGGCTAGGACTGGAGGAGGAAGGAGAGGGAGAAAAAGTAGAAGAGGGGCAGAAGGAAAAGTGGAAGGGGAAAGGAAGGAAGGAAGGAAGGAAGGGAGGAAGGGAGAGAGAGAGGGAGGGAGGGAGAGAAAGAGGGAGGGAGGGAGAGAGAGAGGGAGGGAGCGAGAGAGGGAGAGAGGGGGAAGGAAGGAAGGAAGGAAGGAAGGAAGGAAGGAAGGAAGGAAGGGAGGGAGAGAGGGAGGGAGGGAGGGAGGGAGGGAGGGAGGAAGGGAAGGGGGAAGGAATGGAAGGAGGGAGGGAGGGTGTGAGGGTGAGAGGGAGGGAGGGAGGGAGGGTGGGAGGAAGGGAGGAAGTTACCTCTTGGTTGTAACACAAAATGGGTATGTGTCATATACCATTTAGAATCTGAAATTTAGTTTTCTCAGCAGTGAATTGGGTAAATAATTCTATAATTATTTCAGTTATTTCTTTATGCAATATTTTTTCATCTGTGTTGTGCAAGAGGGAGGGGAGTTGACCAGTTGGGGAAAGACATGTGTCTATATAATCCAAGTTGTCCTCAAACTTTGGATGCTACTTGTTCAGTCTACTCAAGTGCTTGGATTTCAGGCATGCACCATCATGGCTGGATCTTTCCCCAAAATTTTAACTGTAACTTCCTATGGATTAAATAAAACCCATCTTTTTTTCTAACTGACACTTAATATCTGTTTGTTGACTCTCATTTGATTCCTCAGTAATCCCAGAAATCATTTTAGTAATGAAAAATTAAATAAATCATTTTTGAAATGGTAAAAAGAATAGACATGAAATCAACATCAATAAGACTTGCTTTTGGAAAACAGAGAATTGAGAGGGTTATCGTTTATTCATAATATATGAAAGGCTGTCATCATACAATTTGTATTTTTTATGACTGCAAGTAGAGAAATGGCAGAAAGCTAAACCATACTGATTGGATATGTATGACAGAATATTTCAGTGTCTCATTTCTCTTATTGTTAAGAGCATTTGGCCATATATAATCAGGTATGACTCAAAATACTGGATAATTGCATTATTATCATGATTATTAAACAGTACTTTGTTCACATTTATTACATATGTTTCATGTGGGGCATGCATGTGTCCACATTCATACATGAAATTATATGTTGAGAAGAAAAAACAATAGGAAAAGAAACTTTAAAATGGAAAAAGACTAAATTAGCAAACAATTCTAGATGAATATGTCAAAGGAACTAGAATATTAAAATAAAAAAGTAAGTTATGTGTTGAATGAAAGGATTTTTGATTACTAATCTTCCATAAATTCAACTTTTGTGAAGGTACTAGGGTTTCACCTCAGAGCTTTGAGCTCACTTGGCTAGATTGATGCTCTACTATTGAGCTATGCCTACAGTTGGGCATTTTTCTGGTTAATTGTGAAATCGCGAAATATCATAGACTATTCTGTTCAAGCTGCTTTGAGGCAAGATCCTCTAGGTCTCAGCTTCTTGAGAGGTAGGATTACATTCTTGAGCCATTAGCACCCATCTGCTGCTAACTTAATAATGAAAAATAACAGATTATGATTCATTTGTGAAAGGTGTAACATGTGAAAATCTTATGCTTACACAGCAGAGAATAGGAAAAAAGTTGCTATTGATGCAGAGATGAAATGAATGATTGACTTATAGTCAATTTACTTATCAGAGTAAGGTTTAGTGGAAATGCACTCATCAGTCGTATAATGAGGAAAAGAAACAAATGTGTGCCCCAATGCTCAAGCCAGAGCTTCCCCAGAAAAAAGGAGTTCTTTAGTTTCAGGGGGCAATATAATAGCTATAAACTGCATCACTGAAACTAATATTATTGTTACAAATACAGAAATTAAAACACCCAAACAAAACATAGACACAATATTTATAGTTCTCTTTCAAGTGCAGGCAGTCAGCCAAGTGAGCAAATGTACTCACCATGGTGTGAATTATTCTACCTAAGGAAAACAGTTCTGTTCAAACCCTATAGTTTTTGAGCGTAACATTTCTTCAACAGCATATCCTCCACCTGGGAACTTAGAAATGCAGATGGCTGAGCCAGAAAATGTGGGGAAGGCCTACCTTCCAGGTTGTTCTCAGATACCCCAAAAGGTTGGTAAGTATGAGCTTAGTAAAACAGTAGAGAAATTAACATTCACCCTTTTCTGTCATGGTAAAACCAGCTACAGTGGCGTTCAATGATTATGTTTTTGACAACCTCCAGAAGAGTCTGCTGAGATTTCTAAACAAAGATAATTCTTTAGATTATTAGTATTTGTTCCTGAAAAGAATAGCCACTAGACAACTAAGAAGGCTTTTGCTGAAAAACAGTTTTCAACAATTATGGGAAATAGAACATGTGAGAATGGTCTTACAACCTCATTTTGACCCTTCTTGTTTGGCCAAATGCACTGTATCCTTCTGTATCATTCAATATCCTTCACAATATAAATTCTATTAAATTGACCCAAGGAAAACAGAAAAGGTCAAAGACAAAAGAGAATGGTACAATTCAGTCTATCTCAGTTCATTTTCTTCTGCAACACAAAGTGAAAATTAAAAAGCTGTAACCTTCTTTCAAAAATTTTTCTACATGTGTATGAGAGAACAATTTGACCTAGAACCTTGTAGGAGAATCTAGGGAAAACAGTTTTTATTCAATTCTGTGTGACAGCTGAATTCTGTAGAGGGCATTTTTACCAATGTATTATCTTTACCATATGACTAAGTAGTGGTAAAGTAAAATAATGTGTTCTAAGCCAAAGGTAAGTTTTGGGGATCTGGGAAGCACCGTTCAAGTCACCTTAGATGATAGCTTGCCTCTGTGGAAGAGGTAACATACACTTTCATAGTCACAGCACAGAACAATGTCATGAATTAATACATTTTCTAATTACAGTAGTGTGAGCATCAGTAGAGCTATAGCAAATGAACAATCTTTTCCACAATTTCCAGATATTATTGCATTGCATTGTTAGTTTTAGAGTTGGCAGAGGCTAGAGGTATCCTAAGCATAATGATACACTATGAAGAGTTCACCTAATAGTCACAACAGAATGTTAGGACACATAAAATAGTTAAGGTTAAGTAGCTAATAAAGGCCCTAAAATCTCACAAAGCAATCTAGGCTCTTCTCTTACAAAATTCTCTCTCTCCATAGTCATGATGCTATCGTCAGTCAAATCACGTGGTCTATGGGAAACTTGATAGAGTTTATTTTAAAAATTTCTATAAAATGTGTTTAAAATATCACAAAATTTAAATACTCAAAACATAAAAATAAATGATTGACTAAAACAATTTTGCAGTGCTACTTTATTGATGGTATGACTGCCACTAATGGTGAGTCAAAGTAGCAAAGGAAATGGATGACATATCCTAGGTTCTCATTCAAACAAGCTCTTCATGTGGTTATTAAGTACTTCCTTGGTGAATTTCAGGGTCCCCAATCCACTATTAACTAGCTGTGTGATTTGGTGCCAGATTAGTGTCTTGTTATTTCAGATTCTAAATGATCTCTAGGGAATTTTCCATATCCCATGTTGATAAACCTGTGATATAAACTATCTTGGGATAAAGAATGCATTAGTTGTAGAAGTTGTAAAATAAGGAAACATACACCCAAGGAGGACACATTGGCTAGAATTCTAGTTCTTAGGTCTACAGGATTTAAAAAAGATCCTACATACACTCCAGAAAGTGTTTCTCTGTTTTGTGGTGTCCTCCTATCTTAAACTAGCTAAAGAAGTCAAAATGACTTTTTCTTCAAGGACCATTGAATGGAGAATGAATACAACCAGCACTGAGATTAATTTAAAATGTAGGATTCACCATGTCAAAGTCTACAGTTTTATTGAAACAAAAAATATCAGTATACATATGGAAGCACACAAGTGGTGATTTTTTCTCTATTTAATTTCTAATTTCTCTATTCATGATTCATTTATGGCAAAATTTTAAATGGGAAAATGTATAACTTTCACACATATTGCTGGAAAATTCACTCTTGAGATGGATGTTACCATACTATTTTAAAATAGACACTCTGGCTAGATTAGTTAAGTTAAAGTTTAAAAGATATAAAGAAACATTTAGAAAACATAAATAATGAAAGTACCTTCTAAAATATCAATCACTCAGAGATAGATGTTGTGTGGCTTCTCTGAACAATTGACAGCTTAACCAAATGAATACCAGAACACTTAATCATGTTTTGTCAGAGGAAGATGCAATCAAGGAGGTCAAACAAATGGAGAAGGAATGGTGGTTGAATGCCATAATAGTCAAGGTACATATGTGAAAATGGAATCAGGTAACTTAAAGGGTTTGGTGGGGTATAAATGGGGGTAAATGGAAAAGATGATTCACATTCAAATGTATTGTATTTCATAAATTGCAAGGTTGAACTGGAACCCCCTTTGTACAACTTCTTAATCATAAAAAATAATTTAAAAAGAAATGTTTTCCATGAACACATAAACTAAAGGAACATGTTTATCTTTCTAGAGCAGATGAAGGCAGAAAAATGAGAGCTGGGAAATATAAACCCCCATAGTTCTATTGGTTAAAGTGAGTTGGAATTCCCTGTGTTGGAATTCAGGTTCTGACACTTTTATATAATAGATAAATTACTATCTTTTCTTCCATTAGCTTTTCATCAATAAAATAAGGGTATGAAAGTTGTATATTATAAATTTATTTCCAAAAACGAAGTTATTTATAAAATGTTAAAAGTTTCAGTGCACATGTAAATAAATTGATCAGCTTATAATTTCCTGAATATCCTCAGAGCTCTTGTGCTTATTATTCCAGATGAGATCTCTCAAATTTCCCCAGACAATACATGCTCCAGTTAGAAAATTGCAAAACTGTAGGTTCCATTCCTTTAAATCAATGTTTCTCCTTTGGAACCTATGAGAAATTTCCCACCTTTGGAATGATATACTTTTGATTAATAAAACATAACTTTTTCTCTGATGGTTTTAGTGCTATCAGTGAGATAAATAAGTTTATTGAAGTCATTCATTAAACTACTTGACTACAAGATACATGGCTTGAATCCCAAGTCAGATTCCATAGTTCATCAGCTGCATAGTTTACTTATCCTATTAAATTAAAATTTTTATTTTACATTTACTCACTAAAATGGGCAGCAACTACTTGGCAACCTTAGTAGCTGGGAATTTCAATTAAAATGTTGGTATGGAAATAATAAAGTGGTTTCTAATAGAAGAAACACACAGTCCTATTTTATATGCATCGGTGAGCAAGCAAATTAAAGGGAGTTCTTACATACCTGCAGAGCAACCTACCCTTTTGGGAAGCTGCCTCCACTTTGCACCACTTGATAGGTCAATGTTTTCTTCCTAAATAGACATTGGCTGAGAAACACACACAGGGATTACTAAGAAAATTAGGAGCAAATTGCCTGAACTGTGCAAAGCTTGGAATAATTTTGATTTGAGACTATAATTGATATATTCATATTCTACTCTTATCTAAATATGATATCTAACTAAAAATTGTGTTTGTGAGTTCTCATGTAGATGTGAATGAAGTCTTTGCAGGATGCCAGTTCACATATGTATGGTAGTAAAAAAACCAATAGCATTAATATTAATCATGCCCTTAAAACATGCCACTTAAACTGTTCCTTTATATAATTTACATATATCATCTTATTAAACCACAACTGTTTTGGAATTTCATACAATTACTACCCTCATTTTCCTACATGATAAACATGCCAAGAAGTTAAAAAACAGAAGAAAGTTTAGCTGTGGCTCATGTGGTAGAGTACGATTCTTGACAAAAATAAGATCAAGAACAGTTCCCAAGCCCTAAGTTCAAACATCAGGATGCACTCAAAAAACAACAAAAAAAGAAAACAGTATCTTATAGTCCATAAAATAAGCAAGTGATGGGCTGGTAATTTGGCCTAGTGATAGAGAGCTTGCCTTGCATGCATGAGGTCCTGGTTTCAATTCCTCGGCACCATGTAAGCAGAAAAAAAAAGCCAAAAGTGGCTCTGGGGCTCAAGTGGTAGAGTGCAAGCCTTGAGCTGAAGAGCTGAGGGACAGCGCCCAGGCCCAGAGTTCTGGCCCACGACTGGACCCCCCCCCCAAAAAAAAATAAGCAAGTGATAGGGTGAGTATTTGAAACCATATATGCTAGAATCTTGACAGGTGACTTATTTATTTTCCTAGAACTGGTGTTTTAATTCAGAGTTTCATACATGGGTGTTCTACCCCTGAGTCATACCTCCAGTCCAAGACTGAATTTTTAAAATTATTATCTTTAAGTAGTTATACAATAAAGTTGCTCTTTTAAAAAGCACTTTATGAATACAATATGTCCCGATCAATGTCACCCATCAACATTCTCACCCATACCTCCCCTACACCCGTTCCCTCACACTTCTTCATGTTGTACAATATACATCTGATTCTCTTCTGCATTCCCTTCCCACTCCGTCTTGCTTCTTCTCTTTATTCATCTACCCTTTTCCCTTCCACCCCACCCTACACATTTGAAGAACCTGCTTTAAGGTGTTTTATTTTGCTGAACTTTGATTTTGTCTTTCTAAGAAATTACACTATTTGAGATCTCCCTTGAATCTACCATATTCCAGTTAACCCATTAGTATGTACTTGCTTACCACCTAATGTATTTATTTATGAATTTGTAGGCTAACTCTAGCTTCCATATTTAAGGGAAAAAATAAATCCTTTGTCTATATGGGCCTGAATTACTTAATGTAATTTTTTCCAAGTCTTTCCATTTCTTTACAAAGGGTATAATATTACTCTTTCTAATAGATGAGTAAAATTCCATTATGTGTATATGCCATTTTTTCTGTATCCATTTTTCCATTGAGGGGCATCTAGGCTGTTTCCATACCTTTGTTATGGTGAATTGTGCTGTAATAAATACATTTGTGCTGGTGGCTTTACT
Organism: Dipodomys merriami; assembly: GCF_024711535.1. Taxonomy (NCBI): domain Eukaryota; kingdom Metazoa; phylum Chordata; class Mammalia; order Rodentia; family Heteromyidae; genus Dipodomys; species Dipodomys merriami. The sequence continues at coordinate 82,178,978 of NW_027203381.1, forward strand.
GTATACTGGTATGTAATCTTTGGGGTGAATGCCCAGCAATGGAATTGTTTGAGCATAGGGTGATTCTCCACGGTGTTTTCCACAATGGATGAACAAGATTACATTCCTACCAACAGAATATTTGGATTTCCTTTGGCTACATTCTTACCAATGTCTGTTATTATTAGTTTTCTTAATAATGGTCATTATAACTAGAGTGAGGTGGAATCTCAATGTTTGCGTTTCCTTTATGGTCAGAGATGTTGAGCATTTCTTCATGTGACTACTGCATATTTTTATTGCTTCTTCTAAGACTACTGCATATTTTTATTGCTTCTTCTAAGAAGACTCTGGCTCATTAGCCCATTTAGGTTGTTGGGGTTTTTTGATAGTTTATTATTTAATTTTTTATTTTTACTGTAAAGGTGATCTACAGAAGAGTTACAGTTACATAAGTCAGTTCATTTCTTTTTGAACAGTGTCAGCCCCTCCCTCATTTTCTCCCAGATTTTCCCCTCCTAAACTTCTTCCCTCCTCAAGTGGTATAGTTCATTTCCAACATAGTGTCTACTGAGTATCATTGCTGAATTAGTTAACTCTTTGTCCCACTATTACTGTGCTTCCCCTTGCCCTCCCTAAATTAGATTAACTTACATACAAGACAAAGTGTACAGAAATCAATAACAGTGGCAAAAGGGGAAAAAGGGGGACCACAAAACTCCACTTCTTGGAGTCCATTTTGATAAGCATCATTGTATATGATCATATGCACATAGCGATTGAGCCCTTGTAATACTCTCCTAAGAATATCCTCCTTTGCTCTCACTATGTGAAGACAGAGTTTTGTTGACTTACTCTGCCAGGCTTGCTTTGAACTTTGATCCTCTTTGTCTCAGCCTCCTGAGTAGCTGCAATTACAGTCATGAGCCATGCTTTCTAGCTAGACTTCCATTTTCAATAAAATGAAGATTAGATATGATTGTACCAACAATCATCCCAAAATAAAATAAATTGCTATATAAAATATTGTATAGTGTATTTGGAATTCAGAGTTACATTGGTAAGAAAATAAGAGAAATATACAGAGACCAAGAATGAAACCAAGTCATGATGCTAGATGCTATGAGAGGGCATGTGCTGATTATTAGCATATGCATTTCCTAGGGCTAGGCTAACAAAGTACTACAAACTCAGTGTCTTCATAGAAGTTTATTATCTCAAAGTTCTGAAGACTTAGAGGTATGGAATCAAAGTGAATGTGGGCTTAATTCCTTTTGAGGACTGTCTAAGGAATCTGTTCCATTCCAGTATTCCATGGCTTCTATATGGTCTTCCCCTGTATCTTCAGTGTCTTTCCTCTCTAAATGTCTAATTCATTTGCCTTTTTATAGGACATAAGCATATAGAATTAGGTTGTACTGTAATGATCTCAACCAGATCATCTATAAGGATTTTTTGTGCCAGTCCGGGAACTTGAATTCTGAGCCTGGGCTCAGTCCCTGAGCTTTTGTGCTCAAGACTAGCACTACCACTTGAGCCACACAGCTATTTCCAGCATTTTTGGTGGCTAATTGGAAATAAGAGTCTTATGTACTTCCCTGTTTGGGCTGGCTTTAAACTGAGATTCTCAGCTCTCAGCCTCCTAAGTATCTAGTATTACAGACATGGGCCACTGGTGCTTGGCTTATAAGGACTACTTCTAAGCAAAAAGTCAAACTTCTTTCTACACAGGATCATCCCAACAGTCTCAGCCTCCCAAGGAGCTATAGACATGAACCCCTGGTATTAGTTTAGAGTACAGTCTTGTAGAATTACTGACTTTTGAAGGATTCATGTTGCCTTGTTTTTCCATGTGTTTTGTTTTCTACACTGAGATTTGTTCATCTGAGGCCAAGCCATTGGCTGGTTGTTTTAATCACTTGTGACTTTTGGCTCAAGTATTCTTAGTATTAAGGAAAGACTGTTTCATGGTAGGGTTGAAAACTGTTTTTCAGCAACCCAACAACCCAATCAATAAATGGGCTAAAGAGTTAAAAAGAGACTTCTCAGAGGAAAAATTAATGGGTACCCTGTGTCCTGTATATACATTTATCTGATTTGGGTAAGGGACAGGGAATAACAAAATGGTGAAATAAAGGTCAAAGGGTGAATCAATATAACAGTAATATTCACAAGACACTATGTTAGAAATGAACTTTATGAGGGAGGGGAAGAGAAGAGGAAGATAAACAAGGGAGAGGGTAACACTGTTTGACAAGAATACTTATTACCACATTTCCTCGAAATCAAAGCAGACACCCTGAAAACATTACAGGATGGAATAGGAGAAACCCTAGGTCTCCTTGGCACAAGCCGAAATTTTCTTAATAGAGACCCAGAAACACAACAAATCAAAGAAAGGTTGGACAAATGGGATTTCATGAAGCTGCAGAGCTTCTGCAAGGCAAGGGACATAGCTAGAAAGATCAACAGAAAGCCCACAGATTGAGAGGAGATCTTCAGTAGCCATACTACACGAGTAAGGTAATGAATACATTTCTTGTCGAGCATTGTTATCCTCTCCTTTGTTTTTCTCCTACTATCCCTACCTCTCCCACCTCTCCCTCTCTCTTCCCCCCCCCTGAAGTTGTAAAGTTCATTTCCAAAGCTGTGTCTTGTGAGTCTCATTGTTGCAATAAGTCATCCTGTAACCTTGTTTCAGCATTTTGTTATTCCCCATCCCCTCCTCCCTCACCATGGTATATCTCCTGTTGTCACTGTACTTTATTTCAAGGACTCTTTTCTTTATTTCTCTGATTAATGCCTCCTTAATTTTGATGGGAATTGAAAGAATTTATAAAGCACTTCTGGTTGCATAGTCATTTTAAGAATGTCTATTCTCTTGATCAGTGAACACAGGCTTTTCTGTCTTCTGTAATTTCTCCCACCAATACTTTATAGATTTTATTACATAATTGTTTACTATATTTGGTTAAGTTTATGCCTAGACATTTTACCATTGTTCAAGACTAATGTAAATAGGACTTTTTCCCTACATCTTTTCAGGAGGTTTACTGTTTGTAGGTAGAAATCCGATGGATTTTTATACAAAGATTTTGCAACTTGAAAAAAGTGCTTATCAAGTGTAAAGCTTTCTTAGAGTTTGAGGGGAACTTCCAAGTATAGGATAATTTAGTGCCTTCCTTTTCTATTTGTATTCTTTTAATTACCCTTTTTGCTTTTTCTTGCTTTATTTCTCCACCTAGGAATCCAAATAGTATATTGAATGAGAGTGGTGGTAAGACACAAACTAGGCTTGTTCCTGCTGTTATAGGAAATGTTGGTGTTTTTATTTATTCAGTATATCTAGAAGGTTCTAATATTCTACAACTAAACATAAATAATTTCTTATGTGGACAGATAGTTTTTTACTTTATATTATCAAATTCTTGATTTCATTTAATTTTGTATGAGTTAAAAGAAAGATTATCATAACTATAGTAAGGGTAAAGTATTACACTATGTTACTGTATAAAATATAGCTACCAGCAGTTCTATTTAGGATTATTTCTATTGTACCTACTTATTTGTCAGAAGTGTGGGCTGTGGCCTTTGTTCTGAGTTCAGTGCAGTAAAAATCTTTCAATGGCTAAAAAATAGTAACAAGAGCAGTAAAAATTATATTATATCCTCTCAGTAATTATGCTGTAATGCTGTTGGAAAAAGCAATTCTATTACAAGTCCTATTTTCAGACACTAGCTTTAATTTTTTCAAAGAAGTTGAACTATTCCTTTTACCTGAGATTACTTGGTTCTTGGCATGTTCTCAACATGACTAATATTCCCTGCCTATTCTGTAAGAAATAATACTTTACAATCACACAATATAGTTATAAAGACATACATACATGCACACACATGTGTATATCTTTGTGTGCCAACATTCTTCTTAAAAATAACAATGTTGTGATTTCAAAGTACAGAAGAATATGGTTGTATCAGTTTAATGAGTCTTCAAAGAGATGGCATGCATCTGAACTGTACTTCCAGACAAGTATCAGGGACAAGTAGGGATTGTATTTTAAATTATATTTGGAATTGATGACTATCTTGGGCATGTAATCCTTGTTTTAAGTAATAACTGATTCATACTCTCTCACTGAATAGTCCTAAGCATAAAATCAGTTTATATAACTTCTCACTTCCAATGAGAACGCTTAAGAATCCTAATGGGCCAAATAGTTTATAAATGCAGACAATATTTACTCATACCATAGAAATTATCCCTGTTGCCATTGTTTTAGAGTGATATCATGTGTCTCTGATTTGGGGAAGAGAAGGGAAATAACAAAATGGTGAAAAAAAGGACAAAAAGTGAACCAATGCAATAGTGATACTACCTTGGAAATGATCTTTATAAGTTGTTGGGGAGAGGAGTCCAAAAGGAGAGAAAGTGCAAGAAAGTGAAGGAGAGGAAACACTGTTAGACAAGAAATGTACTCATTATCTATATAACTATAACCCAAAACAAAATATTTTTATACATTTTATTGTAAAAATGGTGTACAGAGGGGTTACAGTTACATGAGCAAGGTAATGAGTACATTTCTGATTGAGCATTGTTGACTCCTCCTTTGTTTTTCCCCTACATCCCTTCCCTCCCACCTCCACAACTACGCCCCCCATCAGAAAGAATAACATTGCCCCATTTGTTAGGAAATGGAAAGACTTGGAAAAAATAATATTAAGTGAAGTAAGCCAGGCCCAAAGGAACATAGGTCCCATGGTTTCCCTTATTTGCAGTAATAATACCTTTGTAGGACAAGCAGAAAAGGCTGAAGGTTATGTACATATGACCAGATAAGATGATGTTAAATGAAATGAACCCCAAGATAGGGACACAAATATATTTCTTGCTTGCTATTGTTTCTAACATATTTATAATGTATTATGTGAATTTTTATTGCTTTGTATGTTCCTCTCCCATGGTATAACCCCTGTTTTCACTGTATTTGATGTTGGTGCCCTGCATATTGTATATACACTTCTCTAATTCCAGGAGAGGAAGAAAAAAAATACTTAAATAAGGACACATGTTGACCACTGTAACAATGAGATGTACAAATCACCATGTTGAAAACAAACTTTACAGCAAAATACTTTTAAAAGAAAGAAATTTTATCTAGCCTTTATATAAATTGATCAAGGAACTTAAATAAGCTGGGGTTTTTTAAGCTGAGTTTTTTTTTTCAGAAAAGAGATAGATGTCATTTATGATCTTTTAGAATTGTTGTCAGTGTAAGTCTATGGAGAATCCACAATTTTGTGAGATTATACTTGCAAAGACCCTATCAAAACCATCCCAATACATGTTTCTGGAAGGAACAGTAATGGCTGACTTTAGGCTTTATTTTATACTACAATATCTCTAATTCCTGAGATCTGAATACACTAGTACAACTTGAATAGCTGATTCAGTTCACTTAACCAATACTCTGCAAGACAAACATATTGATATATGTTCACACAAAGTAAAATCTACTAAACTTGTCGAAGAGTCTTGTCACACATTTAAGAATAGTTATATACACAAGTATAAAATACAAATATATATTACTTATCTGTATATATTACATACTATATATATTATATACACTATATGTATGGGTATATATGTGTTTGTAAGAATTTGGAAATGCAGATATAGAATGAGTTTGAGACTTTAAAATCAGAACTGGTTGGATTTTAACTGCTTTATCTGAGGCAAACTATACTGCTTATATGAGTATTGATTTTCCTCAATTATAAAAATTGGATAATAATACCTAGCATTAAATGAAAAAACAAATTAGACAATGCATATTAAAGCAGAGACAAATAGGTGCTAGGCAGAAGTCAGTTCTAATATGAAGGAGGAAGTGAATGAGTATTGAAGATAAAAGGAAATAGGATTTAGAGGGGGTGGGGGGGTAGGATGGGAAGGGATGGGAAGGGGAAACAAAGGAGGAGGCTACAATGCTTGATAAGAAATGTACTCATTACCTTGCCCATGTAATTGTAACCCCTCTGTACAGTATTTTCACAATTTAAAAAAAGGAAATAGGACTTAGAGCAAGTAATTTTCTAGAAGAATTTTAAGGTAACATAATTCCAATTAATTCCTCGAATACAGGAACAGATGTTTCCACACAATTTCCACAATTGTACAATTCACATCTCATGCTAGTTTTTAGTACTAATGGAATTAGTACTAAAGGAAATGAAGTTAACTGTATAATTACATCTATAATATGCATCTAATATTTTATCATTTTGTTTTATATTTGTAGATAAGCTACTAACAAAGACCAAAACCTGAGAATGCTTTGTGTAGATGTATAAGAGATTTGAATTGACAACCTGATACTCTTGGAATATATAAGTATCATTTGTGATGATAAAGTGCACTTTGTAATTCAGTCATACAATCAAGAATAAATGCTACATGTGTTCAGGTCATGGCTCCTGATTAAGCCTGGGGTAGTTTTTAACAGTGTAACTAATAATAGTGAAGATTGCCACTGTACATTCAAAGCAAACTCCATTGGAAAGATGGAGTCTCTCTGAAACCCAACCTGATATCTACTACTTAAAGATTAATATTAGAGTTGATCCTAAACAACAGTGTTGTGAAAAGAAAACAAGCTTAATAATACTGAGGATGTTAAAATAGGTCATGGTGAGGGTTTTTTTTGTTTTTTTGCTTTTCTATATTTTTATTATCTTTTAAGTAGTTGTACAAAGCATTGCCATTCACCAAAGCAGTTTATGAATACAATGCATCTTGATCAATGTTATCTTCTTCAAGATTGTCACCCATCACTTCAAACCCATATTTTCCCTTATTAATCTTAATTTTAGGTTATATATTAAATATTTTTCCATTTAACAAAGCAATTTTGTGTACAATGCATCATGTTCTATATTATCACTTCAACATCTTCAACCCCTTCAATCTACATTACCCCTTCCCTTACATTTCTCAGTTCTGTGGTATATACAATGAATTCTTGCCTGTATTCTCCCCCTTCTCCATTCAATCTTCTACTCCTCTCCTCTTATCCTTCCCCTCCCCTCTCGTAAGTAACAATTTCCTGGTACTTATTTTGTTGGATTTTGATTAAGTCTTTTTTTTTAATTATACTATTTGTGCTCTCCATAGAATCTATTACACTTCGGTTAATTCATTTGTAACCCCCTGCTTACCACTCAATGGGTTTACTTGGAGATTTATAATATTGACACATTCTAGCTTCCACAAATGTGGGAAACCATGCACTATGTTTCTATGTGTCTGGATTATTTTGCTTATATGATTTCTTCCAAGTCATTCTATATCTTTATGAATGGTACAATATTATAATTTTGAAAGAAGAGTAGAATTCTATTGTATTTGTATACCCCATTTTCTTGATCCATTCATCCATTGAGAGGCATCTGAACTGATCTCATATCTTAGCTATGGTAAATAACACCACAGTGAATATGGTTTCATTAGCACCTTTAATGTGGTCTTGTTTGTGCTCTATTGTAAACATAGACCTACCCTGTGACCCAGCATTTCCAATACTGGTCATAGGTGTTTTTACAAAACAGTTGTCAATTAGAGTTAATGTCTCTGTATATAAGAATAGACCATTTATCCCAAGTGAATACAACTCTCTTTCTGACTGATTAAATGATAGAAATTTATCCACAAGTGAAAAAAATTACCATATTAAAGTACTTACTTTAAATGTGTGGATTAAATTTGAAGTTTTTATTTATGCATTTATTCTACTTGAGCTCCTATTATCTGTCAGCATTATGAAAGATAGGAATATAAAAAAGATGGAGGATATCTTAAGTTCTCTTAAGGAACTGAGCAAAAATCAACTAACAAAATACATGACATTTCTGATTAAACTTATGTGTATCACAAAATAGATATTTCATTCTGATTACCAAATAAGATACTTATAGATGGTAGAATATAAATAACAGAATATAAAATACATATACTATCTGATACATTAAACACTGAAGCATCCACAGAATTGAATTTTTGTCACAGATCTGAAGACTTAGTCTTTCTATGCAGCTCTTATTTTACATAATACAATGTCATAAAGGGTACTTTGGTAAATTGAGTTTATCATTACATAACATTTAAGAATTATAGTAAAAAACCTGCTTTAATAAGCTAAATGAACAATGTCAAACAATTAACACATTCATATGTTACCAATTAAGTAAGCAAGGTATTTTATGTCTTATATACATATGTCAAAATAAGCAACAAATTGACCCTGGAATATAAGACACTTGAATAAATAAAGAATAATATAATATTTTATATAGAAACACAGTATATATACTGAGAAGCTATTAATTCTCTTCAATTTACTAACAAATTGAATGCACTTCCTTTTTAAAAGTGTAGGGTATTTTTGAAACATCTAAAATAAAGCTTCAAGCTCACTTCAAGGTAACTAAAAGGAAATGGAAGATTTGTTTTTTGTTTTTTTTTTACCTTGAAAGAAACTAAGGATGAAAAACTAACATTAAAAGACATTAGGTTGCCCTTCAAAGCCTCTGAGTTCAATGCTGTGCTATTAATACTGAAAAAAAATTGTAATAAGATTTTTTAAATATTATTACCTTTAAATAGTTGTACAGAGGAGTTGGCATTCAACAAAGCATCTTCTGAGTACAGTGCATCTTAATGAATGTGTTCCCTTTCAACATTCTCACCTACCCTATCCAACTCACTCCTTCCCTCATTTTTCTTAATTTTTAGGTTATATATTGAATTTTTGCCATTTAACAAAGCAGCTTATGTGTACAATGCACCGTGATTGGTGTCAGCCCTTCAACATCTTCATCCCCTTTCAACCCTTCCTTTCCCTTCTCTATTTCTCAATTCTGTGTTACATACAATAAATTCTTGCCTGCATTTTTCATCTTTCTCCTTCAATCTTCTACCCTTTTCCCCTTGGCCCTATCTTCCCTCTTGAAAGTACCCACTTCCTCATACTTATTTTATCCTTTCAAAGAATTATACTATTTGAACTCTTCATAGTCTATATACGTTAGCTAATTCATTTGTAACTACTTGTATGTCACCCAATGTGTTTACTATAGATTTATAGGCACATTATAGGTACTAAAAATGGGGATATCATACATATGATACCATGATATCATGGGGATATAATGTTTCTCTGGGTCTGGCTTATTTAGCATAATATGATTTTTCCCAAGTCTTTCAATTTCCTTACAATTAGTATAATATCATTCTTCCTGATGGATGAATGGAATTCCATTATGCATTTACACCACACTTTCTTGATCCGTTTGAGGGGCATCTGGGCTGCGTCTAAATGTTAGCTATAATAATTTTTTTTTCCATTATGGGGCTTGAACTCAGAGCTTGGGCACTGTCTGTGAGATCTTCTTTGCTCAAGGCTAGCACTCTACCACTTGAGATACAGCATCACTTTCTCCTTTTTCTGTGATTAATTGGATATCAGAGTCTCACAGACTTTCCTGCCCAAAATGACATTAAGCCATGATCCTCACATCTCAGCCTTCTGAGTAGCTAAGATTACAAGTGTCAGCCCCCGGTACCTGGAAAGACTTCTTTAAAAAATGTATTGAGAAGAAAGTAACTTAATGTATTTCTAACTGAGGTAAAATACTGTATGCAATAAACTGTATGAAATATTTCAAAAAATTTTTGAGGCAAAAATAAGTAAAAGTACTATACCCAAAAATCTATAACCAAAATGACAAGAAACTGGTTGCTTGTTCATAAAAAATATATATCATATAAAGAATATACGCTTGTTGAAAGAAGTGATCTGTTCTTTTCCTCCATCCTATGAAATTAAAAACCTGTATAATGTAGTTTACCATCTCTATAAAGGCCCTTTTCCTAAGTACTGTGCAATTGGAGACCAGGCCTTCAATACACAAATTTAGAGTGACACAATTCCTCCCCTAATAGTCCTCACTATCAAAAGTTAAAGACACCTTCTTGTCTTTCCCTGTGAGTCTTCCTCAGCTTCATGCTTTTCTATCATCTTAAAGCTGAATGTAAATAGAAGAGGATTTGTGGCAGCCCAGTACTCATACAAATGAGAACAATAAGAAAAATGTATTTTTGTTTGGCTCTTTCTCTGAGCAGCTTTCCCCTTTGGCAACTGCATAAATTATCTTATCCAGCTCTCTTTTCTATTAGATAACTGGCTAATTATTATTTATCAAATTATGGAATACTCATGAAACCAACACCTGTAATTTGGAAACCTGGCCCATGACAGGATTGAGATGAAATGTGACCCTTTCTACAGAATGAAACATTTTGAACCACATTAAACAAAGCCTTGAAAGATTATTAAGCAATGACAGGGTGTTGTACAATTGCAAACAATTTTTCTTAATTATAGGCTGCACCACTATTCAATAAAAAATGTAGATGAACCGTTTAATGAATTTATAAGTAAGATCAAATTTGAATACTCCCATTAAACATACCAGTGGAATTTCCTGTTAACTTCTTGTTTGGGTCTTGTTTATTTCCTTACCTTTGGATAAATCTTATTAGAATGACAAAGTAGTTTCAGGCTTTTCATTCTAAAACATAATTAATATTTTTAAACTACCTAAAATAATGAAATTATCATTTGTACTTTTGGAGCCTAAACTTGATGGTATAAGTCAGGCTATAAGAGATTCATTCTACACTAAGTTTACATGCAATTATTAGTATTATTCATGAAAAAAGCCACAGGAGGCACTGGTTTTAGACTTGAAACCTTGTGTGTGATCTGCCACAGTATTGCTAATACTGAGCAGAAACCCAAAGCAATTACTCCAATCCTAGACTAATAGTCTGAGCCTCTGGACCCTTGTAAGCTAGGCACCCAAAGGATTACCTCTACCATGCTTTCCTCAACCTTAAACAGCACAGCAAGGATTAAGGTAGGTACAGCGGTGAAGTGAGAATATCCTATTACTTAAAGATCAGTGCCAGATCCACCTAACTGAAACTGACACCAGGCAAAAACCCATAGATTCCTACTTCCCAGCAAGTGTCCACAGACAGAGCTTCTAGGCCTGCCTCAACACCGATCAGCTATCTTTGGCAGAGAGACATACTTGAGTTTTGACCTCATTGCCACTTGCTGTGTGGTGGACCTGATTCACAACTTTAATACAGAAAATTGCTTATGTCCAAAGTTTGTGTGACAGGAAATATGAAAGAAAAGATCTCCCAGATGATGGAACTCTGTGGTCATAGGCTGGATTTGGTATCCACACATTAAATTAATTGATATACCAGAGGTGATCACCACTATTTATGTTTTTGCAAATCTGTGCACTCTCAATTCAGATCAGTTGGTGGTGATCAGGTAGACATGAATTAGTCTTCCTGAAGAGCCTCACATAAATATCTGGTACCTTGGCAAGAGCAGCCAGAATAGTGCAGATAGTTGGCCCCTTCTCTCTGTCTATGTATCATGAAGATAACACCCTCTGACCTGCTCAATTGGGAACCTTCCTTTGTAGCACTGAGATTCCCCAGATCACACTGGAAATGTTCTACTCTCTAAAAGTGTATTTACCAATTATTGGGAGGAACACACTTCTGTCACCTGTCTTACTCCACATATTCCTGAATTGTAGTCAATGCAATAAGACAATGAAAGAACATACTATGCCTGTACCATGAAACCAACATGGCTCTATTTTCAGGAGACATGATCATCTACTGGGAAATCTTACAAGAATCTGAAAAATAATCTCCAAGGTTGCATGATACATGACAAGCATACAAAATTATTGTTATTTCTCTGAATAATGCAAACTACAATAATTGGATTAGAACATCCAAGTAAGAGTGAAACAGAATTGGCAGTTTCTAAAATACATAGTCATTAGCAACATAAGGTCAGGATTTGTATACAAGAAAAACATAATACATTGATGGAAGGAATAAAAAACTTAAATGGAGACAAAATAAAATAAAATAAATATTGAGTCTTGATTGGTTAAGCAATCAGCAGGCAATACAGGGAAGTGGGAAAGCAGATTCTTCAATCAGATGGAAATATATAAAAGCAAATGCTGCCCTTTTTAATCTATGGGAGATACTCTGACTTGTTATTCAAGGATAGTAGTAAAGAGAATGCAACACTTGTATGGAGATCTGAGGTAAGCAGAGGAAAATAAACAGAATAGACATACATACAAAGTGATTGCATTGTAGATCATCAGGCAGGAGAGGCACTAAACAAAAAACAGCAGAGGATAAAGGTGTGAAAACAGAAACTGGATCTCAACTTCAAATCCTATATAAAATGAATTCCAGAGAGATTATAGACTTACATATGAAATGAGAAACTTTTAGAAAACTTTTAGCAAAACGTAAGAAACACATGTGAATGAGTAGGAAAAGTAATGCATTGGCATTGTACAAAGACAAAAATCAATGAAAACAAATAAATGTAAACAAGAGTGTTTTAATTCATTATGGAAATTTCATTTAATGCTACAATGAAATATTACTTTACCATAGTAAATTTTCTAAAATTAAATAAATAAAATTAAATAAAAAATTATTAAGAAAGGTGTGGATAAAATTAAAAACCTATACTCTATGTCTAGTAACACATTGAATAATTACTCAAGTCAAAATTTGGTAGTTATTTGGAAAATAAGTGTCATAGTCCATGACTGAGAAATCCATTTCCAGAAAAGTAGATTTGAGTCTTGTGTAGTCTTCATGGGGTACATAAAGGATTTCTGACAGACCTAGACATTTTTGAGGGAATAACTTAGAGGTCCTCAACCTTATATGTCATACAAACTACCTCTTCTAAAGCCTGAGAATGTCTTTCATAGACTCCAGGGGCAAAAATTTTTACTACTTCTATTTTCACAAACTTATGTTTACTCTCTTTAGGATTTTGGAAATATGCTCCATCATTGTACAATTATTCATTATATTAAATGGTACAAGAGGCTGGGTAATTGAGAAAGGACAATTGTCTCCACACAAACACACAAATTTACCTTTCAAGTACTAACCACCTTCATCAGTCTGAGAGAGGCAAAGACCACAGTACCATGTGGGTTTAATATAAGTCCATTGGGTTTACTTATAGGTTTATAGGCACATTCTAATTATTACAAATGAGGGAAACCATGCAACCTATCTTTCTTTGGGTATGGCTTACTTCACTTAATATATTTTGTTTCAAGTCTTTGTTTTTCCTTATGGAGCAATGCCATTCTTTCTGATGGAAGCATAAAATTCCATTATGTTTATCTACCACATTTTCTTAGTCCATTTGTCCACTAACGGGCATTTGGGTTGATTCCTTGTCTTAGGTATGGTAAACAATGCTGCAATGAACATGGCTGTGCTGGTGGTTTTAGTGTGACCTGGATTACAGTCAATTATATAAATGCCCAGGAGTGGGATTGCTGGGTTGTAGTAAAGCTCTAATTTTTATTTTACTTTTTGCAGTTCTTTTTTCATTTTTTTCTCTGTTCTCCTTTTGTTGTTGTTGTATTTGATTTCTGTACCTTTTGTCTTTTAGGATTTTTTTGTCTGTTGTGGGGCTTGAACTCTGGCCTTGGGCACTCTCCATCAGTGTTCAGCTCAAAGCTAGAACTCTACCACTTGAGCACAGCGCCACTTCCATTTTTTCTGAGTAGTTCATTGGAGATAGGAATCTCACTAACTTTCCTTCCTGGGCTGGCTTTGAACCACGATCCTCAGATCTCAGCCTCCTGAGCAGCTAGGATTATAGGCTTTAGCCACGGGCACCCAGCTTGTACCTTTTGTCTTGTATGTAGGTTTATCTGATTTGGAGAGGGGAAGAGGAATCACAGAAATAGTGGGACAAAAGACAAACTAATTCAGCAGTAATTACTAGACTCTATGTTGGAAATTTATACAACTTGGAGACTGAGGGTCGGGAGGAAAAAAAAACTAGGAGAAAATGAGGGAAGAGGTGACACTGCTCAAAAGAAATATACTCGAGCCTGGTGGAGGTTTGGGGGGGAGATGGGAAGGGATGGGAAGGGGAAACAAAGGAACAAAGGAATGCTTGGTAAGAAATGTAGTCATTGGGGCTGGGAAGGTGGCTCAGTGGTAGAGCGCTTGCCTTGCATGCATGAGGCCCTAGGTTCGATTCCTCAGCACCACATAAGCAAAAAAGAAAAAAAGCCGGAAGTGACACTGTGGCTCAAGTGGTAGCGTGCTAGCCTTGAGCTGAAGAGCTGAGGGACAGTTCTCAGGCCCAGAGTTCAGGCCCCACAACCGGAGCCAAAAAAAAAAAAAAAAAAGTACTCATTACCTTGCCATGTAATTGTAACCCCTCTGTACGGTATTTTCACAATAATTTTTTTTTTTAAGTTTAAAAAGACAAAAAAAAAAAAAAGAAATATACTGGATACCTGACTTGTGTAACTGTAACCACTCTGTACATCACCTTTACAATTTGAAAAAAAACAATGTAAGCCATAAAAGAAAGAAGAGTAAGCGGGGCGCTGGTGGATCACGCCTGTAATCCCCGTTACTGAGGAGGCTGAGATCTGAGGATCATGGTTCAAAGCCAGCTCCGGCAAGGAAAGTCCGTGAGACTCTTATCTCCAATAAACCACTAGAAAACTGGAAGTGGCGCTGTGGCTCAAACGGCAGAGTGCTCGCCTTGAGCTGAAGAGCTGAGGAACTGTGCCCAAACCCAGAGTTCAAGCCCCACTACCAACCAAAGAAAAAACAAAAAAACAAAAAAGCAGAAAGAAGAGTAAGAGAAGGGGTGGGTTGGGAGAGATGAGTGAAAATGTTCTAAGTGTAACATTGGTGAAGATATATTGTATTTATAAATTGCTTTGTTAAATGGCAACTCATTTCTACAACTATATCTGAAAGATACCAAAAAATGTACATATATATGTAATATATCTATTTAGAGAGAGAACAGATGCATTTGAAAAGTCTAGAAAGAAAGAGCTGTCCATGATGTCCCTCCCCCAAATCTAAGCATCAAGAAATATTGCCTATTTGAAGGAAAGAGAAGAAATAAGTCCTAGTCCTAGAGTTAAATTCTGCTTCATCACCCCATCTGAGGCTTCATCAATGGATAATGCAGCTGGAAGCCAAGCCACTACCAAGCAATGCCACTACCAGTACACCCCTATTTCAGGTGGCAGAGTAGAGACTCAGACCTCATTCACTGTGGCTCTCTTGGCAGCTGCTCACACAACCATTCTTTTCTACTTGAGATTATCATACGGTGGACATCATATTCACTTCAAAGATATTCAACATGAAATTTGTCTTACACATAAGTGTCTTTTTCATTTGGTCCCTTAAAACTACTTCTGATGCAAAGATGTCCTATGTTTTGTCTGTATTTAATAAAAACAGACTGATAGATAAGTGTAATCTTGCATTTACTAACTAGTCCTGAATGCTATAAAATTCACTCTAAACGACTGAGCATCCTGCTATTCCTTGGATCAGAATCATTTGTGTTAATTTGTTATACTGTCCCTAATAATTTCTTTATTACCTGAGGTAATACTTGATTTGTATGCCTTGCCTCTTCAGAACGTATGCTTGAAATAAAATATACTAGAAATAAAACTTTTAAATGCATTTATTAAATAAACTACAAGACAGATTCCAGCAATATTTTTCCTCTCTTTTCTGACAGATAGTATAAACTAGAATATATGTTTCTATTAATCAAAGGATGCTCACAAAGTAAGTATATTTAATTATTCAAATATTCAAACAAAAAAGACAATTGTGATTTTTTAATTAACGTGTTTCAAATTTTGACTGATGGTTGTAAAAGGTAAAAACAAAGAAAATTTTATGTTTCAGATTTTCACTGTTTTATAATACCACATGTTCTATTGTCTAAGTTCATTTCTTTTTGTCTAAAGTAAATACCAATATTTAGATATTAAAATCTGGGCCCTTTTCATTTCTTTTTTTTTCTTTTTTCTTTGTTTTTTTCGTCAGTCATGGGGCTTGAACTCTGGGCTTGGGCGCTTTTCTTGTGCTCAGCTCAAGGCAAGCACTCTACCATTTGAGCTACAGTGCCACTTCTGGTTTTCTAGTAGTTTATTGGAGATAAGAGTCTCATGGACTTTCCTGCCTGGGCTGGCAGGAAACCCTGATCCTCAGATCTCAGCCTCCTGAGTAGCTAGGATTACAGGTGTGAGCCGCCAGCACCTAGCTCATTTCTTTTCTGCTATGTTTCTCTTTTCCTTTTCCCTTCTGTAGGTTTTATGTCCAAGTGCATAAAACCTACAAATTAAAGCTTCAGTTTGTTCTAGACTATTCCACAAAATTCAGACACATTTGTAGAGGAGCGATGAGATTATTTAGGATTTTTATTATGAACACATTAATTTTATACAATAGAAGTACTCAATTGTTTTTAGCAAAAAGATGTTAAATACTAGTGAGCTGTTAGGCCTGCAGAAACAGAAAACTTAAATCACTAAGATTCTTCTTTTGTTTTGTTTTGTTTTTTGTCGGTCGTGGGGCTTGAACTCTGGGCCTGGGGGCTGTCCCTCAGCTCTTCAGCTCAAGGCGAGCGCTCTACCACTTGAGCTACAATGCCACTTCCTCTTCTTTTGTTATCAAATACATTATTTAGTTTTTTATAATAAGGACTGTCTTCATTCCAGCAACTACTGCTCATCTGAGAAAATATTCTTGAATTCAGGGGGGGAAAAAACATGAAATAAAATCAATTGCAAATTTCCCAGTATTGCTGTGTAGCAATTGCTCTGGTAACACGGTCTTATT
The DNA here is from genome assembly GCF_024711535.1 of Dipodomys merriami. Lineage (NCBI taxonomy): Eukaryota > Metazoa > Chordata > Mammalia > Rodentia > Heteromyidae > Dipodomys > Dipodomys merriami. The sequence continues at coordinate 82,195,797 of NW_027203381.1, forward strand.
AAGATATCATAAAAAAACAGAAATTCATGGCCTCATTATCCATCATGGTTTGAGAAACTAGGATGAGTCAGAGTTCTTGTCCTCATTAATGATTTTGCTGACAGTTGTTCTCTATTGATGAATATTATCCCAAAATTAGCATATGCAATACAAATCACATGCATCCTTATGATGGGTTCTTGTAAAGATAGTTAAAAGAAGTAATCACTTAGAAGCCAGGCTTTGATGGTTTATGCTAGCAATCCTAGCTACTCAAGAGGATGAGAACTGGAAACCTATGATTTAAAGCTAGCAAAAGTATGTGAGACTCTTGTCCCCAGTTAACCAGCAAAATTCTAGAATGGAAGTATTACTCAAATGATAGAGTACCATCCATAAGGAAGTAATATGAACAAGAGCAAAAGTCACTGAGTTGATGCCCTGATACTAGCAAAACAAAAAGAAAGGAAAGGGAAGGGAAGGGAGGGGAAGGAAAAGGAAGGAAAGGGAAGTGAAGAAAAGAAAATAAAAGAAAAAGATTTCTTAGGGTAAAAATTATTACGTGAAAACAATCACTTGTGACAGAATGGTATTTTTCAAGGGAACTATTAATGATCTAAAAAATATTTAATTAAAAATGATTTTGTTTCCAAGACTTTATTCTACAAAGTATACTTGGGCCTCTGACTTTTACCCAATCTATTTCTCCCATTTTAATATGCATGTCTAGATCATTTGTATTTCACATAATTTCTGATAAGATTAGGCTTAAAAACATCAGCTTATGAGTGGATTTTTCCTTTTGGTTCATCAGTTCTTTGCTTTTTTTTTCATTTTGGACTAATTGATTATATCTAATCATTTTATTTCCTCTTCCTTGTCATGATCCCTTAATGTTTCAGTTATTGCTTTCAAATAAATTAAATAATAAATTAATTTGATATAAATATCAAATTTATATTTAATCACTTCCCTCCAGTGATACAATATTGCCTCACATCCAAGATAACAAGTTTCTATCTTCATGCTTTAGTAATATTGTCATTTGCTTTATTTCTGCAAAATATGAAGCTATGTGATGTTATATATCTATAAATGTTAAACATACCTATCACTTATAAAAAAATGATGGGGAATTTTGCTTTCCTCTACTTAAATTAACTTACATTAATTTTTATTAGTAAAAGAAGAATAAAGCAATGTTCTGTGATCATAATTACTATTATGGTTAAATAAAAAGTAATCCTAATGAAAGTATTTTATGTGGAAAATCAGGCAGAAATTAATTTACTAAGCTGCTACAGCCAGGGATGGGGAGAGATGAATGTAGGTACTATGCATGCAAACCATACTACATCACCAGTCTGCTAGAATTCAAATCCTAAAGAAGAAAATACTGTTCCTGATACAAAATAGTAAAAATGTTTTATTCTTACTCACCGTCTTCCCCTCCCTCTCCCTGTTGCTCTCTCTCTCTGTCTCTGCCTCTGTCTCTCTCTCTCACACTCACACACATACACACACACACACACACACACACACACACACACACACACACACAAGCTAATTGGGAAGAAAACAAAGTGGCATAGAAATGAGATGAGCAGTAGATAGCATCCTGTAAGATGTAGTAGAGGAGGCTCATTTGAATTAACTGAATAGAGATGACTTGAGTAAAGTGTGATTATAGTGTTCAAAGCTGAAGAACAAGAACCGCAACATCCTAATAAAGGTGTACCAAAGTATAAACAAGTGTGAGATGATGTTTAGCAATTAAACATGAGGCATTTCTATGTGTTCCTGGGAGATGAAGAATTCAAAATCCATCGAAGACCACTAGTGCATTATTTTGATGCTTATGAAATACATTTGACCCAGTGTGATTTTCACAATAAACCACATATCAATCATTTCAGGGTCTGTTTTTAAAAGTTCCATGAGGAAGAAGGCTTTATCAAAATTATAAGATGTTACCAGAGGACTGTGTGCAGTGAGAAAGAATAATAGAGACCTTTTGCCTCTATGGAGTATGGTTTTAACAGCATGTATTACTCGTCAACATAACCCCACATCCCCCCCCAAAATTAGGAGATAATAGTTTCCCTCATTTGTAATAATTAGTATATGTCTAGGACAGTCTTAACAGAGGATCAAAATAGCTCAATTGCTATGTACATATGAACATATAAAATGATGCTAATTGAAATGAACTCCAAGATAGGGAAAAAAGAGGTATTTTTTGTTGTCACTATACTATATCAAATATTTCTTTTTTTAAATAAGTTTTTGTTGTGAAAATACTGTACAGTGGGATTACACTTACATGAGCAAGGTAATGAGTACATTTCCTATCAAGCATTGCTGCCTCCTCCTTTGTTTTTCCCCTACCCTCCCTTTCCTCCCATCTCCACAACTACACTCCCCCCCAACCCCTAAATTGTAAAGTTCGTTTTTCTACATAGAGTCTTGTACATTTTTCATTGTTGCAATGGGTCAACCTGTATATATCAAGTATTTCTTTCTACTTTATTTTTTTTTCTTTTTCCCTTTGGTTTATCCCTGGTAGTTACTTTTTTTGATTTTGGTACCCAGCGCCATGTATATATGTTTATCTGATTTGGGGAAGGGAAGGGGAATAACAAAATGGTGAGAAAAGGACAAAAGGTGACCTAATGCAACAATGATACTCACAAGACACTATGCTGAAAATGAACTTTACAACTTCAGGAGGGAGATGGGATGCAGGGAAATGCAGGGAGGGATAGTAGGAGAAAAACTAAGGCGTGGGTAGCATTGTTTGACAGGAAATGTACTCATTACCTTACTTATATAACTGTAAATTCTCTGTACAGAACCTTTACAATAAAATAAAATATAATTAAAAAAATAAGAGATAATCCAAAATGTTAGATTATTCTTTTAAAAAATAAGCTTTTGGATGATTTTATCCACATTTTTGTGATGTGTCAAATATTTCTAGTTATTTTAACCTTTATATAAAATAATAAAAATATTTTAAAAGATTGTGTACTTCTCATACTAAATAAGGAAATTATAAGTATTCTATTCAAATCTTTCTTGGTGTTTGGAATTCTTCCTTATGAATATCAATATGCCTTCTCTGGAAGAAGGGCACTTCTTTAAAATGTCTTACATGTGAAGATAAAATGTCCCCTTTTAGGAACTGATCTGTACAACTTGGGTGGGAAAGGTTGGGGGAGGGAAAGTAGGAGAAAAATGAGGGAAGTGGTAACAAGTTTGACAAGAAATATACTTATTACATTAATTATGTAACTGTAACCTCTCTGTACATCACCTTAACAATAAAAAAATTAAACTCCCCTTCTACCAAATTCTCTAAGATGCTACTATTTTGTTTTCTTTCTGTTACATTTTAGACAATCTCAGTGACAACTTCTGATATTCTTCTCTAATTTGATATATCATTAATTGTCTATTAAGGCTAGTCTCCTCTCTTCTCTTTCTCTCTCTCCCTCCCTCTCCCAGAAAATATTTCTAGTTTGAAACAAATGATGAATGTTATTCTAATTACTTAAAACTATAGGTTTATCCCTTTAGCCTATTCCTCACTGATAAAGTGGAATAGTACAGCATGGCAGACACTCAAATCCAAGATCTACCTATGAACTTAGGGCTCAGTAATGCAAATCTTTTCCTAACTTCATTGTTCCCTTGATCCCATTGCTCACTTGGTTCAGATAACTGAAAAGCATAAGAACAAAAGACAAAGGTCCTGGAAGATAGCTTTCTTCACCCAGGATGCTATTCTACAGGTAGCTAGTGAAGATCAAGAACAATTCCAAGAATTTAACTTTTAATTCAATTTCTTACAGTGTACAGGATCATTTAGAAAAGCAACAGTGTATGCCTCTTTCATAGCTGGTTCCTTCCGTGAGGGTTAAAGTAATCATCAGTTAAGGACTGAGGTAGAATTAAGGACTAAGGGAGAATTGTCTTTTCAAGTTGGATTAACTAGAGTTTCCCCTGTGCCCTCAATCTTCATTCATGTAGACATGAGAAACATAAACTTTCCAATGATTAAACTGTTGTCTCAAAATGATCAAAATACTGAAAGTTTTCAAAGTAAAAAGATCAACATTTTAGAAACATATATACACCCAAATCATCATCACACAAATGATTGAATTCCTATGCATTTTAGTTGTTTTTCCTTTTTTAACTTCAATTTTCTTATAATTGACTGTTCTATTTTCTCAGTGTTTCATTTGTAAATAACAATGTGCTATTAGGGGAAGAATAATAGCATTGATTTTAGTTCCCAACAGTAGAAGTATCAGAATTACTAGGGAGATATTAAAAAAGAACTTATTTTCCAAACAAAATATGCTCTGAAAATCAAAACAACATTGAGATACCACCTCATTCCAGTTAGAATAGCTAAAATCAAGAACTCTAATAACAACAGATGCTGGAAGGAATGTGGACAGAAGGGAACCTTACTGCATTGTTGGTGGGAGTGTAAACTTGTTCAACCACTTTGGAAAGCAGTATGGAGGTTCTTCAAAAGACTCCACATAGAGCTCCCCTATGACCCAGCAATCCCACTTTGGGGCATTTACCCAAATGTTCACAAACAAGACCACACTAGAGCTACCAGCACGACTATGTTTATTGCAGCATTATTTACCATAGCTAAGATCTGGAACCAACCCAGATGCCCCTCAGTAGATGAATGGATCAAGAAAATGTGCTATATAAACACAATGGAATTCTATGCCTCCATCAGAAAGAATGACATTGCCCTATTTGTTAGGAAATGAAAAGGCTTGGAAAAATTATATTAAGTGAAGTAAGGCAGGCCCAAAGAAACATAGGTCCCATGGTTTCCCTTATTTGCAATATCTAGTATATGCATGAATCAAGCAGAAAAAGTCAGATAAGTTGATGTTAGGGAAATGAACCCTAAGATAAGTATTCAAATGTTTTTTTTTTCTTTCATGCGATTGTTTCTAACACATTTATAAGACTATTTCTTTGTTGCTTCTTATGTCCCTCCCCCTGCTTTCACTGTATTTGATGTTGGTATAATTTGTGGAGGGGAAAGGGAAAAACAAATCGTTTAAATAGGGATACAGGTGGACCCGTTGCAACAATGAGATGTATAAGTCGTTATGTCAAAAACGAACTTTACAACTTTGGTGGGGGAGTGGAGGAGAGGGGGGGAGGATTGCGTGGGGGGCAATGGGAGGACAGGAAGGGATGGGAAGGGGAAACAAAGGAGGAGGCTACATTTCCTAATAAGAAATGTTCTCATTACCTTGCCCATGTAATTGTAACCCCTCTGTACAGTATTTTCACAATTAAAAAAAGAAAAGAAAAACCTGAGAGGGAGGGGGAATATGCTCTGATAGGAAGAAAATCCATGAGTTACAAAGTGTGATTGCTGGTTGTTCACTGTTCCTGAAATTCTCAATTGACTCATGTCTTTTCATCTCTCACTTGTATGATAGAAAAAGATTCAACTTCTGAATAAGAAACCTGAATTTCATTCAGCATTGCACATGATTCCACATTAATTCATTCATTCAATTAAAACTGAGAGTTTACTGTGGGCTGGATTTTTAAGGCTAGAGTGTTAAATAAAATAGAAGTTCTCTGATATTTTGTAGCGTGCACTTTGTTTGATATCACAAGTACTAAACAGATAACCACCTTAAAATTAATTCATTTTCTGAATTGCAATAAATTTTAAAGAAATCATCATTAGAAATATGCAGTTTCTAAAATTCTGACTTTTTTAAAGGATTATTAAAAGACTCTACACTTTTCCAACTATATATGTATATGCATGTGTGCAGAATCAAAACCTTTGCCTTATTATTTAATCTGACAATTATATAAAAACTACTTGAATACAAAAACAGATGTGAGAATCTAGACATTAAAATTATTCCGCTGTCAATAAAAGAATAGCATAATCTGATCATATAAAACTATTTATAGAAATGAGCTAGAGGAAATGGAAACAAGGGTTCTTTTTTGCTTTATTGGTCATTTTTGTTTTCTTTTCATGTTGTCTTGTTTGTAAGGGGGGTACAGAAATGGTGGGGCAAAAGGTGGACAAAGACAGCAGTGGTACTCACTAACACTGTGTTGAAAATGAACTATGCAACTTGTGTGTGGGAAAAACTGGAGGAGAATGAGGAAATGGATGAAATTGTCCAAAAAGAAATGTACTCTTCACCTGACCTATATAACTATAATCCCCTACACATTACAATAACAATAACAGGCTTGCACCTGTAAAATATCTATTCAGGAGGCTGGGATCTGAGAATTGCAGTTCAAAGCCAGCAGGAAAGTCCGTGAGACTTGTATATATAATTAACCATCAGAAACCCATAAGTGGCACTGTGGCTCAAGTGGTAGAGCACTCGCCTTGAGCTGAAGCGCTCGGGGACAGCTCTCAGGCCAACAGTTCAAGCCCCATGACTGACATACAAAAAAAAGCACAATATGCCATGGCCTGGCACATTTTCCTCTCCCTATATTATATCAAAGTAATTACAGAGTCTACCCAGATTCAATGAAAGGAGAAATAAATTTAGTTTCTATGTGAAAGGCAGATCAAGAGCTTGCAACCATATTTAGGTGGTAAAAATCAACAGCTAAACTCATCCATTTGCCTTTGCCCCAAGTCCTCTATCTTTGTTTCTTAAAATATAGTCAATGTCAAGAAATCTCCTGAATATATATAAAATTTAAAACAGAGAATGGAAACAGGAAAAGTTACTGTTCACAGGCCCCATTGGAGGAATGATAGGAGTAAGAATCTCAAAACAAGTCCCATAACTCAACTAGCACTTGGCTTTCATCCACAGGCTGGAGAAGAACTGAAAATACAGCTTGTACTGAACATTTTTCTTTCTTTTGCAGGGAGTGAAATTTTGTTTTACAAATCATAATTTATTAACAAATAGAAAGAAAAAAGCCCCATAGCCTATTTTCTGACTCTCCCATTCTGACTTAAAAATGAATTTCCAACCCTAGGCTCATTATGATCAATTGATAAGTAAATGTAGAGGTCTTAAGAAGTTTATCATGATAACATTCAAACTGCAATACAGATATTTTTTTACTTTATAAGAATATGCACATTTATTAAAGATATTAGGCAACTTATTGAGGTAACAAACTCAGACTTTCCTCTCATAGAAAATCACATCAATGAAAAGCTATGAGAGAGAAAAATGCAAGGCTTAATGATAATACAAAGTTTCCATCATCTGGATCCTGGGAGTGGGGAGAACAGATGGGTAGGGTATGGGCAAATTTTTATGAATAATTGGGGAGCCAGGCACTGCTGGCTTACACCTGTAATCTTGACTACTCAGGAGGCTGAGATCTAATAATTGCAATTCAAAGACAGCCCATCCCCCCCAAAAAAAGTTCATGAGACTCTAACTCCAATTATGTACAAAAAAAAGGAAGAAAGGACTCTTCCTAGACTCTCTCTAGAGAGAGAGAAAGAAGGAAAAAGGAAGGAAGGAAGGAAGGAAGGAAGGAAGGAAGGAAGGAAGGAAGGAAGGAAGGAAAGGAAAGAAAGGAAGGAAAGGAAGGAAGGAAAGAAGCAAGCCAGACTGGAGCTATGGCTTAGGTGGAAGACTTAGGCCAAAAAAAGCTAAAGGACAGCACCCAGTACCTGAGCTCAAAATCCAGGACCAGTACAAAAGAAAGTAAGGAAGAATGATTGAATGATTAGGGATACATCAAACAAAAAACCTGGGAGAGTCCAGAAGATGGCAGAGGAGAAGCTGGAGGCTAAACCAGGTCTCACATAGAAAGCAGTCTTAGTGTTCCAGTGAACAGTTGTAGGCTAGAGAATCACACCAAGTGTGCCATCACAGTACAGGGAGTTTAGCCAGAGAGGAAAAATCCAGGCAGCTTGGTCAAGGAGACAGATCTGAGCATTTTTCAGTGTTCACAACAGCGGCTACTGCGGCCACCATATCAACAGACAGAGTCCAGGACAAAGGCACCACACATGGTGTGAAAGTGGATTCTACTCACCACCAGCAAGAACTGCAAGGAGCAGAAATCTTCATCCTGCTGATTGCAAATCAGGGATGACCCAGAAACCAAGAGGCTAGCATGAGTACACCCAAGATATCCTCACTTCTCATGGAGCAGCAGTGAGAAGGTAGTCCCTCCCCCACCACCAGAGAAACACTCCATCTTTGATACTAACAAAGACACCACCTAGCAGCTAGCTCCAACTCAGTCCTTGGAAGAAAACAATAAGAGCGATACATGAGGTTACAGGAACCTGATCTGACCTGCTGTGCTCAGCTACACCCACAGGAAAGTCACTCTTCCCAGGCAGAGATAGCTAAGACCCCGGAGGAGTGACTTTCTTCACTGGGTAAACAGATCCAGAGGCTACCCCTTCCCACAGCAGTTAAGACAGCAGGAGGGGTAAAACACAAACAATTGAATCTCAGTAAACATAAATCCTGAGAATGGCTCCAGGCTGGACTGTCTCAGGAGCTAGCCCCTCAGGGAAAAGCTAGTGATTGCTGATAGGCCTCAACCCTACCCAGAACCTACCTCATCACAGCAACTCCAAGCTAGACAAAACAGCCATCTCCTTCTTTTGTGAAACTCAAAGCAGATCTTCCTCCCACTGAGCTAGTCTGGCAGGAGGATCACAAAGTGCTAAGTAAGGAAGATCATTTTTCAACCTGCTCAAACAAACTGACTTAAGAAACCATCAAGCAACAAGAAAACCAAACACCACAAGCAAACCAGAGACTCTAACAAGAGACTGGTTATGGACACAGGGGCAATAACAAGATCTTCCCCCCTAAAAAAAATCAAATAACTCGTTTTGCTATTTTTAATTTTAAAAAGTTTTCTTTTTTCCATAATTTTTATTTTAGGTGTGTGTGTATCTCTTTTAATCTTTTTGGTCCTTTATTATTTATTTTGCATGACTTAATTGCTGTTCTGCTTATCCCCAGATACATACCCATCATCAATTATCCTTCATTGTGTACATACTTAATTCATAAATTGATTACTCAATTCACAACCTCTTAGGCGTAACTTCTTTAGTAGTAGTATTATTTCTTTATACCTAAAAAAATCTTTAAGTATTCAATTTTTTTATTTTTAATTTTTTCATTTTCCTTTATATCTCTGTTCCTCTCATCTTATGCTTTTCTGCCATCAGTATTATTTCTTTACACTTACATAATTTGTAAGTGTTTCATTTTTTAAATGTAAATTTTTGTTTTTTCATTTTTTGTTTCTTTATCTCTCCTTTCATTCTGTTTTATCCATTTCCTCTCTGAGACTAGGACTTGGTTAAATTCATTTTTTCCTTTTACAACTCGACATCCCTCTACTCCTAATTTTCCCCACAATTCTCCCTAAACCTATTAATTTCTGGTCTGCTGAATCCCTCTTTGATGTTCTTAGCCTATCAATCCATAGTTGTTTGATGTTGAATAGATAGTATCTGTTGACCTAGATTGTATCAGCAGCCATTTTGACTGTGCAACTACAGGACTCTGCTTGATGCTTGCCTTAAAATAGTGTTCTAGCAAGAAATTGGTGTTACTTTATTACCAAATGGGCAGAACAAGCCAGAGAAACACAAGAAAAATGGCAAGTCCAGGTATCTCAACTGCCACTCATGATAATCAGGTTACAGAACAGTTAATGAATAATCCAGAGACGAGTTCCCAAAAAGCTCTACAAACACTACTGGTAAACATGGTGAATGAAAAAATTGAAAACCTGCAAGGGACTCAGTGTGAATGTGATAGGGAGAGAGAGGAGGTTAAACAAAAATTACTGTAGAAATCTTGTGAGCTTGAGGAAGCTACTCAAAGAATAATACAGGAATTGTGTGAGCAGCCTGAGAACAGTCAAAGAGAAAGACAAGATTGCATGAGCAGACTGAGAAATGTCAAAGAGTAATACAGGAATTGTCTGAGCATGAGGAAGCTAATCAAAGAGTAATACAGGAATTGCAAGAGCGGGATAAGAATAGACAAAGACCAATAGAGGCTTTCATGGAATCCATAAATAGAAGCTGAAGGAATCCAAGGAGACCACAAAGGGAATGCAGAATGGAGCCCATCAGAAGGTAAGGGAATCCAATGAAGCCATAACCAATCAACTAAGGTGTTTGAGAATAAACACTAAATTAAGGAAGTAAATAAGTTCATAAAAGATCTAAAACAAAGATCCAACAAAGAATTTGAAGTCATCAAAGCTGACCAATTAGAAGGAAAGGAAATAAAAATCAAAGTACAAAGTCTTGACAGTAGGTTAGATCATGGAGAAGATCAAATCTCTAGGATTGAAGACAGCCTAGATATTATAGAGAAAGAACATACAACTAACCAAGACAAATCTAAGAAATATGATAGCTCTATTCAACATTTGGATGACACAAGCAGAAGGCCCAGTCTGAGGATAATGGGTGTAGAGGAGCACCTAGAGACAGAAGTTAATGATCTAGGAAATTTATTTAACAGGATGCTGGCAGAGAACTTCCCAAGCTTTTAGAACTCCAAATAGACCAGACCAGAACAGGACATCCCACTGTCACATTATAATCCACACAGTTTTAATTCAGACCTAGGAAAGGATCCTTAAAGCTGTCAAGGAGAAAAAAAATCAATCACCACTAAAGGGAAATGAATTAGAATAACCTTCAGATTTCTCAGCAAAGACAAAACAAGAAAAGCCTGAAATGATGTATGCCACACCCTAAAGAAAAACAATTATCAACCAAGAGTACTGTACCCAGCTAAACTCTCCTTTATAAGGCCAAATGAAACCCTTACATAGCAAAGAAATACTGAAACAATATATCTCCACCAAACCAGCCCTACAAAAGATACTTAAAGATGTCCTACACATAGAAAACCAACAAGAGCCCAATAAAGGCCAAGAAACTGCACCCAATCTGAGAATCCAAGAACCATAGGAAGAACCCAGTTGTCAAAGCCCCCAAGAAGGTGGATAACATGGTAGGAACTACCAAATTCTCAGTCCCAATTCTCAATATTAATGGACTTAACTCTCTAATTAAGATATATAGACTGTCTAGTTGAATTTAAAACAATATCTTTCTATCTGCTCCCTTCAAGAGTCACACCTTACCCATAAAAACAAACATATTCTGAAAGTGAAAGGCCAGAATAAATCTACCAAGAAAACAACCCCCACAAACAGGCTGGAGTTGCAATCCTAATATCAGATAAAATTGACTTAAAATTAAAATTAGTGAGTCCTGTAACACATGGAGGCTGAACAACACACTGTTGAACCACCAGTGGGTCATGGAAGAGATTAGAAAGGAAATTCAAATGTTCATGATACTCAACAAAAATGAACACACAAATTACCAGCTCCCCTGGGACACAGCAAAGGCAGTACTCAGAGGCAAGTTTATAGCTCTGAGTTCCTACATCAACAAATAGGAGAGGATTGAAACCAATAATTTAAAGAGACATCTGAAACTCCTTGAAAAAGAGCAGCAAGATAAACCCCAATCCAGTAGATGGAAAGAAATAATTAAAATTAAATAAAAATTAAACGAATTAGAATCCAAAAAAAAACCATAGGAAGCATCAACAAAACAAAAAGTTGGTTCTTCAAAAAAATTAACAAAATTAGCAGACCCTTAGCAAATCTTACCAGAAAAAGAAAAGAACACACCCAAATAAACAAACTCAGAGATGAGAATGGAAACATCACCACAGAAACAACATTGTAAGGGAATACTTTTCAAAAATTTATGTTAATAAGTTTGAGAATATTGAAGAAATGGACGATTTCATAGCAAATATTGACATGCTGAAACTAAACCAAGATGAGTTTAACCAACTTAACAGACCCATATCAAGCATCGAAATAGAAACAACAATAAGAGACCTCCCATCTCAGAAAAGCTCAAGACTGGATAGAATTACAGCAGAATTCTACAAGGCCTTCAAAGCAGAACTCACACCAATACTCCTCCAACCCTTCAATGAAATTGAAAGAGAAAGTTCACTACCAAACACATTCTATGAAGCCATCATAACCCTCATTCCAAAACCAGGCAGGGACTCATCAAAGAAAGAGAACTATAGACCCATTTCTTTGATGAACATCAATGCAAGACTTCTCAACAACATTTTGACCAATCGAATTCAACAATTTATCAAAAAATCATACACTACAATCAAACAGGATTCATTTCAGGGATGCAAAGTTGGTTCAATATACACAAATCAATTAATATAATTCATCACATCAACAAGAGCAAGGATAAGAACCAAATGGTTATCTCAGTAGATGCAGGAAAAACATTTGACAATATCCAAAACCCTTTATGATGAAGGCTCTGGAAAAACTAGGAATCCAATGAACATTGCTCAATACAGTAAAGGCTGTATATAACAAACCTACAGCCAGCATTATACTTAATGGCAAAAATCTAAAGCCATTTCTTCTAAACCCAGGAATGATACAAGGATGTCCACTAGCTCCTCTTCAATTTAGTATTAGAATGCCTCACTACAGCAATAAGACAAGATGCAAACATAAAGAGGCTCCAAACGGGGAAAAAATGAAATAAAATTCTCCCTCTTTGAAGATGACAAGATCTTGTATTTGAAGAATCCCATGGTGTCCACTCCCAAATTACTCGAGCTGATTCAAAACTTTGCCAAAGTAGCAGGGTCTAAAATTGACCCTCAAATCAATGGCTTTTCTGTATGCCAACAATGAGAAGAGCATGGTTGAAATCAGGAAAACAATTCCTTTTGTAACACCCCTTTAAAATAAAATACCTAGGAATTAACTTAACCAAAGTAGTGAAGGACTTCTATGATGAAAACTTTAAAAACTTGAAAAAGGAAATCAAAACAGAACTTAAAAGTGGAAAAATCTCCCATGCTCCTGGATTGGAAGGATCAATATCATGAAAATGGCAATACTTCCCAAGGCTATCTACATACTCAATATGATACCTATCAATATTACAACTTCATTCTTCAAGGAAACAGAAGAGGCAGTCCAAAAATTCATATGGAACAATAAAAGACCCCAAATAGCAAAAACAATCCTTAATAGAAACTGGGGGAATATCAACACCAAATTTCAAATGCTACTACAAAACCATAGTAATCAAAACAGCTTGGTACTGGCACAAGAAGAAACTTCAGGACCAATGGAATAGAATTGAAAACCCAGAAATGAACCCACAGACCTATAGCCACCTAATCTTCGATAAAGGAGCTAAAAAAAATAGAATGGAAGAAAGATAGCTTCTTCAGTAAATGGTGCTGCAAAATTGGTTAATCACCTCTAGAAAACTATAGCTACATCTGTATATATCACTCGGCACCAGAATCAACTGCAAATGGATCAAAGACTTTGGAGTCAAATCGGACACCCTGAAAACATTACGGGACAGAATAGGAGAAACTCTAGGTCTCTTAGGCACAGGAAGAAATTTTCTTAATATAGATCCAGAAACACAACAAATCAAAGAAAGTTTGGACAAATGGGACTGCATGAAGTTCCAAAGCTTCTGCATGGCAAAGGACATAGCTAGCAAGATCAATAGAAAACCCACAGATTGGGAAAAGATCTTCACTACCCATACAACAGACAAGGGTCTCATATCTAAAATATACCTAGAACTCAAAAATTAAATCCCCCAACAACAAATCCTCAAAGAAACAACTGTCTCATAAGTAAGTAGGCTAAAGCCTGAAAGAGAAATTTATTTGAAAAAGAAATAAGAATGGCCAATAGACACATGAAGAAATGCTCAACCACTCTAGTCATAAAAGAAATGGAAATCAAAACAATATTGAGGTACCACCTCACCCCAGTTACATTGGCTATAATGAAGAACTCTGATAACAACATTATTTATCATATATGGAACCAACCCAGATGTCCCTCAGTAGATGAATGGGTCAAGAAAATGTGATATAAATATATATATATGTATATATATATATATTTATGTCTGTGTGTATACATATCATATATATATGTATGTATATATATATGTGTGTGTGTGTGTATATATATATATATATATATATATATATATATATATATATATGTCAGTGCCTTGTATCTTGCATATACACTTCTCTAGCCTGGGGAGGGAAAGGGAAAAAAACAAAATGCTTAAACAGGGATACAGGTTGACCCATAGTAACAATGAGATGTACAAGACACTATGTTGAAAAATGAACTTTACAATTTAGTTGGGGGGAGGGGTGTAGTTGTGGAGGTGGGAGGGAAGGGATGGTAGGGGAAAAACAAAGGAGGAGGTAACAATGCTTGATAGGAAATATACTCATTACCTTGCTCATGTAACTGTAACCCCTCTGTACAGTATTTTTACAATGAAAATGTATTAAAACAAAAAATAAGACAAAAAATGAGAGAGTAGTGGAGAGAGGGAAAAACTCATACTGTTACAAATATATATATATAAGAAGATTCATTCAAGTATGATTGAAATTTGGTCTAAGAGATGGACAGATCCTGCCTGCAGCAGCTACATAAAGATAATAAAAAATAAATATTCACAAAGAAAAAAGAAAGAAGAAATGTTTCTCCAGGTCTCCATTTTTAAGTCACTATTAGCATCCTATCATGGAGCCTACTTCCTACCACTTAAGTGAGCACTAGATGCTCACTTGGAAAGGAGAGAAAGGGACCTGGATTTGAAAATCACCTGAGAATTGTTGTGCACTATTCCAATGACTTTTAATGCTATGCTCCAGAGACAGAGTGGAATTTAAGTATAGGTAAAGTGACCCATTTTGTTTCTCAGTCATTCATCTGACCACACTTTGAGAAGAGAATTAGATGGAGTCAAACATTTGATTCTCATTGGAGGAACAGTTAAGCCTTTATCATAGCTTGCCAAACTTTCACAGAGATAAAGTTAGGTGTGATATTCTGCAAGTGCTTCCCCTAAAACAGAGACTCTGAAAGCTGTTTCCACGCCTGTGTGGCAAATGAAATTTCAACATGGGTAGCAGTCAGGGCACGGGATATTTCAATTGACCCTTCTTGGTAATTTCTCCATTAAGAAAACTGCCTGATAGAGTGATGATTACACTTTTAAGCACATAAGTGAAAATATGTGTGCAGCCACACGCCTGTTGGAAGTATCTTGTTTTGTAGAATCTATTATTTCCATGTTTGTTTTTCTTCAACTTCTTTTTGGATTGTGCCCTAAGCTGCAGCTATCAGTAACCTCTCACACTCAAAAGTTCAATCAGAGAAAACGCTAGTTTGTACATGATTCTCATCATAGCAAAATGGCATTATCTGCTTGAGGCTGTAAGATTGTAGATGAAAGGGCTTGAACATCAAACCACTAGGATATCTGTCTGGCTTCCAGGCAGGAAAGGGCAAATAGTCAACTGGATGAAATGACTTACATGTCTCCTTCACAAAGTCAAATATTTATCTAAAGGTGGTCAAAAAAATAGTCATGACACACCTGCCTTACACCTGCTGTTCACACGCTTGGATTTGCATTGTCATTGAACAAATGTTTCTTGAGAAGTTTTTTACCCAAAGCTGAACACCAAGAATGAAAAATGAAATGAGATAAAGATAAGCCCTGGTTTTGTAGCACTGTCCCAAGTGATTTACAGTTAGGCCATTTTCCTCAGGAATTCTATAATATCATCTAGTTAGTTTTATATCCATATTTAGTTAATGCCCTCCATCTCAGGATAAATATATCCATCCTTCAAAGACTTACTCTTAATTTAGTTTATCTATAAATTTCCCCTATGAATCTTTTTCCAAGTAATTTTCATGCCAGTTCCATGTAACGTACTATTTCATGATTGACATTGTTGATAGCTGTTCATACACTAGTATATAGATAATACAGAGTAGGATATGAGTTTCTAAATATCTACTTCGCCAAAAATGAAGGTATTTACAGTTGGTTATGTATTTGAAATGCATTGAGTGTGACTGATTTCCAACTAGTTCCTGCAAACTTCATGGGAGATTAGCTAAAGGGGATTGTTTTATTCTTCAATCCAGAGTCTATTCTAGCAGTATGACTAGTCATATCTCACATTCAATAAGAAGGTTATGATAACTCATGATGTGACAAGTGACCTTTTTTGGCTGATGTTTTTGTAAGTCATCCAATAAAGAAATGAACAGCTGGGCACTGATAGCTCATGCCCTTAATCTTAGATCTGAGGATCTTTGTTCAACATCAGTTTGGGCAGGAAAGTCTGTCCTTGAGACTCTCATCTCCAATTAACCATCAAAAGAAGCCAAAAACAAGGCACTGATTGTTCATTCCTGTAATTCTAGCTACTCAAGAGGCTGAGATCTGAAGATCATAGTTGAAAACCAGCTTGGGCAGAAAAGTCCATGAGACTCATATCTCCAATTTACCACCAGAAAGCCAGAAGTAGAGCTTTGGCTCAACATGGTAGAGCACTAGCCTTGAGCACAAATGCTCAGGGACAGCACCCCAGCCCTTCATTCAAGCTCTATGATCAACAAAAAATATATATAAATAAATAGCTGAAAGTGGAACTGTAGATCAAGTGGTAGAATGTTAGCCTTTAGCACAAAAACTCACAGACAGCACCTAGACCCTGAGTTCAATCCCCATGATGGGTGCACACACACAAGGAAGAAGAAGAAAAGAAGAAGAAAGAGAAGGAGAAGGAGAAGGAGAAGGAGGAGAAGGAGAAGGAGGAGAAGGAAAAGGAGGAGAAGGAGAAGGAGGAGGAGAAGAAAAAGGAAGAGAAGAAGAAGGAGAAAAAAACAAAGGGAGCCTGGTGCTGTTGGCTCACACCTGTAATCCTAGCTACTTAGGAGGCTGAGAGTTGAGGATCACGGTTCAAGGCCAGCACAGTCAGGAAAGTTCAGAAGACTCTTATCTCCAATAAATCACTCAGAAAACTAGAAGTGGAGCTGTGGCTCAAGTGGTAGAGTGCTAAGCTTGAGCTGAAGAGTTGAGGGACAGCGCCCAGGCCCAGATTTCAAGCTTCACAACAAACAAGAAAAGAAAGAAAGAAAGAAAGAGAGAGAGAGAAAGAGAGAAAGAGAAAGAGAGAAAGAGAGAAAGAGAGAAAGAGAGAAAGAGAGAAAGAAAGAAAGAAAGAAAGAAAGAAAGAAAGAAAGAAAGAAAGAAAGAAAGAAAGAAAGAAAGAAAGAAAGAAAGAAAGAAAGGAAGGAAGGAAGAAAGGAAGGAAGGAAGGAAGGAAGGAAGGAAGGAAGGTGAGAAAGAAAGAAAGAAAGAAAAGAAAAGAAAAGAAAGAAAAAAGAAACAAACAAACAAACAAAGAAAAGAAAAAGAAAGAAAGAAAGCAAAAGAAAACAGAGGAAAAGTCTACACTTCTCATCCACTAAAGATTACATAAATCTGCCACAGAAGACAGCAACAGAATTGTTCTCTAACCTTTAGAAGGAATTTTCTACAACAAGATTAAAATTTTATTAGTTTACCCATGTGGTAAGTAAGCTGTGGGTATTAAGACAACAGTCAATTTAGGGGGAAGTCTCAAAACCTTATCTATCATTATTACAATAAAATAGTAAGCCCAAGACAGGATATACAAAGGACATGGGACCATGGAAGACTCACTAAACATTTGGATTTTTACAATGTAAAGTTATTTCCTCATCTCAGCTACCCATCCATAATCAGAAACCCCAAGGCTCTACTAACACTAACATTTCAGTATTTACCAGACATGATTTTTCCATCTCTTTTCCTTTTATAATCAAATATCAAAGGAAATTCTGTCTTTCTACATTGTACTGTCACATAAATACTCCAAAGGAAAAAGAGATTCTATTTTCTTTTTTTGTGATTGTTAATATCTTTTTCTGTACATTTTTTATTGTAAAAATGCTGTACAGAGGGTTTACAGTTACATGAGCAAGGTAATGAATATATTTCCTACTGAGCATTGTTGCCTCCTCCTTTGTTTTCTATTTTCCTTTAAGTAGTAAATTGCCTTCAGTTCTTTCACAGTTGAGAAGAGGATGTCTGAAGATTGTCCAAAGGTCAAATATTACTGAGACTTTCTATGATGTATAAGCCAATACAACATCTCATTTAATCCAAACAGTTGCAATCACAAAGCTATGTGTTACTCACCATTATCAATCAAGTCAATTAAATGTTTCTAACATACCTCCACATTTAGAAAATAGAGCAAATTCCTGTGATTTATAAACCTACGTTGAGGAATTTTGTTGTTGTACTTCACATAACCAAAAGACTTCTCAGAATTGGTGGTAATAATGAAAATTTTGCCAGATTCCAATGGCTTGCACCTATAATTCTAATTACTTAAGAGGCTGAGATCATGTTACAAAGCCAACCTGGGCAAGAAAGTCCATGAACCCTTATTTCCAATTAACTACCAGAAAATCCAGAAGTGGAGCTGTGGCTAATTGATAGAGCATTATCTTGAACACAAAAGCTCAGCGACAGTGTCCAGGTCCTGAGTTCAAGCCCCAGGACCAGCACACATATAAAAAAAACAAAAACAATAGAGACCTTTGAAACTATAAATAAAATATTGAAATGATTTGATGGCTTTAATTTTCATAACACATGTTGATTAACTTTGATGTGATACTATTAGTGTCCTTACAAGAAAAGATGCAGAGAATTTGCTCCTTATTCCTCTTTTCCCTCAAACACAAATAAAAGGCTATATGGAGATTCAGCCTATAGGTAGACAACCAATAAGATAGGCCTCCCCATGAACAGAATCAGGTGAAACCCTGCTTTTGGAGTTCCAATCTCATTATCAATAACTTTTATCTGTATGAAGATTTTCTACGGTTGGTTCAACCAAAGATTCCTGTGCTGGGAGCTTCATGCTACTCAGGGAAATGGGAGGTGGTAGGACCTTTAAGAGAGGGGGAGTCTACTGGGAGATAAAAAGATCATTAGGAATACCACCTTCAAAAGAGGTGAAGGTAGGTCATTTTTCCCATTTTTAATACATTTTTATTGTAAAAATACTGCACAGAGAGGTGACAGTTACATGACAAGGTAATGAGTACATTTCCTATCAAGCATTGTTACCTCCTCCTTTGTTTTTCCCCTACCATCCCTTCCCTCCCACCTCCACAACTACACCTCCCCCTCCCTCCCCCTCCCACCTAAATTGTAAAGTTTGTTTTTCAACATAGTGTCTTGTAAATCTCATTGTTACAATAGGTCTACCTGTATCCCTATTTAAGCATTGTGTTTATTCCCTTCCCCTCCCCAAGTTAGAGAAGTGTATATACAAGATGCAGGGCACCGACATCAAATACAGTGAAAACCCACGTGTTTTATGAACTTCAATTAGTTGTTTAAAGGAGTTACATGTTGACATTCTATATATGCATACAATGCACCTTGATAGACTCATTCGCTCCATTACTCTTTCTTGCACTCCTCCTTTCTCAGCCTATCTCAACAAGCTTCATGGTCCCATTTTCATGAAGTATTTGACCATATTCACTTTTCCTTTACCTTCTCCATGCTTCTTCCCCTTTCCTAGTACCTATTCCATGGACAAAAACCTGTTTCATAAACCTGCTATTCTTGGCCTTTTATTTAGTGTAGATTTTTTGGGACCATGCCATATTATTGAAAAAAATAGATGATTATAGATAGAAGTCTGGCTTTTGAATCCTTCTGGAGTCCTGTGTTGTCTGGGCTTTCTTCTACATGGGCCCTCACCATTATGATGTCATCTGCCAATTTGTGATGTCACAAAAAGCCTTCTAAAAAGGCTTGGAAAATGAGGCCATCTGATCTGGACTTCCAGTCTCCAAAATGCTGCTCGAAGAAAGATTATTGTCCTTATAGTTCAGCCAGTCTCAGGTATTTTGCTTCAGTCACAGCAAACACAATATTAAAAGGATGTTAAGATTGAAGTTGGAAGGTAATTAGCAATCCTAAAGCAAAACCTTCTTGAGTCTAATAAAGATAATAAATATAGGTTTATTTAAATTGCTTTATTAATTCAATGTATATTTATTTTCACTTATAGTATTCTAGACATTAGAGATGTGAAAGTCATTTCTGTTAGTACTAGTGGTCAGATAAAAACAAGTAGCCAAACAAACTAATGGATTGGAAAATATTTCATAAACTCACATATTCTGAGTGTTAATCCATAAAATTTATTATTTAAAGAAATTACTCCTTTTGTTTAGTGTTTACTGTATACTAAGTACTGCCATTGTTCAGCTTTATTCTCACTAGAAACACAACTGTGGGCTTTGTGAATGAAGAAAGTTAAGAATCAGGAGCTGAAGTACTTAGCTCACTACCACACAAAGGCACTGTTCCTGAAAACCCTACTCCTTACTATGTACTACCTTGTTCCCAGATGGTAAATACTCTTGTACTAATTCTGGAACAGGCATGAAAAACAGTTTGCATCTAAGACAATTTGTTTGGTTTCTAGAACTATTTTAATTTTCTTTTTTTCTATAGTGTTAGTTAAAACCCTTCACTACCTGAAAATAGACTCTATTAGAGCTTAAAAATAAAATACCAATGTATTTTTTTACATTGAACTCTTGCCTTTCTACTCTATTTATGTAATAGATCCTGAATTTCCTTTGACACAGCAGTGGAAGTAATACTTTATCATAAGGGTTTTTTTGTTTGTTTGTTTTGTTTACTTTATCATGAGTTTTATTTACTGTAAAGAGTTTGGAAGGCAAAATACAAGTATTATTTGTGTTCTTCTGAAAACATAGCAAATATGACCTATCTATAGATCTGTCTTTCTGGCTACCTATCTATCATCTATCTATGATGATACTAAGATTTGGATGAGGACCTTACACTTCTTTGACAGATGCTCTATCACTTGAATTGTACCCTATTCTGGTTTTGCTTTAGCTATTTTTTAGATAGTGCTTGTCTTTTTTATTGTGTTGTCCTTGAACTGTGATCCTTCTACCTATGTTTCACACATACTTGGATTATAGCTTATTTGTTGAGAACTCACTAAAAGCAAAATTGTCCTTATCCTCCCTTCTGAGATTACAAGTATGTGCCATCATGCTCAGCCCTTAACTTAGGCCTTATATTAAGAATTATTTTCAACATTGGATTTCTACATTTTGAAGATAGTTTACAATACCATTGTGTAAAGAATAAAGAGAAATGTGGTACTAGCTGCCTTTTAATTTAAGACATTTAAAAGTATTTTAGAAGACTTAAAATTATCTCAGAATTTAGCACTAAAAATATTTAATCTGGCACATAGACAAGAATCTGAAATAACATTGAAAATTAGACAGATAAACAGTCACGTCAGCACTCATAGGAAATTCCTCAGAGGGAAATATGGAGTCTGTATGACCATTTCTGTACACAGCACTAAGAAGCCAGGAAGCATCTTCATCATTGGACTCTCCCTTCTGTTCCTAGCACAAAAACAAAGCGGTACAGTTCTGGGAAGAAGCTACTGAGGAAGAGCAGCTTGGTGGAACATTGTGTGAATGGCGTTCTGACTGAGAATTGAAAGCACTGAACATGAATGGAAGTATGCACAGGGGCAGTTGTAGCATCTCAAGTTCCCTCTTCTATGTTTCTGTGCAAGAGGATTTTCCCCTCATGTCCTTACAGGGTGTTCACAGAATCCCTGGACTTTGTTACAGAAGTATAGTAGTATAGAGGACAGTGAAAATGAGATTCCGTAGGGTCTGCATACTGCACTTTCTTAGACTCTGTGTTCTGTCTTTTTCCTTCCCTTACCCTGGATTCCAGCAAGTAGATTAAGGACCCTGATTTATATGTACCCAACCACAAAATATTGAGAAAAAAAGATTTTTAGGGGTAGCTCTGCAGTCTCAAGAGAGGAAGTCCCCATTGTGACATTTTGTAGATTCACCAGTTGAAAAGCTGGCTATCTTCTGCTCACTATGGTGTTAATAAATCAATCAATCAATGAGTCGACTCTCCCTACAGGGACTCAGCTTCCAGGGAAAATGAGTCCCACAGATGAAGTCCAATCATTATTTAGACACTGTTTCCACTATAAAAACAAGGAGCTAAAAAATTCTAAACAAAACTCAAATTGAAATTTTTAAGAAAAAAAACTACAAAAATATAGAAAGTAGCTGATTCTTTTTAGCTTGACATTCCATTTGCATGTACAGAATCAATAGAAGACAGTGCCTTTAAGAAATATAGATAAATGTTATCATAAAGAAAATAATAATACATAGGCCTTCAAAGGAAAATATAACTGAAATTAAAAATCAAAAATGCGGGGCTGGGAAGGTGGCTCAGTGGTAGAGTGCTTGCCTTGCATGCATGAGGCCCTGGGTTCGATTCCTCAGCACCACATAAGCAAAAAAAAAAAAAAAGAAAAAAAAATCAAAAATGCTACTAAAGAAAGCCAAGTAAATCTCACAGAAAGACATTGAAAAGATAATATAATCCTATAATAATTTTTGAAGGACAATCCAGTTTTTAAATCTGACAATTCTGTAATTTTACCACCACCTCACTTCCAAAATAATTAGCTGAAGACAGAGAAATGAATTATGCATATGGAATTTCTCAAAATGACTAAGCTAATGACTGAGATTAAAAAACCTCAGAACACCAAGCATAATATGAGACTCTAAGAGCTTCCAGAAAACAATGCAAAAGCAAACACCAAAACACATCTAAAAGAAAAGGAATCATGACACATTTCAAATTCTCATCATCCATATTGGATGCTAAAAGACTAAAGGATGTTGCTTTCCAACATCTCAGGGAAAATAATTTTATTTAAATAATTTATTGTTATATAAATATGTTATTGCTCAAACTGTCAATGAGGGAAGACATGAAACTTGTTTTCAAAAGTAAAATTAAACATTTATTACTCATTTCCCCCTTCTTGGGAGGTCACTAGAGGACATATTTCATAAAAACAAGGGTTAGATTGTGCAGAAAACCAGCAATCCACTGCAGATTTGCCAAGAAACTCAGCAGTTGTAGTGTGACTAAAGAACACTTTCATAGCACTGTTCACAATAGCCAAGATATGGAAATAACTCAGATGCCCCACTACTGATGAGTGGATCCAAAAATTGTGGTACCTATATACAATGGAATATATTACAGCCATTAGAAAGGACAAAATAATGGCATTTGCAGGGAAATGGATGGAACCAGAGCAAATCATTTTGAGTGAGGAAAGCCAAGAGCAAAGAGACAAATGGCACATGGTCTCCCTGATATGTGGAAGCAACAGCAGCAAGTTGTTATAAAAATAATAATTTCAAGTCTCCAAGATGAAAATAAAGCATAAATCCTTATGGATTTTCAAAAAATAAAGGTTCTGGTTTGGTAACACTGAAAAAAATAGACATTTTTAGTTAATGTTAAAATGTTCAAGGCTAAAGTGTAAGTTAGCTATTGCCACATACAAAGGGCACATGTTTTCTCTCATATGTGGACTTGAGTCTAAAATACAAACATATATGGAAACATATACAGGGCCATATGTATATCTAACACAATCAAACTGACTGACGTATAGTATTGCAGGGGTGGATTCTCATGGTGTAACTTCTTTGAACAGTTAACTGAAAGTTTAACAATGAATATTGTGAAACTGAAACATGTTCAAGGGGAATGGTCCTTAAAGGGGATGGATGTGGCTGAACGGAGAGAGGAAT